>NC_088402.1:4205194-4237694 GCF_034236695.1 Oncorhynchus nerka
GACTCTGTGTGGTGAAGATATAGCCTACCCTGATGGAGGGGACTCTGTGGTGAAGATATAGCCTACCCTGATGGAGGGGGACTCTGTGCTGAAGATATAGCCTACCCTGATGGAGGGGACTCTGTGGTGAAGATACAGCCTACCCTGATGGAGGGGGACTCTGTGGTGAAGATACAGCCTACCCTGATGGAGGGGGACGCTGTGTGGTGAAGATAAAGCCTACCCTGACAGGGGGACTCTGTGGTGAAGATAAAGCCTACCCTGACAGGGGGACTCTGTGGTGAAGATATAGCCTACCCTGACAGGGGGACTCTGTGGTGAAGATAAAGCCTACCCTGACAGGGGGACTCTGTGGTGAAAATAAAGCCTACCCTGACAGGGGGACTCTGTGGTGAAGATATAGCCTACCCTGACAGGGGGACTCTGTGGTGAAGATAAGCCTACCCTAATGGAGGGGGACGCTGTGTGGTGGAGATATAGCCTACCCTGATGGAGGGGGACGCTGTGTGCTGAAGATATAGCCTACCCTGATGGAGGGGGACTCTGTGTGCTGAAGCTATAGCCTACCCTGATGGAGGGGGATGCTGTGGTGAAGATGTAGCCTACCCTAATGGAGGGGGACTCTGTGGTGAAGATATAGCCTACCCTGATGGAGGGGGACTCTGTGGTGAAGATACAGCCTACCCTGATGGAGGGGGACGCTGTGTGGTGAAGATATAGCCTACCCTGATGGAGGGGACTCTGTGGTGAAGATACAGCCTACCCTGATGGAGGGGACTCTGTGGTGAAGATATAGCCTACCCTGATTGAGGGGGACTCTGTGGTGAAGATATAGCCTACCCTGATGGAGGGGACTCTGTGGTGAAGATACAGCCTACCCTGATGGAGGGGACTCTGTGGTGAAGATACAGCCTACCCTGATGGAAGGGGACTCTGTGTGCTGAAGATATAGCCTACCCTGATGGAGGGGGACTCTGTGTGGTGAAGATATAGCCTACCCTGATGGAGGGGACTCTGTGGTGAAGATATAGCCTACCCTGATGGAGGGGGACTCTGTGGTGAAGATACAGCCTACCCTGATGGAGGGGGACTCTGTGGTGAAGATATAGCCTACCCTGATGGAGGGGGACGCTGTGTGGTGGAGATATAGCATACCCTGATGGAGGGGACTCTGTGGTGAAGATAAAGCCTACCCTGACAGGGGGACTCTGTGGTGAAGATAAAGTCTACCCTGATGGAGGGGACTCTGTGGTGAAGATATAGCCTACCCTGATGGAGGGGAACTCTGTGGTGAAGATATAGCCTACCCTGATGGAGGGGAACTCTGTGGTGAAGATATAGCCTACCCTGATGGAGGGGGACTCTGTGTGGTGGATATATAGCCTACCCTGATGGAGGGGACTCTGTGTGCTGAAGATATAGCCTACCCTGATGGAGGGGACTCTGTGGTGAAGATATAGCCTACCCTGATGGAGGGGGACTCTGTGTGCTGAAGATATAGCCTACCCTGATGGAGGGGACTCTGTGGTGAAGATATAGCCTACCCTGATGGAGGGGGACTCTGTGGTGAAGATACAGCCTACCCTGACAGGGGGACTCTGTGGTGAAGATATAGCCTACCCTGACAGGGGGACTCTGTGGTGAAGATACAGCCTACCCTGATGGAGGGGGACTCTGTGGTGAAGATATAGCCTACCCTGATGGAGGGGACTCTGTGTGGTGAAGATACAGCCTACCCTGATGGAGGGGGTCTCTGTGTGGTGAAGATAAACTCTACCCTGATGGAGGGGACTCTGTGTTGAAGATATAGCCTACCCTGATGGAGGGGGACTCTGTGTGGTGGAGATATAGCCTACCCTGACAGAGGGGGACCCTTTGTGCTGAAGATATAGCATACCCTGATGGAGGGGAAAGATAATTAAATCTCTTTGAGAGTAATTCAGATTCAACCCTGTGCAGATACAAGTTACCACAGAGATCACACATCCATATAGATATCATCAGAGGTATCATCAGAGAACAGTCACTACAGAGATTATACATCCAGAGAGATAGCATCATAGTTATCATCAGAGAACAGTCACTACAGAGATTATACATCCAGAGAGATAGCATCATAGTTATCATCAGAGAACAGTCACTACAGAGATTATACATCCATATAGATTATACATCCATATAGATTATACATCCATGTAGATTATACATCCATATAGATTATACATCTATGTAGATTATACATCCATGTAGATTATACATCCATATAGATTATACATCCATATAGATTATACATCTATGTAGATTATACATCCATATAGATAGCATCAGAGTTATCATCAGAGAAGAAGTTTCAAATAGACACCAAACATGGATACTATGGTATCATTCTATCACAATAGTCAGTCCCCTGAATAGTGTAACAGTGTTTCACCTGTCTTTGTGATTGTCTCCACCCCCCTCTAGGTGTCACCCGTCTTCCCCATCATTCCCAAGGTATTTATTCCTGTGTTCTCTGTTTGTCTGTTGCCAGTTCGTCTTGTCTTGTCAAGTCATCCAGCGTGTTTTTCCGTGCTCCTGCTTTTTCCTTGTCTCTGTTTTTCTAGTCCTCCTGGTTTTGACCATTCAGCCTGTCCTGACACTGAGCCCGCCTGCCTGACCATTCAGCCTGCCCTGACACTGAGCCCGCTTGCCTGACCATTCAGCCTGCCCTGACACTGATTCCATCCTGCCTGACCATTCAGCCTGCCCTGACACTGATTCCATCCTGCCTGACCATTCAGCTTGAACTGACACTGATTCCGCCTGCCTCTCTGTTCCCTTTGGAACTCTGACCGTGTCAATGAACTAAAATGTATCATTTTAAAGGGCTAATTGATCATCAGAAACTGAAGATCTCATACAAAGCTGTGTACTACTCCATTCACAGAACAGCGCAAACTGGCCCTAACCAGAATAGAAAGAGCAGTTGGAGGCCCCGGTGCACAACTGAGCAAGAGGACAAGTACATTAGAGTGTCTAGTTTGAGAAACAGAATCCTCACAAGTCTTCAACTGGCAGCTTCATTAATTAAATACTACCCGCAAAACACCCGTCTCAACATCAACAGTGAAGAGGCGACTCCAGGACGTTGGCCATCTAGTTCCTCTGTCCAGTCTCAACATCAACAGTGAAGAGGCGACTCCGGGATGCTGGCCTTCTAGGCAGAGTTCCTCTGTCCAGTCTCAACATCAGCAGTGAAGAGGCGACTCCGGGATGCTGTCCGTCTAGGCAGAGTTCCTCTGTCCAGTCTCAACGTCAACAGTGGGTGTGTGGGTGTTTGTGTGTGTGTGTGTGTGTGTGTGTGTGTGTGTGTGTGTGTGTGTGTGTGTGTCCATGTGTGTGTGTGTCCATGTGTCCGTGTGTGTGTGTGTGTGTGTGTGTGTGTGTGTGTGTGTGTGTGTGTGTGTGTGTGTGTGTGTGTGTGTGTGTGTGTGTGTGTGTGTGTGTGTGTGTGTGTGTGTGTGTGTGTGTGTGTGTGTGTGTGTGTGTGTGTGTGTGTGTGTGTGTGTGTGTGTATATGTGTCCGTGTCCGTGTGTGTGTGTGTCCGTGTCTGTGTGTGTCCATGTGTGGGTGTGTGTGTCCGTGTGTGTGTGTATGTGTCCGTGGGTGTGTGTGTATGTGTCCGTGTGTGTGTGTGTGAGAACGATAGATGAACCAGATCGAGCAACAGAGAGAGCAGAGATGTATTCATCACGTACCAACAGCCCAGTCAGACACTACAGAGACATACTTCCTTATTGATTTCATTTCCTGCCAGAATGACGCCGTGTTCGTCATGGCAACGTGAATGGCATCGCCTTTAAACGATGGAGGACGGGTGGGGGAAAAAAAGTGGCAATCTCCCATGGCAACGAGATTGTCTCGGAAACCTCGGATGTCATCTTTAACCTGTTACCATTGTCTCTACACATATATATATATTTACTGTACATACATTCTTTCTGTAAAAGCTCAGTGTTCAGACGGCATTCCCACTTCCTACATCGCTGGCTGGTCGTTGTGCCACATCTCATGTTCCCAGGATGATTGGAAGGATGGATGGATCTGAGTGTCAGATAATACAGGGAATGAGCTCTCAGGTAAAAGCAACTGTTTTGTGTGCTAGATTCAGGTTCGGGTTCAGGTTCGGGTTCGGGTTCAGATTCAGGTTCAAGTTCGGGTTCGGGTTCAGGGTCAGTTTTTTTATTTTTGAAATATTTTGCTAAATGATATAAATATCTGTTAAGTATAATATCTGTTAAGTAATAAGCCATTATTATTTACTCTATATCTGCCTTTGTTGTATCTTTCATAATATACTGATTTAATTAAAACACTGACCTACCAGAAAGGAGATGTGAGTTCATCATGCATGTTCTCGTACAGCAACTCACTCACAATGATGGATCTTGTATGTCAACAGCTCGAAGACCTTCTCAGGTGAATTGCCCTCTCCTCCCCCTCTTCCTCTCTCTTCCCCTCTCTTCTTCTATTTATTTTACTCTCTCTTTCTCTCTCTTCCTCTCTCGTCCCGTGCAATCCCACAATTCCCTTGTGAGCCGACCTTGTGGACAACCCATCCATTACTTCCTGTCTTTTAGACATCTAAACTCAGACAGTGGTAAATTACTGCTCGAACACTCACATAGAATATAGAATTTGGCCTTTACTACTTTAGCCCATATGCATTGAATTACACATTCATAAAAAAAACAAATCGATTTTGAAGCGTCTGTCCTATATAAGAAAACTCAAGAAATATTTTGTTTTTTTGGACATATTAATATATTATGTTGGCGCAAAACTACCTCAATACATCTTTCAGAGGTACCGGGTTACCTTCAGAGGTACCTTCAGAGGTACCGGTTAACCTTCAGAGGTACCTTCAGAGGTACCGGGTTACCTTCAGAGGTACCTTCAGAGGTACCAGGTTACCTTCAGAGGTACCGGGTTACCTTCAGAGGTACCGGTTTACCTTCAGAGGTACCGGTTTACCTTCAGAGGTACCTTCAGAGGTACCGGTTAACCTTCAGAGGTACCTTCAGAGGTACCGGGTTACCTTCAGAGGTACCGGGTTACCTTCAGAGGTACCTTCAGAGGTACCAGGTTACCTTCAGAGGTACCTTCAGAGGTACCGGGTTACCTTCAGAGGTACCGGGTTACCTTCAGAGGTACCTTCAGAGGTACCGGTTAACCTTCAGAGGTACCTTCAGAGGTACCGGGTTACCTTCAGAGGTACCTTCAGAGGTACCAGGTTACCTTCAGAGGTACCTTCAGAGGTACCGGGTTACCTTCAGAGGTACCGGGTTACCTTCAGAGGTACCTTCAGAGGTACCGGTTAACCTTCAGAGGTACCTTCAGAGGTACCGGGTTACCTTCAGAGGTACCGGGTTACCTTCAGAGGTACCTTCAGAGGTACCATGTTACCTTCAGAGGTACCGGGTTACCTTCAGAAGTACCGGGTTACCTTCAGAGGTACCGGGTTACCTTCAGAGGTACTGGTTTACCTTCAGAGGTACCGGTTTACCTTCAGAGGTACCTTCAGAGGTACCGGGTTACCTTCAGAGGTACCTTCAGAGGTACCGGTTTACCTTCAGCGGTACCGGGTTACCTTCAGAGGTACCGGTTTACCTTCAGAGGTACCGGGATACCTTCAGAGGTACCGGTTAACCTTCAGAGGTACCGGGTTACCTTCAGAGGTACCGGTTACTAGTCCAACACTCTAACCACTAGGCTGCCTGCTGGTTACTGATCCAACGCTCTAACCACTAGGCTACCTGCTGGTTACTGACCCAACGCTCTAACCAATAGGTTACCTGCTAGTTACTCGTCCAACACTCTAACCACTAGGCTACCTGCTGGTTACTAGTCCAACGCTCTAACCACTAGGTTACCTGCTAGTTACTCGTCCAACACTAACCACTAAATCAAATCAAATCAAATGTATTTATATAGCCCTTCGTACATCAGCTGATATCTCAAAGTGCTGTACAGAAACCCAGCCTAAAACCCCAAACAGCAAGCGATGCAGGTGTAGAAGCACGGTGGCTAGGAAAAAACTCCCTAGAAAGGCCAAAACCTAGGAAGAAACATAGAGAGGAACCTGGCTATGTGTGGTGGCCAGTCCTCTTCTGGCTGTGCCGGGTGGAGATTATTACAGAACATGGCCAAGATGTTCAAATGTTCATAAATGACCAGCATGGTCAAATAATAATAAGGCAGAACAGTTGAAACTGGAGCAGCAGCACTAGGCTGCCTGCTGGTTACTAGTCCAACGCTCTAACCACTAGGCTACCTGCTGGTTACTAGTCCAACGCTCTAACCACTAGGCTGCCTGCTGGATACTAGTCCAATGCTCTAACCACTAGGCTGCCTGCTGGTTACTAGTCCAACGCTCTAACCACTAGGCTACCTGCTGGTTACTAGTCCAACGCTCTAACCACTAGGCTGCCTGCTGGTTACTAGTCCAACGCTCTAACCACTAGTCTGCCTGCTGGTTACTAGTTCAACGCTCTAACCACTAGGCTACCTGCTAGTTACTAGTCCAACGCTCTAACCACTAGGTTACCTGCTGGTTACTAGTCCAACACTCTAACCATTAGACTACCTGCTGGTTACTAGTCCAACGCTCTAACCACTAGGCTGCCAGCTGGTTACTAGTCCAACACTCTAAACACTAGGCTACCTGCTGGTTACTAGTCCAATGCTCTAACCACTAGGCTGCCTGCTAGTTACTAGTCCAATGCTCTAACCACTAGGCTGCATGCTAGTTACTAGTCCAACACTCTAACCACTAGGCTGCCTGCTGGTTACTAGTCCAACGCTCTAACCACTAGTCTGCCTGCTGGTTACTAGTTCAACGCTCTAACCACTAGGCTACCTGCTAGTTACTAGTCCAACGCTCTAACCACTAGGTTACCTGCTGGTTACTAGTCCAACACTCTAACCATTAGACTACCTGCTGGTTACTAGTCCAACGCTCTAACCACTAGGCTGCCAGCTGGTTACTAGTCCAACACTCTAAACACTAGGCTACCTGCTGGTTACTAGTCCAATGCTCTAACCACTAGGCTGCCTGCTAGTTACTAGTCCAATGCTCTAACCACTAGGCTGCATGCTAGTTACTAGTCCAACACTCTAACCACTAGGCTGCCTGCTGGTTACTAGTCCAACACTCTAACCACTAGGCTGCCTGCTAGTTACTAGTCCAACACTCTAACCACTAGGCTGCCTGCTAGTTACTAGTCCAACACTCTAACCACTAGGCTGCCTGCTAGTTACTAGTCCAATGCTCTAACCACTAGGCTGCCTGCTGGTTACTAGTCCAACACTCTAACCACTAGGCTGCCTGCTAGTTACTAGTCCAACACTCTAACCACTAGGCTGCCTGCTAGTTACTAGTCCAACACTCTAACGACTAGGCTGCATGCTGCTCCATATTGACAGTGTTCCGTACACGTGACCTTTATTTTAGCTGCAAATTATCTTTCTGTGTACTTCCAGGTCAACTGTAATATGAATACCATTGTAAAGCACAATCTCTCCCCTTTCCAGCAAAATCGATGATGAGACATTCATGCTCTGCATGATTGAAGAAGGCAATGAGCTCCGTCGGGGCTTTTTAAAATGGCGGAGTGGGAAGGCAGCAATAGAGTAATAGTGAACAAGGGGAGATATGTCATGTGAGAAAAGTGCTTTTTTTCACACGATCTGTCCACTTTATAACCTTTAAAACGTAAATAAAACTCTATAAAGAGTTTATATAATGTGTCATTACATACCTATTTGAAGGTTTAATTACCTAAATTTGTTTAATTTTTACCCAATTAAATTAAGCATGTAACATTTAACTCATTAGGATCTGGGGCACCACGAGAGTGATTCTTTAAAGAGTTACCATCTCCCTAATTAAACTCTATAAGGTCTTTACCTATCACATCTATAAACACTCAACTTATTAATCAAAACCTCATATCAGATCATCTTTCTAAACAGTTGTAATCTCCTTACATCTGCATCTGCAAAAACTCAAGCATTACTTATGATTCAGTACTACACAAATTGGTTTAATTATTTATTTACCAGCTAATTCAATGGTAACACAGGATAAACATACACACTTAAAATATTTTAAAATCAGGTCCCTATCGGACTGACAACAATATGGCTGCTTGTTACAAAGGTCATGGAGAGGGCGAGAGAGAGAGAGAGAAGGACAGAGACACTTAACGTTGGTACATTCAGAAACTACTCTCACTTATAGTACCACTATACTTTGCACACGGAATCAAGAATGTATTTACGTGAAATGATTGCTTCTCTCACGGAACCGGGTCGCCTTGGAAAGAGGGTTGGGCCTTTTCGCGACACACTTGTGAACTTCTGAATGTCCAAAATTGGTTCCAACAAGTTTTCTACTGTTGTTCAAATCAAACCTGGGGACAGCCAGGAGTCATCATTCATTGTTCTTCTCTGTAGTTGTCCGGTATCCGGTGACTTCTCATGTAGCATTGTTGTTTAAGGGCTCGTAAGTAAGCATTTCACTGTAAGGTCCTGTTGTATTCGGTGAATGTGACAAATAACATTTGATTGATTTGATTTAGTCCTGAACAGAACTGTGGAGTTAATTCTCCTGCCATTCGCTATGGAAGATGCTTCTTTGAAGATAGGCTGGCCAGCCATACCAGTGATTGTCCGGTAGGTGAGTTTATCTTCTCCAACTCGTGTTGATATACAGAGCCATGTCGATGGTTCCCTTAGTGGGGTGATGAGAGTAGGATAATACGATGGTTTGAGCAGAGTAACAGAATGGTCCTACTTAAATTTCACTTTTGAAGATACTTTACTTAGGACAGCTAATCAGCCGTACCAGTGATTGTCCGGTAGGTGAGTTTATCTTCTCCACCTCGTGTTGATATACAGAGTGCAGACCACTCTAAATGTGCAGCTGCAGCTCCACGTCTCGCTGGTCTGATATGTTCATTCTTTAACCCATCATTTTATACTGTTTGTTAGAAAGGGGTGGTTCCGTCAAGCTTTCACGCTCTCTGACCCCACTCACTGGAGTGACATGTCACTGTGCCAAGCTTAATACTTTATTGATTTTATAGTTTTGACAGCCCCCTCCCTCCCGACACACACACACACACACACACAGACACAGACATAGACACACACACACACACACACACACACACACTTTTGTCCATGTATTAGGTGGCTCTTAAGAGCCTTTTGGTTCGTGGAGTTTCAGGCAAGTGGCAATGAGTGTGGTGGTGTGTAGTAACATGTGCATCTTGCTAGAATGGAGGAGAGATCAGCTCTCAGACTCTAAAAGAAGAGGTCATTACCCTCATTCGAGAGGTGCACGCCCTCCCTACTGTACTGCCCAGGGACACGAGGCTTTATGGGAGAGCGGCAGATCGTGGTCACGCGCCTGTCATGGAGTGTTGCAAACTGGCCCATGTGGAACTGACAAATGCCTTCTTGCCAAGTCAAAGGCACGCAGGTCACATGGTTCTACACTCGATCAATACTTCACATGTATGTTCTGTTCCTCATCTGTGAGTTCTCCCACCTGTCTTCATACTTATGCTACCATTTACACATGAGGAAGTGCTTGTTCTTTTACTGGAGTTGAAGAGAATCACTAAGAACTTTTGAAGCTAAAGGATTTAGAGCACCTATCCAAATTCAGATATATAAATGTCTGTGTAAAAATGTAAATATGCAAATATGTATGTGTAAATAGGTATTTGTAAATATGTAAATATGTCTGTAAATGTGTCTGCATAAATATGTAAATAGGTATATGTAAATATGTCTGTGCAATTATGTAAATATGCATGTGTAAATATGCAAATATGTTTCTGTAAATATGTAAATACGGCTATGTAAATATGTAGATAGGTCTATGTAAATATGTTTATGTAAATATGTAAATATGTCTGTGTAAATATGTAAATGTGTCTATGTAAATATGTAATTATGTCTGTGTTAATATGCAAATATGTTGGTGCAAATATGTAAATATGTCTGTAAATATGCATATGTGAATATGTAAATATGTCTGTGTAAATATGTCTGTGTAAATATATCAATATGTCAATGTGCATTTGTAAATATGTCTATGCAAATATGTTAACATGTCTATGTAAATATGTACATTTAAATATTTTCTTAATTTACTTGATAATTTTGACAGCCTCCTCCCGACACACAAAAACACAGACAACACACACACATGTAAATATGTCTATCATTTCTTAGGAGTTTTGTGTCTATTGATTTAGTAGTTTGCAGGTGTTTCTCAGCAGTTTGTCATTTCTTACAGTGTTTGCATCAATAATGACCAAAATTGCTCTTGACAATCCATAGGATATTCAAGACCCAGGTGATTCTACTATTTATCTGTTCATCAAATCCACAGCTGTTTAGCGAGACCTTGAATAGCAGAATCAGGTGTGGTAGAACCAAGGGCTTTAAAAAAAAGCCTGCAGAAACCTGTAGCTTGTCAACAGCAATTGTGACTATCCCTGAAATGTATTGACCCAGTTGACTGTATCTGATGAACGTGCTTGTTGTTATAATTAGTGATAACTCACCCTCTGCTTACAGGTAGTGTAGTACTAGGCCTTTTCGTCACTGAAATATAAGGTACATTTTCATGTAAATAGTTCATGGGTTGATTATGTGTGTATTTTCCAAGAGCTTGCTCAGGAGATAAAAAAATAAAGTCAGTCAGTATTGTTTACTTTGACTGAACTTCCTGTTGTAAAAAAACAACAACAACATGGGATTTCAAAAACAAATTTTAAAAAAGTTTTAAAATTGAGAAGTAAGGCATCGGTCCGAAGCCGAAAAAGAAAGGGAAATTCACGAGCACCAGAGGCCTCTTCCTCCCATGCTCTACCAAGCCTAATCCTCCCATGCTCTACCAAGCCTAATCCTCCTATGCTCTACCAAGCCTATTCCTCCCATGCTCTACCAAGCCTATTCCTCCCATGCTCTACCAAGCCTATTCCTCCCATGCTCTACCAAGCCTAATCATCCTATGCTCTACCAAGCCTATTCCTCCCATGCTCTACCAAGCCTAATCCTCCTATGCTCTACCAAGCCTATTCCTCCCATGCTCTACCAAGCCTATTCCTCCCATGCTCTACCAAGCCTAATCCTCCTATGCTCTACCAAGCCTATTCCTCCCATGCTCTACCAAGCCTATTCCTCCCATGCTCTACCAAGCCTATTCCTCCCATGCTCTACCAAGCCTATTCCTCCCATGCTCTACCAAGCATATTCCTCCCATGCTCTACCATGTTTGTCCAGCACACAACATTGACCTACTACATTAGCTATGTAGGTTATGTGTAGGATTGTGACCTTCTCAAACAGCCTACTCAAATCAAATCTAATTGTATCTGTTACATGAGGCAAATACAACAGGTGTAATAGACCTTACAGTGAAATACTGAATACAACAGATGTAATAGACCTTACAGTGACATGCTTACTGACAAGCCCATAATTATCCTCTTACAGCTACCCCCCTACTTTTTTCAATTTCAGCCTGAAGACATACCCAAATCTAACTGCCTATAGCTCAGGCCCAGGACCAAGGATATGCATATTCTTGGTTTCATTTGAAAGAAAAAACTCTAAGTTTGTGTAAGTGTGAATTGAATGTAGGATAATATAACACAATAGATCTGGTTTAGATAATACAATGAAAAAAACATATGTTTTTTAATTTTTATTGTTGTATCATCATATTTAAAATGAACAAGACAAAACAAACATTCAGATAGGATGATGGGGACAATTTCAGTGAAAAGCGTAAGAAGGCAACACAGTATTTGTGCAAAGTTTCAGAATGATAACTTCCAAAATGAGTGTGCTACATGACATTTATCATGAAGTCACCCAGGTGCCCCACACAAGTAGCCCAAATGTAACTAAGTGGCCAAATTGGTGAAGGTATACATTTTGAATGGAATAACTATATACAAAATACAAAAATGGTATTCTAACAACCCCCCCAAAAAATTGAGAAAAAACATGAAAAAATATATATACATTTACAAAATAACACTTTCAATATTTGGAAGACCCTCAGTCCTCTACACAATATTGTGCTGCTGATGCCAGGTGCCATAGCAGTCTCTTTCTGCTGTAAAACAGAGTGTCACCAAGCATGTGGTGCAGGTGATGGGGGACTTCATTTAGCAAAGAACACAGCAACGCCTCTATGCTGTGCCCTTTTGGCCCTGAGGCACATCCATGCCTGCAGAAATAAATTTGGGCAGATGAACACCACTTGTGGCAGGAGCTGGATGAACCAGCTTCAGTGGGAGATGGACACCTTGGCACTGGGGGCTGCCATTCGGAGTCAGTGTCACTGTGAAAGAAAATGTTCAGTCAGAATAGTTTCACATACAGTATGAGCCCTGTATCAACAGGTATAATAAACAGAGTACAGGGAACATAAGGTTGAATATATTATTATAGACCTGCTAGATCTACTGTCTCATTTATATTATGACAGACCAGCTATATCTACTGTCTTTATTATATTACAACAGACCAGCTGTATATACTGTCTCCATTTCACTTTGGCCATTGTTGTGGGCCTGCCCTCCCCTCAAAAGCCTCAAATAGGCTATTTCATGTGGGTCGGGGTGGGGCGGCAGACACACGCACCTCACATTACATTACATTACATTTGTATAATATTTCTACTAAAACTTTTAAAAATCACAAATAATATTTGATATTATTAGTTTCAAACAACGGCATTAGCATGAGAAGAACTTACCAGTCCAAAACAATGTCCTCTCCGTTCAAAAAATATTATTCTATTTGGGAATCGCTAAATGTATCGTCCTCCAACAATCTCTGTCTCACTTTCCCGATCAATTTCTTCTAAAATTGTGTGTACATCTGTATAACTATACTTAGATTGAGCTTTTCCTGACTTAGTCACCATACAATTTGATATATAAACAGCTGAAGATGCGCTTTACCAAAACAACGCTGTGCGTAACATGCGTTGCTCCTTCCGGTATGAAACTTCAATGGCGATGAACCTCTTTACGCCGGAGTTTACTACATGGGTTGGTCTTCCAACACATAAACATTACATATTGCCGTTTGCCTCAGCTCATTGTCTATCTACCCAGCTAGATTTCAAGACGATCAGTGGTCATTGGGTTAAAAGACAGTCAATCAACGAAACAGCGGGCAAATCATTGGTGCATAGTGATGTCATGACTTGTTGTCTTCAAATCAGTTTCTTTCAGTCAATACGTCCCGCGAAATGACCCATCAGGTTTGGTTGCGTTACAAACAAACCAGTTGATTGCAGTGAAACCCAACATGACTGGAAAAGTCACATTCTGTGTGGGTTATTTACCTGGAATGTGTGGTCGAAAATGGAATGAGACGGAATTCACGACACAAGCGGTTCACAAAATGTTTCATGTTAGGCTATAAAAATCGATTTTATCAAACAAAAGATCATTCATTGTGTAACAATGAGCATTGGGATTGCAGACAGAGGAAGATCGTCAAAGGTAAACTATTATTTTATTGCAGTTTGTGATGTTGTTACGCCTGTGCTGGTTGAAATATATATTTGTTTATGGGACTTTGTTCTCAGATAATCGCATCGTATTCTTTCGCAGTAAATCCTTTTTTAAAATCTGACAACGCAGTTGGATTAGCAAGATTCTAGGCTTTTGACCCATGTGAGACATGAATTTGATGAATGTTTAATATTACTTTTTATGAAGCGATCACCGTATGTTGTCAAAGAGGGCTATTCCTCTTTGACAACACAGAGAGGTTAAGGGCTATTCCTTTTAACCAGAGTGAAATGTTGGGTATATGGAGAAATGTTAATTGGTGTCAGGCGATTATTTGTACTAATTGGGGTGAGAATGTTGAGTATGAACATGTGAGAGAACCTATAGTTCTGCAGTACCTTCCTTCACTTGAGATTACCAACGATCAGCGACCACCTTACCTAGTTATTACACTTACCCCTGTTAGGTGGCTGTGTTTTAATAGGTCACGTATTATTTAAAAGGTCACTCACTCTTTAATAGGTCACTGTCACTCACTCTTTAATTGGTCACCCACTCTTTAATAGGTCACTGTCACTCACTCTTTAATTGGTCACCCACTCTTTAATAGGTCACTGTCACTCACTCTTTAATTGGTCACCCACTCTTTAATAGGTCACTGTCACTCACTCTTTAATTGGTCACTGTCACTCACTCTTTAATAGGTCACTGTCACTCACTCTTTAATTGGTCACTGTCACTCACTCTTTAATTGGTCACTGTCACTCACTCTTTAATAGGTCACTGTCACTCACTCTTTAATTGGTCACTGTCACTCACTCTTTAATTGGTCACTTTCACTCACTCTTTAATTGGTCACCCACTCTTTAATAGGTCACTGTCACTCACTCTTTAATTGGTCACCCACTCTTTAATTGGTCACTGTCACTCACTCTTTAATTGGTCACCCACTCTTTAATAGGTCACTCACTCTTTAATAGGTCACTGTCACTCACTCTTTAATAGGTCACTGTCACTCACTCTTTAATTGGTCACCCACTCTTTAATTGGTCACTGTCACTCACTCTTTAATTGGTCACCCACTCTTTAATAGGTCACTGTCACTCACTCTTTAATAGGTCACTGTCACTCACTCTTTAATTGGTCACCCACTCTTTAATTGGTCACTGTCACTCACTCTTTAATTGGTCACCCACTCTTTAATAGGTCACTGTCACTCACTCTTTAATTGGTCACCCACTCTTTAATAGGTCACTGTCACTCACTCTTTAATTGGTCACTGTCACTCACTCTTTAATAGGTCACTGTCACTCACTCTTTAATTGGTCACTGTCACTCACTCTTTAATAGGTCACTGTCACTCACTCTTTAATTGGTCACTGTCACTCACTCTTTAATTGGTCACTGTCACTCACTCTTTAATAGGTCACTGTCACTCACTCTTTAATTGGTCACTCACTCACTTTTAATTGGTCACTTTCACTCACTCTTTAATTGGTCACCCACTCTTTAATAGGTCACTGTCACTCACTCTTTAATTGGTCACCCACTCTTTAATTGGTCACTGTCACTCACTCTTTAATTGGTCACCCACTCTTTAATAGGTCACTCACTCTTTAATAGGTCACTGTCACTCACTCTTTAATTGGTCACTTTCACTCACTCTTTAATTGGTCACCCACTCTTTAATAGGTCACTGTCACTCACTCTTTAATTGGTCACCCACTCTTTAATTGGTCACTGTCACTCACTCTTTAATTGGTCACCCACTCTTTAATAGGTCACTGTCACTCACTCTTTAATAGGTCACTGTCACTCACTCTTTAATTGGTCACCCACTCTTTAATTGGTCACTGTCACTCACTCTTTAATTGGTCACCCACTCTTTAATAGGTCACTGTCACTCACTCTTTAATTGGTCACCCACTCTTTAATAGGTCACTGTCACTCACTCTTTAATAGGTCACCCACTCTTTAATAGGTCACTGTCACTCACTCTTTAATAGGTCACCCACTCTTTAATAGGTCACCCACTCTTTAATAGGTCACTGTCACTCACTCTTTAATAGGTCACTGTCACTCACTCTTTAATAGGTCACTGTCAATCACTCTATAATAAGTCACTCACTCTTTAATAGGTCACTCACTCTTCAATAGGTCACTCACTCTATAATAAGTCACTCACTCTTTAATAGGTCACTCACTCTTCAATAGGTCACTCACTCTTCAATAGGTCACTCACTCTTCAATAGGTCACTCAGTCTTTAATAGGTCACTCACTCTTTAATAGGTCACTCACTGATGTCACGTGGGTGGGGTGGGGGGGGATGATGTCACGTGGGTGGGGTGGGGTGGGGGGATGATGTCACGTGGGTGGGGGGGGATGTATGAAAAATGTACATGTGAAACTTAACACGTGTTGTTTTTTTCACGTGTATAGAAAATAAGTTGCCTCGGAACTAGACAGCGATATATTAAATACATTGCCAGGTGCTTTGGAGGAACTTTCCAATAACAAGCGTAGCAACAGTGGTGCGGGAGTCATTATTATAGGGCCTAGAGGTGTCACCACCTCCTAAAGCAGGGAGCTAGATTAAAAGTCAACCCCAGAACACTTAGAGGAGTGTGGGAGTGGGCAGAGAGGGCCTTCCATCCATATATTCTGAGACTGTTATATGAATATATTTGGAAGTGAAGTTTGATAAGATGTCTGCTAGGCGGTTCCTCTTGTCCTCTCTGATGGTTCAGTCTAACAGATGTCTGCTAGGTGGTTCCTCTTGTCCTCTCTGATGGTTCAGTCTAACAGATGTCTGCTAGGTGGTTCCTCTTGTCCTCTCTGATGGTTCAGTCTAACAGATGTCTGCTAGGTGGTTCCTCTTGTCCTCTCTGATGGTTCAGTCTAACAGATGTCTGCTAGGCGGTTCCTCTTGTCCTCTCTGATGGTTCAGTCTAGCAGATGTCTGCTAGGCGGTTCCTCTTGTCCTCTCTGATGGTTCAGTCTAACAGATGTCTGCTAGGTGGTTCCTCTTGTCCTCTCTGATGGTTCAGTCTAACAGATGTCTGCTAGGCGGTTCCTCTTGTCCTCTCTGATGGTTCAGTCTAACAGATGTCTGCTAGGCGGTTCCTCTTGTCCTCTCTGATGGTTGAGTCTAACAGATGTCTGCTAGGCGGTTCCTCTTGTCCTCTCTGATGGTTCAGTCTAACAGATGTCTGCTAGGCGGTTCCTCTTGTCCTCTCTGATGGTTCAGTCTAACAGATGTCTGCTAGGCGGTTCCTCTTGTCCTCTCTGATGGTTCAGTCTAACAGATGTCTGCCAGGCGGTTCCTCTTGTCCTCTCTGATGGTTCAGTCTAACAGATGTCTGCTAGGCGGTTCCTCTTGTCCTCTCTGATGGTTCAGTCTAGCAGATGTCTGCTAGGCGGTTCCTCTTGTCCTCTCTGATGGTTCAGTCTAGCAGATGTCTGCTAGGCGGTCCCTCTTGTCCTCTCTGATGGTTCAGTCTAACAGATGTCTGCTAGGCGGTTCCTCTTGTCCTCTCTGATGGTTCAGTCTAGCAGATGTCTGCTAGGCGGTCCCTCTTGTCCTCTCTGATGGTTCAGTCTAACAGATGTCTGCTAGGCGGTTCCTCTTGTCCTCTCTGATGGTTCAGTCTAGCAGATGTCTGCTAGGCGGTCTCTCTTGTCCTCTCTGATGGTTCAGTCTAGCAGATGTCTGCTAGGCGGTTCCTCTTATCCTCTCTGATGGTTCAGTCTAGCAGATGTCTGCTAGGCGGTCCCTCTTGTCCTCTCTGATGGTTCAGTCTAGCAGATGTCTGCTAGGCGGTTCCTCTTGTCCTCTCTGATGGTTCAGTCTAGCAGATGTCTGCTAGGCGGTTCCTCTTGTCCTCTCTGATGGTTCAGTCTAACAGATGTCTGCTAGGCGGTTCCTCTTGTCCTCTCTGATGGTTCAGTCTAACAGATGTCTGCTAGGCGGTTCCTCTTGTCCTCTCTGATGGTTCAGTCACATTAAGGCCTGAAGGTGAGACTCTGACATCTTGCCTGCTTTCTGCTTGTCTACCGTCTCCTCTTACATATTTTCTTAACATTCCCTTCCACTGTCCTCTCATTTCTCATTTCTCCTTCACCTCCCTTTGCCTCCCCCATCCTCCCCCCTAACCCACCTCTTAGTCTCTCAGTCTCCATCTCTCTCACCCATTGTAGAATAATAGTGAAGACATCAAAACTATGAAATAACACATATGGAATCATGTAGTAACCAAAAAATAGTTAAACAAAGCAAATGTTATTATATATTTGAGTCTTCAAAGTAGCCACCCTTTGCCTTGATGACAGCTATGCACACTCTTGGCATTCTCTCAACCAGATTCATGAGGTATTCACCTGGAATGCATTTCAATCAACAGGTGTGCCTTGTTAATTTGTGGAATTTCTTTCCTTCTTAATAGGTTTGAGCCAATCAGTTGTGTTGTGACAAGGTAGGGGGGTAAACAGAAGACCTATTAAGTCCCTATTTGGTAAAAGACCAAGTCTATATTATGGCAGGAACAGCTGAAATAAGCAAAGATAAATGACAGCCCATCATTACTTTAAGACATGAAGGTCAATTAATATGCAACATTTCAAGAACTTTGAATGTTTCTTCAAGTGCAGTCTCATAAACCATTCAATCGCTATGATGAAACTGTCTCTCATGAGGACCGCCACAGGAAAGGAATACCCAGAGTTACCTCTGCTGCAGAGGATAAGTTGATAAGTTCATTAGAGTTACCAGCCTCAGAAATTGCAGCCCAAATAAATGCTTCACAGAGTTCAAGTAACAGACACATCTCAACATCAACTGTTCAGAGGAGACTGTGTGAATCAGGCCTTCATGGTCGAATTGCAACAAAGAAACTACTACTAAAGGACACCAATAATAAGAAGAGACCTGCTTGGGCCAAGAAACATGAGCAATGGACTTCTGGAAATCTGTCCTTTTGTCTGATGAGTCCAAATTTTTTATTTTTTGGTTCTTTGTGAGATGCGGAGTAGGTGAACGGGTGATCTCACCATGTGTGGTTCCCGCCATGAAGCATGGAGGAAGAGGTGTGATGGTGTGCAGCGATACACCATCCCATCTGGTTTGCACTTTGTGGGACTATCATTTGTTTTTCAACAGGACAATGACCCAAAACACACCTCCAGGCTGTGTAAAGGCTATTTGACCAAGAAGGAGAGTGATGGAGTGCTGCATCAGATGACCTGGCCTCCTCAATCACACCACCACAACCCAATTGAGATGTTTTGGGATGAGTTAGACTGCAGAGTGAAGGAAAAGCAGCCAACAGGTGCTCAGCATATGTGGGAACTCCTTCAAAACTGTTGAAAAAACATTCCAGGTGAAGCTGGTTGAGAGAATGCCACGAGTGTGCATAGCTGCCGATTTTGAAGAATCTAAAATCAAAAAAACACTTTTTTTGGTTACTATATGATTCCATATGTGTTTTTTTCATAGTTTTGGTGTCTTCAATATTATTCTACAATGTAGAATATAATATAATAGATATATATATAATATATATAATATATAAAATAATACAAATTAACTTGTACGGGAACCAAATCAGCGGAAAATTTCAGAGCGCCACCTATAGTACTCGATAAAACTCAAACTTTCATTAAAACACACACGCAAGATACTCAATTAAAGCTACACTCGTTGTGAATCTAGCCAACATGTCAGATTTGTAAAATGCTTTTCGGCGAAAGCATGAGAAGCTATTATCTGATAGCATGCACCCCCCGAAATACCTGAACGAGACCTAAACAAAAGATTTTGCGGTAGCCGGCGCTACACAAAACGCAGTCTTTTTAGGGATGATGCGAATTTTCGCAGCATTTCGCAGCTTTTTGTTAAAAAATCGCGCAACATTTCAAAGTCCTGCTACTCATGCCAGGAATATAGTATATGCATATGATAAGTATGTGTGTATAGAAAACACTCTGAAGTCTCTAGATCAAATACCTTTGAATGATGGTGGGTCAAAACTTATGACTGGTATATATGAGGTATAGGGTGTCATTTGCAGAAAAAATTTACATGAATTACTAATCCATTGTTGAATGAAATGGGATTATATGGTGTGGAGATGTACACCTGGGTAAAGGACAATTCACTCATTGAGACAGCAACTTAGGTGGATTTAAGAATTCAACCCCCTAAAGTACTGCTGGCCTCTGAGACTGTGGATTTAAGAATTCATCATAATGACAGACAGTAGTTTATAAACCGGGGTTGATGTGCTCGTTGACTGTATTAACTTCGTAACTGGATCAATTTGTTTTTACAGAATTGTTCAGTGTAGGATTGGAATTGGATGTGAGATGGGAATCGTTTGCCCATACAATATGCATGGAGAGGGAGAGAGAGAGAGAGAGAGAGAGAGAGAGAGAGAGACCCCTTTTCTTTCTCTTTTATTGCCCCCTCCTCCGTCTCCTCTGTCCATCCCTGCTTCATGCCCCCACCCCTCCTCCTCTGTCCATCCTCTGTCCATCCATCCCTCTCCATTCCCCGGTCTTCATGCCCCCACCCCTCTCTCCTCTGTCCATCCCTCTCTCCTCTGTCCATCCCTCTCTCCATACCGGTCTTCATGCCCCCACCCCTCTCTCCTCTATCCATCCCTCTCTCCTCTGTCCATCCCTCTCTCCATACCGGTCTTCATGCCCCCACCCCTCTCTCCTCTATCCATCCCTCTCTCCTCTGTCCATCCCTCCGGTCCATCCCTCTCTCCATGCCCCCACCTCTCCTCTCCTCCATCCTCTGCTCCCGCCTATCCATCCCATCCCTCTCTCCTCTGTCCATCCCTCTCTCTCTATCCATCCCTCTCTCCTCTGTCCATCCCTCTCTCCATACCGGTCTTCATGCCCCCGCCCCTCTCTCCTCTGTCCATCCCTCTCTTCATCCGGTCTTCATGCCCCCACCCCTCTCTCCTCTGTCCATCCCTCTCTCCTCTGTCCATCCCTCTCTCCATACCGGTCTTCATGCCCCCGCCCCTCTCTCCTCTATCCATCCCTCTCTCCTCTGTCCATCCCTCTCTCCATACCGGTCTTCATGCTCTCCCTCTGTCCATCCCCTCTCTCCTCTGTCCATCCCTCTCTCCATACACGGTCTTCATGCCCCCACCCCTACCCCTCTCTCCTCTATCCATCCCTCTCCCTCTCCATACCGGTCTTCATCATGCCCTCTCTCCTCTATCCATCCCTCTCTCCTCCCATCCCTCTCCCCGGTCTTCATGCCCCCACCCCTCTCTCCTCTATCCATCCCTCTCTCCTCTGTCCATCCCTCTCTCATCTGTCCATCCCTCTCTCCATACCGGTCTTCATGCCCCCGCCACTCTCTCCTCTATCCATCCCTCTCTCCTCTATCCATCCCTCTCTCCTCTGTCCATCCCTCTCTCTATCCATCCCTCTCTCCTCTGTCCATCCCTCTCTCCATACCGGTCTTCATGCCCCCGCCCCTCTCTCCTCTGTCCATCCCTCTCTTCATACCGGTCTTCATGCCCCCACCTCTCTCTCTGTCCATCCCTCTCTCCTCTATCCATCCCTCTCTCCTCTATCCATCCCTCTCTTCATACCGGTCTTCATGCCCCCGCCCCTCTCTCCTCTGTCCATCCCTCTCTCCATGTCTTCATGCCCCGCCCTCTCCTCTGTCCATCCCTCTCTCATACCGGTCTTCATGCCCCCACCCCTCTCTCCTCTGTCCATCCCTCTCTCCTCTGTCCATCCCTCTCTCCATACCGGTCTTCATGCCCCCGCCCCTCTCTCCTCTATCCATCCCTCTCTCCTCTGTCCATCCCTCTCTCCATACCGGTCTTCATGCCCCACCCCTCTCTCCTCTGTCCATCCCTCTCTCCTCTGTCCATCCCTCTCTCCATACCGGTCTTCATGCCCCCACCCTCTCTCCTCTATCCATCCCTCTCTCCTCTATCCATCCCTCTCTCCTCTGTCCATCCCTCTCTCCATACCGGTCTTCATGCCCCCACCCTCTCTCCTCTATCCATCCCTCTCTCCTCTGTCCATCCCTCTCTCATCTGTCCATCCCTCTCTCCATACCGGTCTTCATGCCCCCGCCACTCTCTCCTCTATCCATCCCTCTCTCCTCTATCCATCCCTCTCTCCTCTGTCCATCCCTCTCTCCTCTATCCATCCCTCTCTCCTCTGTCCATCCCTCTCTCCATACCGGTCTTCATGCCCCCGCCCCTCTCTCCTCTGTCCATCCCTCTCTTCATACCGGTCTTCATGCCCCACCCCTCTCTCCTCTGTCCATCCCTCTCTCCTCTGTCCATCCCTCTCTCCATACCGGTCTTCATGCCCCCGCCCCTCTCTCCTCTGTCCATCCCTCTCTTCTACCGGTCTTCATGCCCCCACCCCTCTCTCCTCTGTCCATCCCTCTCTCCTCTATCCATCCCTCTCTCCTCTATCCATCCCTCTCTTCATACCGGTCTTCATGCCCCCGCCCCTCTCTCCTCTGTCCATCCCTCTCTCCATCCTTCATGCCCCCGCCCCTCTCTCCTCTGTCCATCCCTCTCTTCATACCGGTCTTCATGCCCCCACCCCTCTCCTCTGTCCATCCCTCTCTCCTCTGTCCATCCCTCTCTCCATACCGGTCTTCATGCCCCCGCCCCTCTCTCCTCTATCCATCCCTCTCTCCTCTGTCCATCCCTCTCTCCATACCGGTCTTCATGCCCCCACCCCTCTCCTCTGTCCATCCCTCTCTCCTCTGTCCATCCCTCTCTCCATACCGGTCTTCATGCCCCCACCCCTCTCTCCTCTATCCATCCCTCTCTCCTCTATCCATCCCTCTCTCCTCTGTCCATCCCTCTCTCCATACCGGTCTTCATGCCCCCACCCCTCTCTCCTCTATCCATCCCTCTCTCCTCTGTCCATCCCTCTCTCATCTGTCCATCCCTCTCTCCATACCGGTCTTCATGCCCCCGCCACTCTCTCCTCTATCCATCCCTCTCTCCTCTATCCATCCCTCTCTCCTCTGTCCATCCCTCTCTCCTCTATCCATCCCTCTCTCCTCTGTCCATCCCTCTCTCCATACCGGTCTTCATGCCCCCGCCCCTCTCTCCTCTGTCCATCCCTCTCTTCATACCGGTCTTCATGCCCCCACCCCTCTCTCCTCTGTCCATCCCTCTCTCCTCTGTCCATCCCTCTCTCCATACCGGTCTTCATGCCCCCGCCCCTCTCTCTCTATCCATCCCTCTCTCCTCTGTCCATCCCTCTCTCCATACCGGTCTTCATCCCCCACGCCTCTCTCCTCTGTCCATCCCTCTCTCCTCTGTCCATCCCTCTCTCCATACCGGTCTTCATGCCCCCACCCCTCTCTCCTCTATCCATCCCTCTCTCCTCTATCCATCCCTCTCTCCTCTGTCCATCCCTCTCTCCATCCGGTCTTCATGCCCCCACCCCTCTCTCCTCTATCCATCCCTCTCTCCTCTGTCCATCCCTCTCTCATCTGTCCATCCCTCTCTCCATTCTTCATGCCCCCGCCACTCTCTCCTCTATCCATCCCTCTCTCCTCTATCCATCCCTCTCTCCTCTGTCCATCCCTCTCTCCTCTATCCATCCCTCTCTCCTCTGTCCATCCCTCTCTCCATACCGGTCTTCATGCCCCCCCCCTCTCTCCTCTGTCCATCCCTCTCTTCATACCGGTCTTCATGCCCCCACCCCTCTCTCCTCTGTCCATCCCTCTCTCCTCTATCCATCCCTCTCTCCTCTATCCATCCCTCTCTTCATACCGGTCTTCATGCCCCCGCCCCTCTCTCTCTGTCCATCCTCTCTCCTATCCATCCCTCTCTCCTCTATCCATCCCTCTCTCCTCTATCCATCCCTCTCTCCTCTATCCATCCCTCTCTCCTCTATCCATCCCTCTCTCCTCTGTCCATCCCTCTCTCCTCTATCCATCCTTCTCTCCTCTATCCATCCCTCTCTCCATCCCTCTCTCCTCTGTCCATCCCTCTCTCCTCTATCCATCCCTCCTCTGTCCATCCCTCTCTCCTCTATCCATCCCTCTCTCATCCCTCCCTCTCTCATCTGTCCATCCCTCTCTCCATCTGTCTTCATCCCCCGCCACTCTCTCCTCTATCCATCCCTCTCCCCTGTCCATCCCTCTCTCATCTGTCCATCCCTCTCTCCATACCGGTCTTCATGCCCCGCCACTCTCTCCTCTATCCATCCCTCTCTCCTCTATCCATCCCTCTCTCCTCTGTCCATCCCTCTCTCCTCTATCCATCCCTCTCTCCTCTGTCCATCCCTCTCTCCATACTATCTTCATGCCCCCACCCCTCTCTCCTCTGTCCATCCCTCTCTCCTCTGTCCATCCCTCTCTCCATACCCGGTCTTCATGCCCCCACGCCTCTCTCCTCTGTCCATCCCTCTCTCCTCTGTCCATCCCTCTCTCCATACCGGTCTTCATGCCCCCACCCTCTCTCCTCTGTCCATCCCTCTCTCCTCTCCATCCCTCTCTCCTCTGTCCATCCCTCTCTTCATTCTTCATGCCCCCACCCCTCTCTCCTCTATCCATCCCTCTCTCCTCTGTCCATCCCTCTCTCCTCTGTCCATCCCTCTCTCCATACCGGTCTTCATGCCCCCCCACTCTCTCCTCTATCCATCCCTCTCTCCTCTATCCATCCCTCTCTCCTCTGTCCATCCCTCTCTCCTCTATCCATCCCTCTCCCTCTGTCCATCCCTCTCTCCATACCGGTCTTCATGCCCCCCCCCTCTCTCCTCTGTCCATCCCTCTCTTCTTACCGGTCTTCATGCCCCCACCCCTCTCTCCTCTGTCCATCCCTCTCTCCTCTATCCATCCCTCTCTCCTCTATCCATCCCTCTCTTCATACCGGTCTTCATGCCCCCGCCCCTCTCTCCTCTGTCCATCCCTCTCTCCCTATCCATCCTCTCCCTCCCATCCCCTCTCTCCTCTATCCATCCCTCTCCTCTATCCATCCCTCTCCTCCATCCATCCCTCTCTCCTCTGTCCATCCCTCTCTCCTCTATCCATCCCTCTCTCCATCTCCCTCTTCCATCCCTCTCTCCTCTGTCCATCCCTCTCTCTCTATCCATCCCTCTCTCCTCTGTCCATCCCTCTCTCCATACCGGTCTTCATGCCCCCCCCCTCTCTCCTCTGTCCATCCCTCTCTCCATACCGGTCTTCATGCCCCCGCCCCTCTCTCCTCTGTCCATCCCTCTCTCTCCATACCGGTCTTCATGCCCCACGCTCTCTCTCTGTCCATCCCTCTCCCTCTATCCATCCCTCTCTCCTCTATCCATCCCTCTCTCCTCTGTCCATCCCTCTCTCTCTATCCATCCCTCTTCTATCCATCCCTCTCTCCTATCCATCCCTCTCCTCTGTCCATCCCTCTCTCCTCTGTCCATCCCTCTCTCCTCTGTCCATCCCTCTCTCCATACCGGTCTTCATGCCCCCACCCCTCTCCTCTGTCCATCCCCCTCTCCATACCTCTGTCCATCCCCTCTCTCCTCTGTCCATCCCTCTCTTCATACCGGTCTTCATGCCCCCGTCTCTCCTCTGTCCATCCCTCTCCCTATCCATCCCTCTCTCCTCTATCCATCCCTCTCCATCCATCCCTCTCTCCTCTGTCCATCCCTCTCCCCTGTCCATCCCTCTCTCCTCTATCCATCCCTCTCTCCTCTGTCCATCCCTCTCTCCTCTCTCCATCCCTCTCTCATACCGGTCTTCATGCCCCCGCCCTCTCTCCTCTGTCCATCCCTCTCTTCATACCGGTCTTCATGCCCCCATCTCCTCTGTCCATCCCTCTCTCCTCTGTCCATCCCTCTCTCATCCATCCTTCATGCCCCCCGCCCCTCTCTCCTCTATCCATCCCTCTCTCCTCTGTCCATCCCTCTCTCCATACCGGTCTTCATGCCCCCACCCCTCTCTCCTCTGTCCATCCCTCTCCTCTGTCCATCCCTCTCTCCATACCGGTCTTCATGCCCCCACCCCTCCCCTCTATCCATCCCTCTCTCTCTATCCATCCCTCTCTCCTCTGTCCATCCCTCTCTCCATACCGGTCTTCATGCCCCCACCCTCTCCTCTATCCATCCCTCTCTCCTCTGTCATCCCTCTCTCATCTGTCCATCCCTCTCTCCATCCGGTCTTCCATGCCCCCGCCACTCTCTCCTCTATCCATCCCTCTCTCCTCTATCCATCCCTCTCTCCTCTGTCCATCCCTCTCTCCTCTATCCATCCCCTCTCTCCTCTGTCCATCCCTCTCTCCATACCGGTCTTCATGCCCCCGCCCCTCTCTCCTCTGTCCATCCCTCTCTTCATACTCTTCATGCCCCCACCCCTCTCTCCTCTGTCCATCCCTCTCTCTCTGTCCATCCCTCTCTCCATACCGGTCTTCATGCCCCCGCCCCTCTCTCCTCTATCCATCCCTCTGTCCATCCCTCTCTCCATACCGGTCTTCATGCCCCCACGCCTCTCTCCTCTGTCCATCCCTCTCTCCTCTGTCCATCCCTCTCTCCATACCGGTCTTCATGCCCCCACCCCTCTCTCCTCTATCCATCCCTCTCTCCTCTATCCATCCCTCTCTCCTCTGTCCATCCCTCTCTCCATACCGGTCTTCATGCCCCCACCCCTCTCTCCTCTATCCATCCCTCTCTCCTCTGTCCATCCCTCTCTCATCTGTCCATCCCTCTCTCCATACCGGTCTTCATGCCCCCACCCTCTCTCCTCTATCCATCCCTCTCTCCTCTATCCATCCCTCTCTCCTCTGTCCATCCCTCTCTCCTCTATCCATCCCCTCTCTCCTCTGTCCATCCCTCTCTCCATACCGGTCTTCATGCCCCCGCCCCTCTCTCCTCTGTCCATCCCTCTCTTCATACCGGTCTTCATGCCCCCACCCCTCTCTCCTCTGTCCATCCCTCTCTCCTCTATCCATCCCTCTCTCCATCCCTCTTCCATACCGGTCTTCATGCCCCCGCCCCTCTCTCCATCCCTCTCTGTCCATCCCTCCTCTCCATCCCTCCATCCATCCCTCTTCATCCCCCATCCCTCTCTCCTCTGTCCATCCCTCTCTCCTCTGTCCATCCCTCTCTCTCTCCATCCTTCTCTCCTCTATCCATCCCTCTCTCATCCTCTCTCCTCTGTCCATCCCTCTCTCCTCTATCCATCCCTCTCTCTCTGTCCATCCCTCTCTCTCCCATCCCTCTCCATCCCTCTCTCCTCTATCCATCTCTCTCTCCTCTGTCCATCCCTCTCTCCATACCTTCATCCTCTCTCTGTCCATCCCTCTCTCCATACCGGTCTTCATCCCCCGCCCTCTCTCCTCTGTCCCCTCTCTCCTCTATCCATCCCTCTCCCTCCCTCCTCTGTCCATCCCTCTCTCTCTATCCATCCCTCTCTCCTCTATCCATCCCTCTCTCCTATCCATCCCTCATCTCCTCTGTCCATCCCTCTCTCCTCTGTCCATCCCTCTCTCCATCCCTCTCTCCACTCTTCATGCCCCCACCCCTCTCTCCTCTGTCCATCCCTCTCTCCATCCGGTCTTCATCCATCCCTCTCTCCTCTGTCCATCCCTCTCTCCATCCCTCATCTCCTCCTCTGTCCATCCCTCTCTCTATCCATCCCTCTCTCCTCTATCCATCCCTCTCTCCTCTGTCCATCCCTCTCTCCTCTATCCATCCCTCTCTCCTCTGTCCATCCCTCTCTCCTCTATCCATCCCCTCTCCTCTATCCATCCCTTCTCTCCTCTATCCATCCCTTCTCTCCTCTATCCATCCCTCTCTCCTCCATCCCTCTCTCATCCATCCCCCCCCCCTCTCTCCTCTGTCCATCCTCTCTCCATACCGTCTTCATCCCACCCCTCTTCTTCTCCTCTGTCCATCCCTCTCTCCTCTGTCCATCCCTCTCTCCATACCGGTCTTCATCCCCCGCCCCTCTCTCCTCTATCCATCTCTCCTCTGTCCATCCCTCCCATATCTTCATCCCCCACCCCTCTCTCCTCTGTCCATCCCTCTCTCTCCATCCCTCTCTCCATACCGGTCTTCATGCCCCCCCCCTCTCTCTCCTCCCTCTCTCCTCTATCCATCCCTCTCTCCTGTCCATCCCTCTCTCCATACCGGTCTTCATGCCCCCGCCCCTCTCCCTCCTCTATCCATCCCTCTCTCCTCTGTCCATCCCTCTCTCCTCTGGTCTTCATGCCCCCACCCCTCTCTCCTCTGTCCTCCCTCTCTCCATCCATCCCTCTCCCTCTCTCCTCTATCCATCCCTCTCTCCTCTGTCCATCCCTCTCTCCATACCGGTCTTCATGCCCCCATCCCTCTCTCCTCTATCCATCCCTCTCTCCTCTGTCCATCCCTCTCTCATCTGTCCATCCCTCTCTCCTCTGTCCATCTTCATGCCCCCGCCCCTCTCTCCCATCCCTCTCTCCCGGTCTTCATCCCCATCCCTCTCTCCTCTGTCCATCCCTCTCTCCTCTATCCATCCCTCTCTCCTCTGTCCATCCCCTCTCTCCATCCCTCTTCCATACTCTCTCTCCTCTGTCCATCCCCCCCACCCCTCTCTCCTCTCTCTGTCCATCCTCTCTCCTCTGTCCATCCCTCTCTCCATCCGGTCTTCATCCTCTCCTCTGTCCATCCCTCTCTCCATACCGGTCCATCCCTCTCCTCTCCTCTGTCCATCCCTCTCTCCTCTATCCATCCTCTCTCCTCTATCCATCCCTCTCTTCATACCGGTCTTCATCCCTCTCTCCTCTATCCATCCTCTCTCCTCTGTCCATCCCTCTCTCCATCCGGTCTTCATGCCCCCGCCCCTCTCTCCTCTGTCCATCCCTCTCTCCTCTTCCATCCCCCCACCCCTCTCTCCTCTGTCCATCCCTCTCTCCTCTGTCCATCCTTCATGCCCCGCCCCTCTCTCTATCCATCCCTCTCTCCTCTGTCCATCCCTCTCTCCATGCATCTCTCCTCTGTCCATCCCTCTCTCCTCTGTCCATCCCTCTCTCCATCTTCATCCTCTGTCCATCCCTCTCTCCTCTATCCATCCCTCTCTCCTCTGTCCATCCCTCTCTCCATCCCTCTCTCCCATCCCGGTCTTCATCCCCCCATCCCCTCTCTCCTCTATCCATCCCTCTCTCCTCTGTCCATCCCTCTCTCATCCCTCCCTCTCTCCATCTATCCATCCCCCGCCTCTCTCCTCTATCCATCCCTCTCTCCTCTATCCATCCCTCTCTCCTCTGTCCATCCCTCTCTCCCTCTATCCATCCCTCCTCCTCTGTCCATCCCTCTCTCCCTCTCTCCGGTCTTCATGCCCCCTCCCCTCTCTCCTCTGTCCATCCCTCTCTTCATATCCGGTCTTCATGCCCCCCTCTCTCCTCTGTCCCCTCTCTCCTCTGTCCATCCCCTCTCTCCTCTGTCCATCCCTCTCTCCATACCTCTTCATCCCCCGCCCCTCTCTCCTCTATCCCCTCTCTCCTCTGTCCATCCCCATCCCTTCATGCCCCCACGCCTCTCTCCTCTGTCCATCCCTCTCTCCTCTGTCCATCCCTCTCTCCATCCACCGGTCTTCATCCCCCACCCCTCTCTCCTCTATCCATCCCTCTCTCCTCTATCCATCCCTCTCTCCTCTGTCCATCCCTCTCTCCATATCTTCATGCCCCCACCCCTCTCTCTCTATCCATCCCTCTCTCCTCTGTCCATCCCTCTCTCATCTGTCCATCCCTCTCTCCATACCGGTCTTCATGCCCCCGCCACTCTCTCCTCTATCCATCCCTCTCTCCTCTATCCCCCTCTCTCCTCTATCCATCCCTCTCTCCTCTGTCCATCCCTCTCTCCTCTGTCCATCCCTCTCTCCTCCTCTCATCCGCTTCCCCCCATCCTCTCTCCTCTGTCCATCCCTCTCTTCATACCGGTCTTCATGCCCCCACCCCTCTCTCCTCTGTCCATCCCTCTCTCCTCTATCTTCATCCCCTCTATCCCCCTCTCTCCTCTGTCCATCCCTCTCTCCTCTATCCTCTCCTCTATCCATCCCTCTCTCCTCTATCCATCCCTCTTCCTCTGTCATCCCTCTCTCCATCCCTCTCTCCTCCTATCCATCCCTCTCTCCTCTGTCCATCCCTCTCTCCTCCCATCCTTCTCTCCCTCTATCCATCCCTCTCTCCATCCCTCTCTCCTCTGTCCATCCCTCTCTCCTCTATCCATCCCTCTCTCCTCTGTCCATCCCTCTCTCCCTCTATCCATCCCTCTCTCTCCATCCCTCTCTCCATACCGGTCTTCATCCATCTCTCTCTCCTCTGTCCATCCCCCTCTCTCCATCTTCATGCCCCCGTCCCCTCTCTCCTCTGTCCATCCCTCTCTCCATACCGGTCTTCATGCCCCCGCCCCTCTCTCCCTCTGTCCATCCCTCTCTCCATACCGGTCTTCATGCCCCCACCCCTCTCTCCTCTGTCCATCCCTCTCTCCTCTATCCATCCCTCTCTCCTCTGTCCATCCCTCTCCCTCTCTCCTCTCTCCATCCCTCTCTCCTCTATCCATCCCTCTCTCCTCTCCCTCTCTCCATCCATCCCTCTCTCCTCTATCCATCCCTCTCTCCTCTGTCCATCCCTCTCTCCTCTGTCCATCCCTCTCTCTCCTCTGTCCATCCCTCTCTCCATACGGTCTTCATGCCCCCACCCCTCTCTCCTCTGTCCATCCCTCTCCCTCTCCATACCGGTCTTCATGCCCCTCTCCCCTCTCTCCTCTGTCCATCCCTCTCTTCATACCGGTCTTCATGCCCCCCCATCCCTCTCTCCTCTATCCATCCCCTCTCTCCATCCCTCTATCCATCCCTCTCTCCTCTGTCCATCCCTCTCTCCTCTGTCCATCCCTCTCTCCTCTATCCATCCCTCTCTCCTCTCTTCATGCCCCCGCCCTCTGTCTCCCTCATCCATCCCTCCCCATCCCCCCCGCCCTCTCTCCTCTGTCCATCCCTCTCTCCATATCTTCATGCCCCCACCCCTCTCTCCTCTGTCCATCCCTCTCTCCTCTAACCATCCCTCTCTCCTCTCCTGTCCATCCCTCTCTCCATGGTCTTCATGCCCCCCATCCCTCTCTCCTCTATCCATCCCTCTCTCCTCTATCCATCCTCTCTCCTCTATCCATCCCTCTCTCCTCTATCCATCCCTCTCTCCTCCATATACCGGTCTTCTGTCCATGCCCCCATCCCTCTCTCCTCTGTCCATCCCTCTCTCCTCTATCCCCTCTCTCCCCCTCTACCATCCCTCTCTCCTCTGTCCATCCCTCTCTCCTCTATCCATCCCTCTCTCCATCTGTCCATCCCTCTCTCCTCTATCCATCCCTCTCTCCATACCGGTCTTCATGCCCCTCCTATCCATCTATCCATCCCTCTCTCCTCTATCCATCCCTCTCTCTCTGTCCATCCCTCTCTCCTCTATCCCCTCTCTCCTCTCCCTCTCTCCTCTGTCCATCCCTCTCTCCATCCATATCCGGTCTTCATGCCCCCCCTACTCCCTCTCTCCTCTATCCATCCCTCCATCCCTCCTCTCCTCCCATCCCCTCTCTCCATCCCTCTCTCCATACCCTCTCTTCATGCCCCCGCCCTCTCTCCTCTATCCATCCCTCTCTCCTCTGTCCATCCCCTCCTCTATCCATCCCTCTCTCCTCTATCCCTCTCTCCTCTATCCATCCCTCTCTCCTCTGTCCATCCCTCTCTCCTCTATCCATCCCTCTCTCCTCCATCCATCCCTCTCTCCTCTCCATCCCTCTCTCTCTGTCCATCCCTCTCTCCTCTCCTCTCTCCCCATCCATCCCCCTCATCTCCTCTGTCCATCCCTCTCTCCTCTTCATCCCCGCCCCTCTCTCCTCTCCATCCCTCTCTCCCATACTCTTCATCCCTCTCTCCTCTGTCCATCCCTCTCTCCTCTGCCCCTCTCCCCTCTATCTCCTCTGTCCATCCCTCTCTCCTCTCCTCTCTATCCATCCCTCTCTCCTCTATCCATCCCTCTCTCCTCTGTCCATCCCTCTCTCCTCTGTCCATCCCTCTCTCCATACCGGTCTTCATGCCCCGCCCCTCTCTCCTCTATCCATCCCTCTCTCCATCCACCCTCTCTTCATGCCCCCCTCTCCTCTATCCCCTCTCTCCTCTCCATCCCTCTCTCTCCTCTGTCCATCCCTCTCTCCCTCTCCATCCATACCGGTCTTCATGCCCCCACCCCTCTCTCCTCTATCCATCCCTCTCCATACCTTCATGCCCCCACCCCTCCTCCTCTATCCATCCCTCTCTCCTCTATATCCCTCTCTCCATACCGGTCTTCATGCCCCCCCCCTCTCTCCTCTATCCATCCCTCTCTCCATACCGTCTTCATGCCCCCACCCCTCTCTCCTCTATCCACCCCTCTCTCCTCTGTCCATCCCTCTCTCCATACCGGTCTTCATGCCCCCGCCCCTCTCCATCCCTCTCTCCTCTGTCCATCCCTCTATCCATCCCTCTGTCCATCCCTCTCTCCTCTATCCATCCCTCTCTCCTCTGTCCATCCCTCTCTCCTCTGTCCATCCCTCTCTCCTCTGTCCATCCCTCTCCTCTATCATCCCTCTCTCCTCTATCCATCCCTGTCCATCCCTCTCTCCTCTGTCCATCCCTCTCTCCATACCTTCATGCGTGGCGGTGACTCGGGTCACCCGTGACATAAATCACTGCCAGGGGGACACCCAACAACCTCATTTATCAACGTAATTAGCTCCGTATGGAACTGTTTTAACATGGTCGTAATATGGATCATCATCATCTGATGTATAATTTTAGGACCCCTTTAGATAACAAAAAGATATGTATAAAATGATTTGATAAAATATTTGGATTTGGCCTTTACTACTATAGCCTATAGAGACACATTGAATAACATATTC
>NC_088402.1:4242694-4262694 GCF_034236695.1 Oncorhynchus nerka
TTGACTCCATACAGTCTGGACCCATCTCCCTTTGACTCCATACAGCCTGGACCTTATACCCATCTCCCTTTGACTCCATACAGCCTGGACCTTATACCCATCTCCCTTTGACTCCATACAGCCTGGACCTTATACCCATCTCCCTTTGACTCCATACAGCCTGGACCTTATACCCATCTCCCTTTGACTCCATACAGCCTGGACCTTATACCCATCTCCCTTTGACTCCATACAGTCTGGACCCCCATCTCCCTTTGACTCCATACAGCCTGGACCTTATACCCATCTCCCTTTGACTCCATACAGCCTGGACCTTATACCCATCTCCCTTTGACTCCATACAGACTGGACCCATCTCCCTTTGACTCCATACAGCCTGGACCTTATACCCATCTCCTTTGACCCATCAGTCTGGCCCCATATCCCTTTGACTCCATACAGCCTGGACCTTATACCCATCTCCCTTTGACTCCATACAGCCTGGACCTTATACCCATCTCCCTTTGACTCCATACAGCCTGGACCTTATACCCATCTCCCTTTGACTCCATACAGCCTGGACCTTATACCCATCTCCCTTTGACTCCATACAACCTGGACCTTATACCCATCTCCCTTTGACTCCATACAGCCTGGACGTTATACCCATCTCCCTTTGACTCCATACACCCTGGACCCATCTCTCTTTGACTCCATACAGCCTGGACCTTATACCCATCTCCCCTTGACTCCATACAGCCTGGACCTTATACCCATCTCCCTTTGACTCCATACAGTCTGGCCCCATCTCCCTTTGACTCCATACAGCCTGGACCTTATACCCATCTCCCTTGACTCCATACAGCCTGGACCTTCTCCCTTTGACTACAGTCTGGCCCTACCATCTCCCTTTGACTCCATACAGCCTGGACCTTATACCCATCTCCCTTTGACTCCATACAGCCTGGACCTTATACCCATCTCCCTTTGACTCCATACAGCCTGGACCTTATACCCATCTCCCTTGACTCCATACAGCCTGGACCTTATACCCATCTCCCTTTGACTCCATACAGCCTGGACCTTATACCCATCTCCCTTTGACTCCATACAGCCTGGACCTTATACCCATCTCCCTTTGACTCCATACAGCCTGGACCTTATACCCATCTCCCTTTGACTCCATACAGCCTGGACCTTATACCCATCTCCCTTTGACTCCATACAGCCTGGACCTTATACCCATCTCCCTTTGACTCCATACAGCCTGGACCTTATACCCATCTCCCTTTGACTTCATACAGCCTGGACCCATCTCCCTTTGACTCCATACAGCCCGGACCTTATACCCATCTCCCCTTGACTCCATACAGCCTGGACCTTATACCCATCTCCCTTTGACTCCATACAGCCTGGACCTTATACCCATCTCCCTTTGACTCCATACAGCCTGGACCTTATACCCATCTCCCTTTGACTCCATACAGCCTGGACCTTATACCGATCTCCCTTTGACTCCATACAACCTGGACCTTATACCCATCTCCCTTTGACTCCATACAGCCTGGACGTTATACCCATCTCCCTTTGACTCCATACACCCTGGACCCATCTCTCTTTGACTCCATACAGCCTGGACCTTATACCCATCTCCCCTTGACTCCATACAGCCTGGACCTTATACCCATCTCCCTTTGACTCCATACAGTCTGGCCCCATCTCCCTTTGACTCCATACAGCCTGGACCTTATACCCATCTCCCCTTGACTCCATACAGCCTGGACCTTATACCCATCTCCCTTTGACTCCATACAGTCTGGCCCCATATCCCTTTGACTCCATACACCCTGGACCTTATACCCATCTCCCTTTGACTCCATACATCCTGGACCTTATACCCATCTCCCTTTGACTCCATACAGTCTGGACCCATCTCCCTTTGACTCCATACAGCCTGGACCTTATACCCATCTCCCTTTGACTCCATACAGCCTGGACCTTATACCCATCTCCCTTTGACTCCATACAGCCTGGACCTTATACCCATCTCCCTTTGACTCCATACAGCCTGGACCCATCTCCCTTTGACTCCATACATCCTGGACCTTATACCCATCTCCCTTTGACTCCATACAGTCTGGACCCATCTCCCTTTGACTCCATACAGCCTGGACCTTATACCCATCTCCCTTTGACTCCATACAGCCTGGACCTTATACCCATCTCCCTTTGACTCCATACAGTCTGGCCCCATCTCCCTTTGACTCCATACAGCCTGGACCTTATACCCATCTCCCCTTGACTCCATACAGCCTGGACCTTATACCCATCTCCCTTTGACTCCATACAGCCTGGACCTTATACCCATCTCCCTTTGACTCCATACAGCCTGGACCTTATACCCATCTCCCTTTGACTCCATACAGCCTGGACCTTATACCCATCTCCCTTTGACTCCATACAGCCTGGACCCATCTCCCTTTGACTCCATACAGCCTGGACCTTATACCCATCTCCCTTTGACTCCATACAGCCTGGACCTTATACCCATCTCCCTTTGACTCCATACAGCCTGGACCTTATACCCATCTCCCTTTGACTTCATACAGCCTGGACCCATCTCCCTTTGACTCCATACAGCCCGGACCTTATACCCATCTCCCCTTGACTCCATACAGCCTGGACCTTATACCCATCTCCCTTTGACTCCATACAGCCTGGACCTTATACCCATCTCCCTTTGACTCCATACAGCCTGGACCTTATACCCATCTCCCTTTGACTCCATACAGCCTGGACCTTATACCGATCTCCCTTTGACTCCATACAACCTGGACCTTATACCCATCTCCCTTTGACTCCATACAGCCTGGACGTTATACCCATCTCCCTTTGACTCCATACACCCTGGACCCATCTCCCTTTGACTCCATACAGCCTGGACCTTATACCCATCTCCCTTTGACTCCATTCAGCCTGGACCTTATACCCATCTCCCTTTGACTCCATACAGCCTGGACCTTATACCCATCTCCCTTTGACTCCATACAGCCTGGACGTTATACCCATCTCCCTTTGACTCCATACAGCCTGGACCTTATACCCATCTCCCTTTGACTCCATACAGCCTGGACCCATCTCCCTTTGACTCCATACAGCCTGGACCTTATACCCATCTCCCTTTGACTCCATACAGACTGGACCTTATACCCATCTCCCTTTGACTCCATACAGCCTGGACCTTATACCCATCTCCCTTTGACTCCATACAGACTGGACCTTATACCCATCTCCCTTTGACTCCATACAGACTGGACCCATCTCCCTTTGACTCCATCCAGCCTGGATCTTATACCCATCTCCCTTTGACTCCATACAGCCTGGACCTTATACCCATCTCCCTTTGACTCCATACAGTCTGGCCCCATCTCCCTTTGACTCCATACAGCCTGGACCTTATACCCATCTCCCCTTGACTCCATACAGCCTGGACCTTATACCCATCTCCCTTTGACTCCATACAGCCTGGACCTTATACCCATCTCCCCTTGACTCCATACAGCCTGGACCTTATACCCATCTCCCTTTGACTCCATACAGCCTGGACCTTATACCCATCTCCCTTTGACTCCATACAGCCTGGACCTTATACCCATCTCCCTTTGACTCCATACAGCCTGGACCTTATACCCATCTCCCTTTGACTCCATACAGCCTGGACCTTATACCCATCTCCCTTTGACTCCATACAGCCTGGACCTTATACCCATCTCCCTTTGACTCCATACAGCCTGGACCTTATACCCATCTCCCTTTGACTCCATACAGCCTGGACCTTATACCCATCTCCCTTTGACTCCATACAGCCTGGACCTTATACCCATCTCCCTTTGACTCCATACAGCCTGGACCCATCTCCCTTTGACTCCATACAGCCTGGACCTTATACCCATCTCCCTTTGACTCCATACAGCCTGGACCTTATACCCATCTCCCTTTGACTCCATACAGCTGGCCCCCATCTCCCTTTGACTCCATACAGCCTGGACCTTATACCCATCTCCCTTTGACTCCATACAGCCTGGACCCATCTCCCTTTGACTCCATCAGACTGGACCCATCTCCCTTTGACTCCATACAGCCTGGACCTTATACCCATCTCCCTTTGACTCCATACAGTCTGGCCCCATCTCCCTTTGACTCCATACAGCCTGGACCTTATACCCATCTCCCTTGACTCCATACAGCCTGGACCTTATACCCATCTCCCTTTGACTCCATACAGCCTGGACCTTATACCCATCTCCCTTTGACTCCATACAGCCTGGACCTTATACCCATCTCCCTTTGACTCCATACAGCCTGGACCTTATACCCATCTCCCTTTGACTCCATACAGCCTGGACCCATCTCCCTTTGACTCCATACAGCCTGGACCTTATACCCATCTCCCCTTGACTCCATACAGCCTGGACCTTATACCCATCTCCCTTTGACTCCATACAGCCTGGACCTTATACCCATCTCCCTTTGACTCCATACAGCCTGGACCTTATACCCATCTCCCTTTGACTCCATACAGCCTGGACCCATCTCCCTTTGACTCCATACAGCCTGGACCTTATACCCATCTCCCCTTGACTCCATACAGCCTGGACCTTATACCCATCTCCCTTTGACTCCATACAGCCTGGACCTTATACCCATCTCCCTTTGACTCCATACAGTCTGGCCCTTATACCCATCTCCCTTTGACTCCATACAGCCTGGACCTTATACCCATCTCCCCTTGACTCCATACAGCCTGGACCTTATACCGATCTCCCTTTGACTCCATACAGCCTGGACCTTATACCCATCTCCCTTTGACTCCATACAGCCTGGACCTTATACCCATCTCCCTTTGACTCCATACAGCCTGGACCTTATACCCATCTCCCTTTGACTCCATACAGCCTGGAACTTATACCCATCTCCCTTTGACTCCATACAGCCTGGACCTTATACCCATCTCCCTTTGACTCCATACAGCCTGGACCTTATACCCATCTCCCTTTGACTCCAAAGGGAGAGGATGAGAGTTACATGCTGAAATAAGGCTCTTCTCTGCTGTGGGCCAATATAATAGAAATAACCCTGTTGTGGGCCAATATAACATAAATAACCCTGCTGTGGGCCAATATAATAGAAATAACCCTGCTGTGGGCCAATATAATAGAAATAACCCTGCTGTGGGCCAATATAATAGAAATAACCCTGCTGTGGGCCAATATAATAGAAATAACCCTGTTGTGGGCCAATATAATAGAAATAACCCTGCTGTTGCCTATCTGACTCCTGTCTGCTGTGGGCCAATATAACATATATAATAGAAATAACCCTGTTGTGGGCCAATATAATAGAAATAACCCTGTTGTGGGCCAATATAATAGAAATAACCCTGTTGTGGGCCAATATAATAGAAATAACCCTGCTGTGGGCCAATATAATAGAAATAACCCTGCTGTGGGCCAATATAATAGAAATAACCCTGCTGTGGGCCAATATAATAGAAATAACCCTGTTGTGGGCCAATATAATAGAAATAACCCTGTTGTGGGCCAATATAATAGAAATAACCCTGCTGTGGGCCAATATAATAGAAATAACCCTGCTGTGGGCCAATATAATAGAAATAACCCTGTTGTGGGCCAATATAATAGAAATAACCCTGTTGTGGGCCAATATAATAGAAATAACCCTGTTGTTGTCTATCTGACTCCTGTCTGCTGTGGGCCAATATAATAGAAATAACCCTGTTGTGGGCCAATATAACATAAATAACCCTGTTGTGGGCCAATATAATAGAAATAACCCTGCTGTGGGCCAATATAACATAAATAACCCTGTTGTTGTCTATCTGACTCCTGTCTGCTGTGGGCCAATATAATAGAAATAACCCTGTTGTTGTCTATCTGACTCCTGTCTGTTGTGGGCCAATATAATAGAAATAACCCTGCTGTGGGCCAATATAATAGAAATAACCCTGTTGTGGGCCAATATAATAGAAATAACCCTGCTGTGGGCCAATATAATAGAAATAACCCTGCTGTGGGCCAATATAACATAAATAACCCTGCTGTGGGCCAATATAACATAAATAACCCTGCTGTGGGCCAATATAACATAAATAACCCTGCTGTGGGCCAATATAACATAAATAACCCTGTTGTTGTCTATCTGATTCCTGTCTGCTGTGGGCCAATATAATAGAAATAACCCTGCTGTGGGCCAATATAACATAAATAACCCTGCTGTGGGCCAATATAATAGAAATAACCCTGCTGTGGGCCAATATAACATAAATAACCCTGCTGTGGGCCAATATAATAGAAATAACCCTGCTGTGGGCCAATATAACATAAATAACCCTGTTGTTGTCTATCTGACTCCTGTCTGCTGTGGGCCAATATAATAGAAATAACCCTGCTGTGGGCCAATATAATAGAAATAACCCTGTTGTGGGCCAATATAATAGAAATAACCCTGTTGTGGGCCAATATAACATAAATAACCCTGTTGTTGTCTATCTGACTCCTGTCTGCTGTGGGCCAATATAATAGAAATAACCCTGTTGTTGTCTATCTGACTCCTGTCTGCTGTGGGCCAATATAACATAAATAACCCTGCTGTGGGCCAATATAACATAAATAACCCTGCTGTTGCCTGTCTGACTCCTGTCTGCTGTGGGCCAATATAATAGAAATAACCCTGTTGTTGTCTATCTGACTCCTGTCTGCTGTGGGCCAATATAATAGAAATAACCCTGTTGTGGGCCAATATAATAGAAATAACCCTGTTGTGGGCCAATATAATAGAAATAACCCTGTTGTGGGCCAATATAATAGAAATAACCCTGCTGTGGGCCAATATAATAGAAATAACCCTGTTGTGGGCCAATATAATAGAAATAACCCTGCTGTTGCCTATCTGACTCCTGTCTGTTGTGGGCCAATATAATAGAAATAACCCTGTTGTGGGCCAATATAATAGAAATAACCCTGTTGTGGGCCAATATAATAGAAATAACCCTGTTGTGGGTCAATATAATATAAATAACCCTGCTGTTGCCTATCTGACTCCTGTCTGCTGTGGGCCAATATAATAGAAATAACCCTGCTGTTGCCTATCTGACTCCTGTCTGTTGTGGGCCAATATAATAGAAATAACCCTGTTGTGGGCCAATATAATAGAAATAACCCTGCTGTTGCCTATCTGACTCCTGTCTGCTGTGGGCCAATATAATAGAAATAACCCTGCTGTTGCCTATCTGACTCCTGTCTGCTGTGGGCCAATATAATAGAAATAACCCTGTTGTGGGCCAATATAACATAAATAACCCTGTTGTGGGCCAATATAATATAAATAACCCTGCTGTTGTCTATCTGACTCCTGTCTGCTGTGGGCCAATATAATAGAAATAACCCTGTTGTGGGCCAATATAATAGAAATAACCCTGCTGTTGCCTGTCTGACTCCTGTCTGCTGTGGGCCAATATAATAGAAATAACCCTGTTGTGGGCCAATATAATATAAATAACCCTGCTGTTGCCTATCTGACTCCTGTCTGCTGTGGGCCAATATAACATAAATAACCCTGCTGTTGCCTGTCTGACTCCTGTCTGTTGTGGGCCAATATAACATAAATAACCCTGTTGTGGGCCAATATAATAGAAATAACCCTGCTGTTGCCTGTCTGACTCCTGTCTGTTGTGGGCCAATATAATAGAAATAACCCTGCTGTTGCCTGTCTGACTCCTGTCTGCTGTGGGCCAATATAACATAAATAACCCTGTTGTGGGCCAATATAATAGAAATAACCCTGTTGTGGGCCAATATAATAGAAATAACCCTGCTGTTGCCTGTCTGACTCCTGTCTGCTGTGGGCCAATATAATATAAATAACCCTGCTGTTGTCTATCTGACTCCTGTCTGCTGTGGGCCAATATAACATAAATAACCCTGTTGTGGGCCAATATAATAGAAATAACCCTGCTGTTGCCTGTCTGACTCCTGTCTGCTGTGGGCCAATATAATAGAAATAACCCTGCTGTTGCCTATCTGACTCCTGTCTGCTGTGGGCCAATATAATAGGTGTGTTGCTAAGTACCAAATGGAGTCCTATTCCCTTTGTAGTGCACTACTTGTCAAAGTATGTGTAAAGTAGTGCACTTCATAGGGAATGAGGAGCCACTTGGGATATCATCTACATATCAAATGGACCAAAAATGACACGCTGGATTAGTTTAGTGAAGTTGTCACTGGAACCAAGAGGTTTACCAGAAATCTCCTCCCTGTTTCTTTTCATATGAACACCATCAAGGATGTGTGTTTCAGCTAAGTGTTTTTCGATCAGCGTTGGGGAGTAGTGAACCCCTTGTGTTTTTAGTTCTAACTACTGGAACTACACACTACTGTTTTACCATGTAGCTAACTACTGGAACTACACACTACTGTTTTACCATGTAGCGGTGTAGCTAACTACTGGAACTACACACTACTGTTTTACCATGTAGCTAACTACTGGAACTACACACTACTGTTTCACCATGTAGCGGTGTAGCTAACTACTGGAACTACACACTACTGTTTAACCATGTAGCGGTGAAGCTAACTACTGGAACTACACACTACTGTTTTACCTTGGAACTACACACTACTGTTTCACCATGTAGGTGAAGCTAACTACTGGAACTACACACTACTGTTTCACCATGGAACTACACACTACTGTTTAACCATGTAGCTAACTACTGGAACTACACACTACTGTTTTACCATGTAGCGGTGTAGCTAACTACTGGAACTACACACTACTGTTTTACCATGTAGCGGTGTAGCTAACTACTGGAACTACACACTACTGTTTTACCATGTAGCGGTGTAGCTAACTACTGGAACTACACACTACTGTTTTACCATGTAGCTAAGTACTGGAACTACACACTACTGTTTTACCATGTAGCGGTGTAGCTAGCTACCTGCCCAACAGTCACTTGAAACATAGTGTTGTGTGTAATAGGCTAAAGTGCACATTCTGGTAACATAATCTGTTTTTGACATTTGTAGTCGATGACATTTCATATTTACAGGTACTTTGAATGTATTGAAATACCTTTTAGAAAGTAACTATAGTTAGTTAACTATATTTCTTTCTGAAAGGTAGATTTACTGTAGCTTAACATAGTTTGTTGTGAAATAATTGGTAGCACGGTAAACACGGCCAACTACCATATACAGTATGTTCCACCATGGTGAAAACAGAGTAAAAACAGAGGGGAAGGCTGCCGTCCTATCGGCTCTTAACCAACTGCGCTATTTTTTATTCATTTTTGCTTTGTTCATAACTTGTTTTGCACATAATGTTGCTTCTACCGTCTATTATGAGCGAAAAGAGCTTCTGGGCATCAGAACTGTGATTGCTCACCTCAAACTGGACGAAGAGTTCTTCAATGAGTCAGACGGGACGGGATATACTACTACAGACACCCGACCAGGCCCAGATCCCCGTGAATCGCTGGAGAAGGAAACTGAGATTTAATGGAAAGAGATCAGGGTGCCTTGTGAGGATCAGGTGACGAGTGGCTAATCTGCCTTGCCTTCTGTCATGCTAGCTAACGTTCAATCTCTGGACAATAGATGGAACGAGCTGAATGCACGTATATCCTACCAACGGGACATTAAAAACTGTAATATCGTATGTTTCTCCCAGTCGTGGCTAAACTACGACATTAAGAACATACAGCTGGAGGGTTATACACTCCATCATTAGGACAGAACAACAGCCTCTGGTAAGACACTATGCATTTATGTAAACAACAGCTGGTGCACGATATCTAAGGAAGTCTCAAGAATTTTCACGCCTGAGGTAGAGTATCTCATGATAAGCTGTAGACCACACTATCTATCTAGACAGTTTTCATCTGTATTTTTCGTAGCTGTCTACATACCATAACAGACCGATGCTGGCACTAAACCCATGCTCAATGAGCTGTATAAGACCATAAGCAAACAGGAAAACGCTCATCCAGAAGCAGCGCTCCTAGTGGCCGGGGGCTTTAATGCAGGGGAACTTAAATCAGTTTTACCTAATTTCTATCATCATGTTAAATGTGCAACCAGAGAGAAAAAAATAGTAATTCTAGACCACCTTTACTTCACAGAGAGTGACGCTTACAAAGCTCTCCCTCGCCCTCCATTTGGTAAATCTGACCATATTTATACCCTCCTGATTCCTGATAACAATCAAATATTAAAGCAGGAAGCACCAGTGACTCTGTCTATAAAAAACTGGTCAGATGAAGCAGATGCTAAACTACAGGACTGTTTTGCTATCACAGACTGGAATATGTTCTGGGATTCTTCCGATGAGATAGAGGCGTAAACCACATCAGTCACTGGCTTTATCAATAAGTGCATCGAGGATGTTGTCTCCACAGTGACTGTACCGTACATATCCCAACCAGAAGCCATGGATTACAGGCAACAATCGCACTGAGCTAAAGGGTAGAGCTGCCGCTTTCAAGGAGCAGGACTCTAAGCCGGAAGCTTATAAGAAATCCCGCTATGCCCTCCGACGAACATCAAACAGGCAAAGCTTCAATACAGGACTAAGATTGAATCTGCCCAGTGACACAAGCCTATCAGATGAGCTAAATAGTTTATATGCTCGCTTCGAGGCAAGTAACACTGAAACATGCATGAGAGCGTCAGCTGTTCCAGATGACTGTGATCACCTTTAAACAGACCATCAAACATTCACAAGGCTGCAGGGCCAGAAGGATTACCAGGATGTATACTCCGACCATGCACTGACCAACCCTCAGGGGTGTGTGCTCAGCCTCCTCCTGAACACCCTGTTCACTCATGACTGCATGGCCATGCACGACTCCAAAACCATCATTAAGTTTACTTATAACACAACAGTGACAAGGATGAGACAGCCTGTAGGTTAGGAGGTCAGAGACTTGACGTGGTGCAAGGACAACAATGTCTCCCTCAATATGATCAAGACAAAGGAGATGATTGTGGACTACATGAGAAGGAGGACAGAGCACGCCCCCATTCTCATAGATGGGGCTGTAGTAGAGCAGGTTGAGAGCTTCAAGTTCCTTGATGTCCACATCACCAACAAACTAACATGGTCCAAACACACCAAGACAGTCGTGAAGAGGGCATGACAAAGCCTATTACCCCTCAGGGGACTGAAATGATTTGGCATGGGGTCCTCAGATCCTCAAAAAGTTATACAGGTGCAGCATCAAGAGCATCCTGTCTGGTTGCATCACTGCCTGGTAAAGGCAACTGCTCGGCCTCCGACCGCAAGGCACTACAGAGGGTAGTGGGTACCGTCCAGTACTTCACCAGGGCCAAGCTTCCAGCCATCCAGGATCTCTATACCAGGCGGTGTCCGAGGAAGGACCTACAAATGGTCAAAGACTCCAGTCACCCTATTCATAGACTGTTCTCTCTGCTATCACACGGCAAGCGGTACCGGAGCGCCAAGTCTAGGTCCAAGAGGCTTCTAAACAGCTTATAACCCTAAGCCATAAGCCTCCTGAACAGCCAATCAAATGGCTCCCCAGACTATTTGCATTGATCCCCCCCTTTTACACGACTGCTACTCTCTGTTATTAACTATGCATAATAACTTTACATACATGTACATATTTCTTCAATTTCCTCAACATATTGACTCTGTACTTGTACCACCTGTATACAGCCTCCACATTGACTCTGTACCATAACACCCTGTATATAGCCTCCATATTGACTCTGTACCGTAACACCCTGTATGTAGCCTCCACATTGACTCTGTACCATAACACCCTGTATAGAACCTCCACATTGACTCTGTACCGTAACACCCTGTATATAGCCTCCACATTGACTCTGTACCATAACACCCTGTATATAACCTCCACATTGACTCTGTACCGTAATACCCTCTATATAGCCTCCACATTGACTCTGTACCGTAATACCCTGTATATAGCCTCCACATTGACTCTGTACCGTAATACCCTCTATATAGCCTCCACATTGACCGTAATACTATAGCCTCCACATTGACTCTGTACCGTAATACCCTGTATATAGCCTCCACATTGACTCTGTACCGTAATACCCTGTATATAGCCTCCACATTGACTCTGTACCGTAATACCCTGTATATAGCCTCCACATTGACTCTGTACCGTAATACCCTGTATAGAGCCTCCACATTGACTCTGTACCGTAATACCCCGTATATAGCCTCCACATTGACTCTGTACCGTAATACCCTGTATATAGCCTCCACATTGACTCTGTACCGTAACACCCTGTATATAGCCTCCACATTGACTCTGTACCGGTACCCCCAGTATATAGCCTCCACATTGACTCTGTACCGTAATACCCTCTATATAGCCTCCACATTGACTCTGTACCGTAATACCCTGTATATAGCCTCTACATTGACTCTGTACCGGTACCCCCTGTATATAGCCTCCACATTGACTCTGTACCGGTACCCCCTGTATATAGCCTCCACATTGACTCTGTACCGGTACCCCTGTATATAGCCTCCACATTGACTCTGTACCGGTACCCCCTGTATATAGCCTCCACATTGACTCTGTACCGGTACCCCCTGTATATAGCCTCCACGTTGACTCTGTACCGGTACCCCCTGTATATAGTCTCCACATTGACTCTGTACCGTAACACCCTGTATATAGCCTCCACATTGACTCTGTACCGTAACACCCTGTATATAGCCTCCACATTGACTCTGTACCGTAATACCCTGTATATAGTCTCCACATTGACTCTGTACCGTAACACCCTGTATATAGCCTCCACATTGACTCTGTACCGTAATACCCTCTATATAGCCTCCACATTGACTCTGTACCGTAATACCCTGTATATAGCCTCCACATTGACTCTGTACCGTAATACCCTGTATATAGCCTCCACATTGACTCTGTACCGTAATACCCTGTATATAGCCTCCACATTGACTCTGTACCGTAATACCCTGTATAGAGCCTCCACATTGACTCTGTACCGTAATACCCCGTATATAGCCTCCACATTGACTCTGTACCGTAATACCCTGTATATAGCCTCCACATTGACTCTGTACCGTAACACCCTGTATATAGCCTCCACATTGACTCTGTACCGGTACCCCCAGTATATAGCCTCCACATTGACTCTGTACCGTAATACCCTCTATATAGCCTCCACATTGACTCTGTACCGTAATACCATGTATATAGCCTCCACATTGACTCTGTACCGGTACCCCCTGTATATAGCCTCCACATTGACTCTGTACCGTAATACCCTGTATATAGCCTCCACATTGACTCTGTACCGTAATACCCTGTATAGAGCCTCCACATTGACTCTGTACCGTAATACCCGTATATAGCCTCCACATTGACTCTGTACCGTAATACCCTGTATATAGCCTCCACATTGACTCTGTACCGTAACACCCTGTATATAGCCTCCACATTGACTCTGTACCGTACCCCCAGTATATAGCCTCCACATTGACTCTGTGCCGTAATACCCTGTATATAGCCTCCACATTGACTCTGTACCGTAATACCCTGTATATAGCCTCTACATTGACTCTGTACCGTACCCCTGTATATAGCCTCCACATTGACTCTGTACCGTACCCCTGTATATAGCCTCCACATTGACTCTGTACCGGTACCCTGTATATAGCCTCCACATTGACTCTGTACCGGTACCCCCTGTATATAGCCTCCACATTGACTCTGTACCGTACCCCCTGTATATAGCCTCCACGTTGACTCTGTACCGGTACCCCTGTATATAGTCTCCACATTGACTCTGTACCGTAACACCCTGTATATAGCCTCCACATTGACTCTGTACCGTAATAGCACCCTGTATATAGCCTCCACATTGACTCTGTACCGTAATACCCTGTATATAGCCTCCACATTGACTCTGTACCGTAATACCCTGTATATAGCCTCCACATTGACTCTGTACCGTAATACCCTGTATATAGCCTCCACATTGACTCTGTACCGTAATACCCTGTATATAGCCTCCACATTGACTCTGTACCGTAATACCCTGTATATAGCCTCCACATTGACTCTGTACCGTAATACCCTGTATATAGCCTCCACATTGACTCTGTACCGTAATACCCTGTATATAGCCTCCACATTGACTCTGTACCGTAATACCCCTGTATATAGCCTCCACATTGACTCTGTACCGTAATACCCTGTATATAGCCTCCACATTGACTCTGTACCGTAACCCCTGTATATAGCCTCCACATTGACTCTGTACCGGCCTACCCCCTGTATATAGCCTCCACATTGACTCTGTACCGTAATACCCTGTATATAGCCTCCACATTGACTCTGTACCGTAATACCCTGTATATAGCCTCCACATTGACTCTGTACCGGTACCCCCTGTATATAGCCTCCACATTGACTCTGTACCGGTACCCCCTGTATATAGCCTCCACATTGACTCTGTACCGGTACCCCCTGTATATAGCCTCCACATTGACTCTGTACCGGTACCCCCTGTATATAGCCTCCACATTGACTCTGTACCGTAATATAGTCCCACATTGTATATAGCCTCCACATTGACTCTGTACCGTAATACCCTGTATATAGCCTCCACATTGACTCTGTACCGTAATACCCTGTATATAGTCTCCACATTGACTCTGTACCGTAACACCCTGTATATAGCCTCCACATTGACTCTGTACCGTAACACCCTGTATATAGCCTCCACATTGACTCTGTACCGTAATACCCTGTATAGAGCCTCCACATTGACTCTGTACCGTAATACCCCGTATATAGCCTCCACATTGACTCTGTACCGTAATACCCTGTATATAGCCTCCACATTGACTCTGTACCGTAATACCCTGTATATAGCCTCCACATTGACTCTGTACCGTAATACCCTGTATATAGCCTCCACATTGACTCTGTACCGTAATACCCTGTATATAGCCTCCACATTGACTCTGTACCGTAATACCCTGTATATAGCCTCCACATTGACTCTGTACCGTAATACCCTGTATAGAGCCTCCACATTGACTCTGTACCGTAATACCCTGTATATAGCCTCCACATTGACTCTGTACCGTAATACCCTGTATAGAGCCTCCACATTGACTCTGTACCGTAATACCCTGTATATAGCCTCCACATTGACTCTGTACCGTAATACCCTGTATATAGCCTCCACATTGACTCTGTACTGGTACCCCCTGTATATAGCCTCCACATTGACTCTGTACCGTAATACCCTGTATATAGCCTCCACATTGACTCTGTACCGTAATACCCTGTATAGAGCCTCCACATTGTTATTTTACTGCTGCACTTTAATTATTTGTTATTTTTATCTCTTACTTTTTAGGTATTTTCTTAGAACTGCATTGCTGGTTAAGGGCTTGTAAGTCAGCACTTCACTGTAAGGTCTACCTACACCTGTTGGTTAAGGGCTTGTAAGTCAGCACTTCACTGTAAGGTCTACCTACACCTGTTGGTTAAGGGCTTGTAAGTCAGCACTTCACTGTAAGGTCTACCTACACCTGTTGGTTAAGGGCTTGTAAGTCAGCACTTCACTGTAAGGTCTACCTACACCTGTTGGTTAAGGGCTTGTATGTCAGCACTTCACTGTAAGGTCTACACCTGTTGGTTAAGGGCTTGTAAGTCAGCACTTCACTGTAAGGTCTACCTACACCTGTTGGTTAAGGGCTTGTAAGTCAGCACTTCACTGTAAGGTCTACACCTGTTGGTTAAGGGCTTGTAAGTCAGCACTTCACTGTAAGGTCTACCTACACCTGTTGGTTAAGGGCTTGTAAGTCAGCACTTCACTGTAAGGTCTACACCTGTTGGTTAAGGGCTTGTATGTCAGCACTTCACTGTAAGGTCTACCTACACCTGTTGGTTAAGGGCTTGTAAGTCAGCAGTTCACTGTAAGGTCTACCTACACCTGTTGGTTAAGGGCTTGTAAGTTTCATTTCACTGTAAGGTCTACCTACACCTGTTGGTTAAGGGCTTGTAAGTCAGCACTTCACTGTAAGGTCTACCTACACCTGTTGGTTAAGGGCTTGTATGTCAGCACTTCACTGTAAGGTCTACCTACACCTGTTGGTTAAGGGCTTGTAAGTTTCATTTCACTGTAAGGTCTACCTACACCTGTTGGTTAAGGGCTTGTATGTCAGCACTTCACTGTAAGGTCTACCTACACCTGTTGGTTAAGGGCTTGTATGTCAGCACTTCACTGTAAGGTCTACCTACACCTGTTGGTTAAGGGCTTGTAAGTCAGCACTTCACTGTAAGGTCTACCTACACCTGTTGGTTAAGGGCTTGTATGTCAGCACTTCACTGTAAGGTCTACACCTGTTGGTTAAGGGCTTGTAAGTCAGCACTTCACTGTAAGGTCTACCTACACCTGTTGGTTAAGGGCTTGTAAGTCAGCACTTCACTGTAAGGTCTACCTACACCTGTTGGTTAAGGGCTTGTATGTCAGCACTTCACTGTAAGGTCTACCTACACCTGTTGGTTAAGGGCTTGTAAGTCAGCACTTCACTGTAAGGTCTACCTACACCTGTTGGTTAAGGGCTTGTATGTCAGCACTTCACTGTAAGGTCTACCTACACCTGTTGATTAAGGGCTTGTATGTCAGCACTTCACTGTAAGGTCTACCTACACCTGTTGATTAAGGGCTTGTAAGTCAGCACTTCACTGTAAGGTCTACCTACACCTGTTGGTTAAGGGCTTGTAAGTCAGCATTTCACTGTAAGGTCTACACCTGTTGGTTAAGGGTAGACCTTACAGTGAAGTGCTGACATACAAGCCTGTAATTAACAGGGCTTGTAAGTAGACCTTCAGTGAAGTGCTGACTGTACAAGCCCTTAACCAACAGGTGTAGGTAGACCTTACAGTGAAGTGCTGACTTACAAGCCCTTAACCAACAGGTGTAGGTAGACCTTACAGTGAAATGCTGATTTACAAGCCCTTAACCAACAGGTGTAGGTAGACCTTACAGTGAAATGCTGACATACAAGCCCTTAACCAACAGGTGTAGGTAGACCTTACAGTGAAGTGCTGACTTACAAGCCCTTAACCAACAGGTGTAGGTAGACCTTACAGTGAAATGCTGACATACAAGCCCTTAATCAACAGGTGTAGGTAGACCTTACAGTGAAATGCTGATTTACAAGCCCTTAACCAACAGGTGTAGACCTTACAGTGAAATGCTGACTTACAAGCCCTTAATCAACAGGTGTAGGTAGACCTTACAGTGAAGTGCTGACATACAAGCCCTTAATCAACAGGTGTAGGTAGACCTTACAGTGAAGTGCTGACTTCACAAGCCCTTAACCAACAGGTGTAGGTAGACCTTACAGTGAAGTGCTGACTTACAAGCCCTTAACCAACAGGTGTAGGTAGACCTTACAGTGAAGTGCTGACTTACAAGCCCTTAACCAACAGGTGTAGGTAGACCTTACAGTGAAGTGCTGACTTACAAGCCCTTAACCAACAGGTGTAGGTAGACCTTACAGTGAAGTGCTGACTTACAAGCCCTTAACCAACAGGTGTAGGTAGACCTTACAGTGAAGTGCTGACTTACAAGCCCTTAACCAACAGGTGTAGGTAGACCTTACAGTGAAGTGCTGACTTACAAGCCCTTAACCAACAGGTGTAGGTAGACCTTTCAGTGAAATGCTGACTTACAAGCCCTTAACCAACAGGTGTAGGTAGACCTTACAGTGAAGTGCTGACTTACAAGCCCTTAACCAACAGGTGTAGGTAGACCTTACAGTGAAGTGCTGACATACAAGCCCTTAACCAACAGGTGTAGGTAGACCTTACAGTGAAGTGCTGACTTACAAGCCCTTAACCAACAGGTGTAGGTAGACCTTACAGTGAAGTGCTGACTTACAAGCCCTTAACCAACAGGTGTAGGTAGACCTTACAGTGAAGTGCTGACTTACAAGCCCTTAACCAACAGGTGTAGGTAGACCTTACAGTGAAGTGCTGACTTACAAGCCCTTAACCAACAGGTGTAGGTAGACCTTACAGTGAAGTGCTGACTTACAAGCCCTTAACCAACAGGTGTAGGTAGACCTTACAGTGAAGTGCTGACTTACAAGCCCTTAACCAACAGGTGTAGGTAGACCTTACAGTGAAGTGCTGACTTACAAGCCCTTAACCAACAGGTGTAGGTAGACCTTACAGTGAAGTGCTGACTTACAAGCCCTTAACCAACAGGTGTAGGTAGACCTTACAGTGAAGTGCTGACTTACAAGCCCTTAACCAACAGGTGTAGGTAGACCTTACAGTGAAGTGCTGACTTACAAGCCCTTAACCAACAGGTGTAGGTAGACCTTACAGTGAAGTGCTGACTTACAAGCCCTTAACCAACAGGTGTAGGTAGACCTTACAGTGAAGTGCTGACTTACAAGCCCTTAACCAACAGGTGTAGGTAGACCTTACAGTGAAGTGCTGACTTACAAGCCCTTAACCAACAGGTGTAGGTAGACCTTACAGTGAAGTGCTGACTTACAAGCCCTTAACCAACAGGTGTAGGTAGACCTTACAGTGAAGTGCTGACTTACAAGCCCTTAACCAACAGGTGTAGGTAGACCTTACAGTGAAGTGCTGACTTACAAGCCCTTAACCAACAGGTGTAGGTAGACCTTACAGTGAAGTGCTGACTTACAAGCCCTTAACCAACAGGTGTAGGTAGACCTTACAGTGAAGTGCTGACTTACAAGCCCTTAACCAACAGGTGTAGGTAGACCTTACAGTGAAATGCTGATTTACAAGCCCTTAACCAACAGGTGTAGGTAGACCTTACAGTGAAGTGCTGACTTACAAGCCCTTAACCAACAGGTGTAGGTAGACCTTACAGTGAAATGCTGACATACAAGCCCTTAACCAACAGGTGTAGGTAGACCTTACAGTGAAATGCTGATTTACAAGCCCTTACCTGACTTAACCATTTTTCCCCTGCATCCCAAACGACACCTTAATCCCTATATAGTGTACTACTTTTGACCAGGTCCCATAATGCTCTGGTCAAAAGTCGTCCACTTTATAGGTAATATAGGGTTCAAATTCAGGATGACACACAAAGACTCCGTGTCTCTCGTCAGTGTTTATCTTGCTATGTAACACATTTCAATGACCGGTACTTCATAAAGGTCAGGTCTCTGGTAAATCCCAGCATTACCAACCTCTAATCAGCCTCCAGGTCTCTGGTAAATCCCAGCATTACAGACCTCTAATCAGCCTCCAGGTCTCTGGTAAATCCCAGCATTACAGACCTCTAATCAGCCTCCAGGTCTCTGGTAAATCCCATTACAGACCTCTAATCCAGGTCCCATAATCAGCCTCCAGGTCTCTGGTAAATCCCAGCATTACAGACCTCTAATCAGCCTCCAGGTCTCTGGTAAATCAGCATTACAGACCTCCACCTTCTATAGGTAAATCTAGCATTACAAACCTTCAGCCTCCAGGTCTCTGATGACACAATTACAGACCTCTAATCAGCCTCCAGGTCTCTGTCTCAGCATTACAGACCTCTAATCAGCCTCCAGTGTTTATCTTGCTATGTAAACATTTCAATGACAGACCTCTAATCAGCCTCAGGTCTCTGGTAAATCCCAGCATTACTCTGGTAACCTCTAATCAGCCTCCAGGTCTCTGGTAAATCCCAGCATTACAGACCTCTAATCAGCCTCCAGGTCTCTGGTAAATCCCAGCATTACAGACCTCTAATCAGCCTCCAGGTCTCTGGTAAATCCCAGCATTACAGACCTCTAATCAGCCTCCAGGTCTCTGGTAAATCCCAGCATTACAGACCTCTAATCAGCCTCCAGGTCTCTGGTAAATCCCAGCATTACAGACCTCTAATCAGCCTCCAGGTCTCTGGTAAATCCCAGCA
>NC_088402.1:4267694-4292694 GCF_034236695.1 Oncorhynchus nerka
TCCCATTTGTCCCTCTTCTACCCCCCCTCCCATTTGTCTCTCTTCTACCCCCCCTCCCATTTGTCCCTCTTCTACCCCCATCCTCCCATTTGTCCCTCTTTGTCCCTCTTCTACCCCCCCATTTGTCCTCTCCCATTTGTCCCTCTTCTACCCCCCATCCCCTCCCCCCATTTGTCCCTCTTCTACCCCCCCCCCAACCCATTTGTCCCATTTATCCCTCTTCTACCCCCCAACTCCCATTTGTCCCTCTTCTACCCCCCCCATTTGTCCCTCTTCCCATTTGTCTATTTGTCCCCCTCCTCCCATTTGTCCCTCTTTGTCCCTCTTCTACCCCCATCCTCCCATTTGTCCCTCTTCTACCCCCCATTTGTCCTCTTCCCCCCTCCTTTGTCCCTCTTCTACCCCCTCCCATTTGTCCCTCCTCCCATTTGTCCCTCTTCTACCCCCCTCCCATTTATCCCTCTTCTACCCCCAACTCCCATTTGTCCCTCTTCTACCCCCCCCATTTGTCCCTCTTCTACCCCCTCCTCCCTCCCATTTGTCCCTCTTCTACCCCCAACCCTCCCATTTGTCCCTCTTCTATTTGTCCCCCCCCCTCCCATTTGTCCCACTTCTCTAACTCCCATTTGCCTCCCATTTGTCCCTCTTCTACCCCCCATTTGTCCCTCTTCTACCCCCCCTCCCATTTGTCCCTCTTCCCATTTGTCCTCCCCCCCCCCCAACTCCCCCCCATTTGTCCCTCTTCTACCCCCCCATTTGTCCCTCTTCTACCCCCTCCTCCCATTTGTCCCTCTTCTTTGTCCCTCTTCTACCCCCCCCAACTCCCATTTGTCCCTCTCTTCTACCCCCTCCTCCCATTTGTCCCTTCTTCTATTTGTCCCCCTACCCCCAACTCCCATTTGTCCTCTTCTTCCCATTTGTCCCTCTTCTACCCCCCCTCCCATTTGTCCTCCCATTTTGTCTCTCTTCTACCCCCCTCCCATTTGTCCCTCTTCTACCCCCAACTCCCATTTGTCTCTCTTCTACCCCCTCCTCCCATTTGTCCCACTTCTACCCCCCTCCCATTTGTCCCACTTCTACCCCCCTCCCATTTGTCCCTCTTTCTACCCCCTCCCATTTGTCCCTCTTCTACCCCCATTTGTCCCTCTTCTACCCCCCTCCCATTTGTCTCTCTTCTACCCCCTCCTCCCATTTGTCCTCTTCTCCCATTTGTCCTCTTCTACCCCCCCCCATTTGTCCCTCTTCCTACCCCCTAACTCCCATTTGTCCCTCTTCTTCCCATTTGTCCCTCTTCTACCCCCTCCTCCCATTTGTCCCTCTTCAACCCCCCATTTGTCCCTCTTCTACCCCCCTCCCTTTGTCCCATTTGTCCCTCTTCTACCCCCTCCCATTTGTCCCTCTTCTACCCCCCCCCATTTGTCCCTCTTCTCCCATTTGTCCCTTCTACCCCCTCCCATTTGTCCCTCTTCTACCCCCCCCTCCCATTTGTCCTCCCCCCCTCCCCTCCCATTTGTCCCTCTTCTACCCCCTCCTCCCATTTGTCCCTCTTCTACCCCCCTCCCATCCCATTTGTCCCTCTTCTACCCCCCCCATTTGTCCCTCTTCTACCCCCTCCCCCATTTGTCCCTCTTCTACCCCTTTGTCCTCCCATTTGTCCCTCTTCTACCCCCTCCTCCCATTTGTCCCTCTTCTACCCCCCAACTCCCATCCCATTTGTCCCTCTTCTACCCCCTCCCCCATTTGTCCCTCTTCTACCCCCTCCCATTTTCCCTCTTCTACCCCCCCTCCCATTTGTCTTCTCCCACCCCTACCCCCTCCTCCCATTTGTCCCTCTTCTACCCCCTCCTCCCATTTGTCCCTCTTCTACCCCCTCCTCCCATTTGTCCCTCTTCTACCCCCTCCCATTTGTCCCTCTTTGTCCCTACCCTATTTGTCCCTCCCATTTTGTCCCTCTTCTACCCCCCCTCCCATTTGTCCCTCTTCTACCCCCCATCCTCCCATTTGTCCCTCTTCTACCCCCCTCCTCCCATTTGTCCCTCTTCTACCCCCTCCTCCCATTTGTCCCTTCTACCCCCTCTTTGTCCCTCTTCTACCCCCCCTCCCATTTGTCCCTCTTCTACCCCCCCATTTGTCCCATTTGTCCCTCTTCTACCCCCTCCCATTTGTCCCTCTTCTACCCCCCTCCCATTTGTCCCTCTTCTACCCCCTCCCCCATTTGTCCCTCTTCTACCCCTCCTCCCATTTGTCCCTCTTCTACCCCCCCCATTTGTCCCTCTTCTCCCCCCTCCCATTTTGTCCCTCTTCTACCCCCCCTCCCATTTGTCCCATTTTGTCCCTCTTCTACCCCCTCCCATTTGTCCCTCTTCTACCCCCCCTCCCATTTGTCCCTCTTCTACCCCCTCCCATTTGTCCCTCTTCTACCTCCCCCTCATCTTATTGTTTTAATGATGACAGACCCCCTCCCATTTGCATTTTGTCCCTCTTCTACATTTGTCCCTCTTCTAGATTTGTCCCTCTTCTAGTTATGGGGACATGAAGATGTGGAGTGCACGGATCATTGACCAGCATATAGACTTTGATTGCCACCACAAGCAATTAAAGCTAAGCTGCTCGGCTTCTGTGGCAGAAACCCTTCTGTCATACGTTCCTCCATTTGTCAACCCCCTCCTTTGTCCTAGCTCTGTTCTGTAGGAAACATGAAGGATGTGACTCTGTAGACCTGAAGGATGTGACTGTTCTGTAGTAAACATGAAGGATGTGACTCTGTTCTGTAGTAGACATGAAGGATGTGACTCTGTTCTGTAGTAAACATGAAGGATGTGACTCTGTTCTGTAGTATACTGTACATGAAGGATGTGACTCTGTTCTGTAGTAGACATGAAGGATGTGACTCTGTTCTGTAGTATACTGTACATGAAGGATGTGACTCTGTTCTGTAGTAGACATGAAGGATGTGACTCTGTTCTGTAGTAAACATGAAGGATGTGACTCTGTTCTGTAGTAAACATGAAGGATGTGACTCTGTTCTGTAGTAGACATGAAGGATGTGACTCTGTTCTGTAGTAGACATGAAGGATGTGACTCTGTTCTGTAGTAGACATGAAGGATATGACTCTGTTCTGTAGTATACTGTACATGAAGGATGTGACTCTGTTCTGTAGTAGACATGAAGGATGTGACTCTGTTCTGTAGTAGACATGAAGGATGTGACTCTGTTCTGTAGTAGACATGAAGGATGTGACTCTGTTCTGTAGTAAACATGAAGGATGTGACTCTGTTCTGTAGTAGACATGAAGGATGTGACTCTGTTCCGTAGTAGACATGAAGGATGTGACTCTGTTCTGTAGTAGACATGAAGGATGTGACTCTGTTCTGTAGTAGACATGAAGGATGTGACTCTGTTCTGTAGTAAACATGAAGGATGTGACTCTGTTCTGTAGTAAACATGAAGGATGTGACTCTGTTCTGTAGTAAACATGAAGGATGTGACTCTGTTCTGTAGTATACTGTACATGAAGGATGTGACTCTGTTCTGTAGTAGACATGAAGGATGTGACTCTGTTCTGTAGTAAACATGAAGGATGTGACTCTGTTCTGTAGTATACTGTACATGAAGGATGTGACTCTGTTCTGTAGTAAACATGAAGGATGTGACTCTGTTCTGTAGTAAACATGAAGGATGTGACTCTGTTCTGTAGTAGACATGAAGGATGTGACTCTGTTCTGTAGTAAACATGAAGGATGTGACTCTGTTCTGTAGTGGACATGAAGGATGTGACTCTGTTCTGTAGTATACTGTACATGAAGGATGTGACTCTGTTCTGTAGTAAACATGAAGGATGTGACTCTGTTCTGTAGTAAACATGAAGGATGTGACTCTGTTCTGTAGTAGACATGAAGGATGTGACTCTGTTCTGTAGTATACTGTACATGAAGGATGTGACTGTTCTGTAGTAGACATGAAGGATGTGACTCTGTTCTGTAGTATACTGTACATGAAGGATATGACTCTGTTCTGTAGTATACTGTACATGAAGGATGTGACTCTGTTCTGTAGTAAACATGAAGGATGTGACTCTGTTCTGTAGTAGACATGAAGGTTGTCTCTCTGTTCTGTAGTAGACATGAAGGATGTGACTCTGTTCTGTAGTGGACATGAAGGATGTGACTCTGTTCTGTAGTAGACATGAAGGATGTGACTGTTCTGTAGTAGACATGAAGGATGTGACTCTGTTCTGTAGTGGACATGAAGGATGTGACTCTGTTCTGTAGTAGACATGAAGGATGTGACTGTTCTGTAGTAGACATGAAGGATGTGACTGTTCTGTAGTATACTGTACATGAAGGATGTGACTCTGTTCTGTAGTATACTGTACATGAAGGATGTGACTCTGTTCTGTAGTAAACATGAAGGATGTGACTCTGTTCTGTAGTAAACATGAAGGATGTGACTCTGTTCCGTAGTAGACATGAAGGATGTGACTCTGTTCTGTAGTATACTGTACATGAAGGATGTGACTCTGTTCTGTAGTAGACATGAAGGATGTGACTCTGTTCTGTAGTAGACATGAAGGATGTGACTCTGTTCTGTAGTAGACATGAAGGATGTGACTCTGTTCTGTACTAGACATGAAGGATGTGACTCTGTTCTGTAGTAGACATGAAGGATGTGACTCTGTTCTGTAGTAGACATGAAGGATGTGACTCTGTTCTGTAGTATACTGTACATGAAGGATGTGACTCTGTTCTGTAGTAGACATGAAGGATGTGACTCTGTTCTGTAGTATACATAAAGGATGTGACTCTGTTCTGTAGTAAACATGAAGGATGTGACTCTGTTCTGTAGTAAACATGAAGGATGTGACTCTGTTCTGTAGTAGACATGAAGGATGTGACTCTGTTCTGTAGTAGACATGAAGGATATGACTCTGTTCTGTAGTATACTTTACATGAAGGATGTGACTCTGTTCTGTAGTAGACATGAAGGATGTGACTCTGTTCTGTAGTAGACATGAAGGATATGACTCTGTTCTGTAGTATACTGTACATAAAGGATGTGACTCTGTTCTGTAGTAAACATGAAGGATGTGACTCTGTTCTGTAGGATCTATGATACTAATGTCCTGGTTCCCTGCTGATGTTTTTCTGGCTAAGTACTGCAGCGGGCCTGAATGTCCTGGTTCCTTGCTGATGTTTTTCTGGCTAAGTACTGCAGCGGGCCTGAATGTCCTGGTTCCCTGCTGATCCGCTGGTTCAGATGGACCCATTTGAGTCCCAGCGTTGTTTCCTGGTTCGGTGGAACGTACATAAACGAACAACTGATTTGAACTGTATCATAACAGACGTAATATAGTAGATGTAAACAGAGGACACGCGGATTAGTGCGCTATGTAAGACATGGTTACATAAAACAGAAGGTTACTTAAGGCAACAACTACAGTAAGGTTGTTGGTTGGGGTGAATGGGTAAGGTACAAAGTGAACGTCTAGTAACTTTAGCGTTTTGGCTAATTAGCAACATTGCAACTGCTTACTACTTTTTAGCTACTTTGCAAATATTTAGCATGTTAGCTAACCCTTTACTCTAATCCTAACCTTAACCTGTTGAGTGTAGGGGGCAGTATGTTGATGTTTGAATGAAAAACGTACCCAAATGAAACTGCCTATTTCTCAGGCCCAGAATCTAGAATATGCATATAATTGTCAGATTAAGACATAAAACACTCTAAATTTTTGCAAACTGTCAAAATATTGTCTGTGAGTATATCACAACTGACATTGCAGGCGAAAACCTGAGGAAAATCCAACCAGGAAGTGCCTAAGAGAAACAAATCTCCCTGTTCCATTGAATGCCTTCCCTCCATTTAAAGGGACATCAACCAGATTCCTTTCCCTATTATTAATTATTTTTTGTAAAAAATCACCTGAGGATTGATTGTAAAAAACGTTTGACATGTTTCTACGAACTTTACCGATACTATTGGGAATTTTCCATCTGCCCGTCATGACCTGCACGAGCCTATGGATTTCTGAACAAAACACGCCAACCAAATGGAGGTTTTTGGATATAAATATAATCTTTATCAACCAAAAGGAAAATGTATTGTGTAACTGGGAGTCTCATGAGTGCAAACATCCGAAGATCATCAAAGGTAAGCGATTCATTTAGTAGTTTTCCTGACTTTCGTGACCAACCTACTTTGCTGCTAGCTGTTTGTAATGTTCTGTCTGCTGAGAGAGATGTCCTAACATAAACACTTGGATAGCTTTTGCTGTAAAGCTTTTTTGAAATCTGCCAGGTTGATTGACCACAAACTAAGCTGTGTTTTGCTATATTGTACTGTGATTTCATGAAAATTAAATATATATTTTTTTATTTGGCGCTCTGCATTTCAGCGGATGTTGACGAAAATGATCCCACTGAAGGGATGGGTACGCCAAGAAGTTAACTCTATCACCTTACTCCAAACCCTAACCTTAACCCTAACCTTTATGAGACTTTTCAGCTCATGTTAGCTAGGTTAGGGGTTAAAGTGATGCATTTTCAACTGCATATTAATGGGCATATGGGACGGTAGCGTAGCCTAGTGGTTAGAGCATTGGACTAGTAACCGCAAGATCAAAGGTTGCAAGTTCAAATCCCCTAGCTGACAAGGTAAAAATCTGTTGTTCTGCCACTGAACAAGGCAGTTAACCCACTGGTAATAGACCTCCATTGAAAATAATAATTTGTTCTTTAGCCTCGTTAGATAAAGGTTCAATAAAATAAACATCTCCAGCAGCCTGTGTGGAAATAGAGAATGTATCTGTTTTGTAGTGAGAAGATACAGTATGTGTTTCCTATGACCTCTTCAACCAATTAGTGATCCAATTAATTGCAATTAGTAGGCAATTAGTTGGCATGAAGGATAACTCATAATTCGTTAAACTACATGTTCAAATCAAATGTATTTACATAGCACTTCTTAGATCAGCTGATATTTCAAAGTGCTGTACAGAAACCCAGCCTAAAACCCCAAACAGCAATCAATGCAGGTGTAGAAGCACGGTGGCTAGGAAAAACTCCCTAGAAAGGCCAAAACCTAGGAAGAACCCTAGAGAGGAACCAGGCTATGTGGGGTGGCCAGTCCTCTTCTGGCTGTGCCGGATGGAGATTAAAACAGAATATGGCCAAGATGTTAAAATGTTCATAAATGACCAGCATGGTCAAATAATAATAATCACAGTAGTTGTCGAGGGTGTAACAAGTCAGCACCTCAGGTGTAAATATCAGTTGGCTTTTCATAGTCGATCATTGAGAGTATCTCTACCGCTCCTGCTGTCTCTAGAGAGTTGAAAACAGCAAGTCTGGGACAGGTAGCACGTCCGGTGAACAGGTCAGGGTTCCATAGCCGCAGGCAGAACAGTTGAAACTGGAGCAGCAGCACGGCCAGGTGGACTGGGGACAGCAAGGAGTCATCATGCCAAGTAGTCCTGAGTGCTCAGGTCCTCCGAGAGAGAGAAAGAAAGAAAGAGAGAGAATTAGAGAGAGCGTACTTAAATTCACACAGGACACCGTATAAGACAGGAGAAATACTCCACATATAACAGACTGACCACGTCAGCGACTCCACCCACTAAAGTGACACACCCCTCCTAGGGCATGGAAGAGCCCCAGTAAGCCAGTGACTCCACCCACTAAAGTGACACACCCCTCCTAGGGCATGGAAGAGCCCCAGTAAGCCAGTGACTCCACCCACTAAAGTGACACACCCCTCCTAGGGACGGCATGGAAGAGCACCAGTAAGCCAGTGACTCCACCCACTAAAGTGACACACCCCTCCTAGGGACGGCATGGAAAAGCACCAGTAAGCCAGTGACTCCACCCACTAAAGTGACACACCCCTCCTAGGGCATGGAAGAGCCCCAGTAAGCCAGTGACTCCACCCACTAAAGTGACACACCCCTCCTAGGGCATGGAAGAGCCCCAGTAAGCCAGTGACTCCACCCACTAAAGTGACACACCCCTCCTAGGGACGGCATGGAAGAGCACCAGTAAGCCAGTGACTCCACCCACTAAAGTGACACACCCCTCCTAGGGCATGGAAGAGCACCAGTAAGCCAGTGACTCCACCCACTAAAGTGACACACCCCTCCTAGGGACGGCATGGAAGAGCACCAGTAAGCCAGCGACTCCACCCACTAAAGTGACACACCCATCCTAGGGCATGGAAGAGCACCAGTAAGCCAGCGACTCCACCCACTAAAGTGACACACCCCTCCTAGGGCATGGAAGAGCACCAGTAAGCCAGTGACTCCACCCACTAAAGTGACACACCCCTCCTAGGGCATGGAAGAGCACCAGTAAGCCAGTGACTCCGCCCACTAAAGTGACACACCCCTCCTAGGGCATGGAAGAGCCCCAGTAAGCCAGTGACTCCGCCCACTAAAGTGACACACCCCTCCTAGGGCATGGAAGAGCACCAGTAAGCCAGTGACTCCGCCCACTAAAGTGACACACCCCTCCTAGGGCATGGAAGAGCACCAGTAAGCCAGTGACTCCACCCACTAAAGTGACACACCCCTCCTAGGGCATGGAAGAGCCCCAGTAAGTCAGCGACTCCACCCACTAAAGAGACACACCCCTCCTAGGGCATGGAAGAGCACCAGTAAGCCAGCGACTCCACCCACTAAAGTGACACACCCCTCCTAGGGCATGGAAGAGCACCAGTAAGCCAGCGACTCCACCCACTAAAGTGACACACCCCTCCTAGGGCATGGAAGAGCACCAGTAAGCCAGCGACTCCACCCACTAAAGTGACACACCCCTCCTAGGGCATGGAAGAGCACCAGTAAGCCAGCGACTCCACCCACTAAAGTGACACACCCCTCCTAGGGCATGGAAGAGCACCAGTAAGCCAGCGACTCCACCCACTAAAGTGACACACCCCTCCTAGGGCATGGAAGAGCACCAGTAAGCCAGTGACTCAGCCCCTGTAATAGGGTTAGAGGCAGAGAATCCCAGTGGAGAGAGGGGATCCGGCCAGGCAGAGACAGCAAGGGAGGTCCGTTGCTCCAGAGCCTTTCCGTTCACCTTCACACTCCTGGGCCAGACTACACTCAATTATATGACCCACTGAAGAGATGAGTCTTCAGTAAAGACTTAAAGGTTGAGACCGAGTCTTTCACATGGGTAGGCAGACTATTCCATAAAAATGGAGCTCTATAGGAGAAAGCCCTGCCTCCAGCTGTTTGCTTAGAAATTCTAGGGACAATTAGGAGGCCTGCTTCTTGTGACCGTAGCGTACATGCAGGTATGTACGGCAGGACCAAGGAACACAACAGTTACTTATCATTTTGATCGGTTGTATCAATTGATAGTTAGATTATTGTAATGACATGAATAGACAGGACCAAATCTGAGAAACAGGTAGGAGAAAAGCCCATGTAATGCTTTGGAGGTCCTTCACAGTTTTAATTTAGATACCATGCTATTCTTTGAGTAGAGAAAACAACCTTTTTGATACATTCACCTCTGAAGATAAATAATCATAATTACATTCAGTAATCTTGCTCTGATTTGTAAGGGTACCAGAAAAAAAAGTATAATAGTTTTGTTTTATAAAATCAAGTTTAATATTAAAATCTAGGAAGTGGCTACTGCAGTATGAAACCACATATTGTTAACCTTATACTCTCATTTCAATAATTCAACATAATGTTAACCTTACACTCTCATTTCAATACTTCAACATAATGTTAACCTTACACATCAATTTCTATATCTCATCATACTATGAAAACTCAGTCGTTTTGGCTGTGCGGTACGTGAAATACAAAACCTTTGTGTAGAAGCCTAAATGCTTCTTCATTCAACATGAATGAACAACGTTATACAAAGCCCAAGGTCAATACAGTCTTTTTTACCTTCCTCTGTAGAACATTTACCTACCAGCTCTATAATCAAAGACTGTAAGAGCGGCCTGATCTCTTCTCTACCTCGACTAATATACCAATATTATATCTGTTTCCTGTTTCCTGGAAGCGAGGTAGTGGCTCGGGGAGAGAGTCAGGCTGCCCATAGTCAGTAGTATAATCAACAGAGTGCCAGTTGGAAGACAGCCTCAGATAGGTAGTGGCCGGTAGAGAAAGAGAGAGAGTCAGGGAATAATGACAGTAATTGAAGCGAAGTCCTGGGCTAAAATCCCTTTTTCAATTGATTACCCAGGATCCTCAGTAAAATGTGTGGAATACTCCACTAAAAAATGTCATCATTACTGTCTCTTTCTCCATTCTCCCATCTCTTACTTTCCAGCTGAGATGGTTGTGATTAAATCTCTCTAATACCTCCCCTCAATTTTCCCAGTTCTCTCTCTCTCTCTGTCTCTCTCTCTCTCTCTCTCTGTCTCTCTCTCTGTCTCTCTCTCTCTCTCTCTCTCTCTGTCTCTGTCTCTGTCTCTGTCTCTCTCTCTCTCTCCCTCCCTCTCTCTCTCTCTGTCTCTCTCTCTCTCTCTCTCTCTCTCTCTCTCTCTCTCTCTCTCTCTCTCTCTCTCTTCAATTCAATTCAAGGGCTTTATTGGCATGGGAAACATGTGTTAACATTGCCAAAGCAAGTGAGGTAGATAATATATAAAGTGAATATATAAAGTGAAATTAACAATAAAAATGAACAGTAAACATTACACATACAGAAGGTTCAAAACAATAAAACATTTCAAATGTCATATTATATATATACAGTGTTTTAACAATGTACAAATGGTTAAAGGACACAAGATAAAATAAATAAACATAAATATGGGTTGTATTTACAATGGTGTGTGTTCTTCACTGGTTGCCCTTTTCTCGTGGCAACAGGTCACAAATCTTGCTGCTGTGATGTCACACTGTGGAATTTCACCCAGTAGATATGGGAGTTTTTCTAAATTGGATTTGTTTTCAAATTCTTTGTGGATCTGTGTAATCTGGGGAAATATGTGTCTCTAATATGGTCATACATTGGGCAGGAGGTTAGGAAGTGCAGCTCAGTTTCCACCTTGTTTTGTGGGCAGTGAGCACATAGCCTGTCTTCTCTTGAGAGCCATGTCTGTCTACGGTGGCCTTTCTCAATAGCAAGGCTATGCTCACTGAGTCTGTACATAGTCAAAGCTTTCCTTAATTTTGGGTCAGTCACAGTGGTCAGGTATTCTGCCGCTGTGTACTCTCTGTTTAGGGCCAAATAGCATTCTAGTTTGCTCTGTTTTTTTTTTAATTCTTTCCAATGTGTCAAGTAATTATCTTTTTGTTTTCTCATGATTTGGTTGGGTCTAATTGTGCTGCTGTCCTGGGGCTCTGTAGGGTGTGTTTGTGTTTGCTTAGGGGACTCTTCTCCAGGTTCATCTCTCTGTAGGTGATGGCTTTGTTGTGGAAGGTTTGGGAATCACTTCCTTTTAGGTGGTTATAGAATTTAACGGCTCTTTTCTGGATTTTGATAATTAGTGGGTATCGGCCTAATTCTGCTCTGCATGCATTATTTGGTGTTCTACGTTGTACACGGAGGATATTTTTGCAGAATTCTGCGTGCAGAGTCTCAATTTGGTGTTTGTCCCATTTTCAAATCAAATCAATCTAATCCAATTTTATTTGTCACATACACATGGTTAGCAGATGTTAATGTGAGTGTAGTGAAATGCTTGTGCTTCTAGTTCCGACAATGCAGTAATAACCAACGAGTAATCTAACTAACAATTCCAAAACTACTACCTTATACACACAAGTGTAAAGGGATAAAGAATATGTACATAAAGATATATGAATGAGTGATGGTACAGAACGGCATAGGCAAAATGCAGTAGATGGTATCGAGTACAGTATATACATATGAGATGAGTATGTAAACAAAGTGGCATAGTTTAAAGTGGCTAGTGATACATGTATTTCATAAAGATGCAGTAGATGATATAGAGGACAGTATATACGTAGACATATGAGATGAATAATGTAGGGTATGTAAAACATTATATTAAGTAGCATTGTTTAACCTCATAGTCCGCCCCATCCCGCATGCGGTATCGTTACTACAGCCTCAAGCTCATTACCATAACGCAACGTTAGCGATTTCTAAAAATCGCAAATGAAATGAAATAAATATGCCTGCTCTTATCCTTTTCTTAACCTCTTGCCTCTACTTGGGATGCTTGCGTCCCAACTAGAGCTCTGGAAATGCAAATGCGCTACGCTAAATGCTAATAGTATTAGTTAAAACTCAAAAGTTCATTAAAATACACATGCAGGGTATCAAATTAAAGCTACACTCGTTGTGAATCCAGGCAACAAGTCAGATTTTTAAAATGCTTTTCGGCGACAGCATGAGAAGCTATTATCTGATAGCATGCACCAATACACTACAACAGAAAAGCACAGCAGGGGACGTAAACAAAATAATTAGCATTTCGGCGTTACACAAACCGCACAATAAAATAGAAAACAGTCATTACCTTTCACCATCTTCTTTGTTGGCACTCCTAGATGTCCCATAAACACTATTGGGTCTTTATTTTGATTAAATCGGGCCATATAAAGCCAAGATATCGTTATATGTAGACTGTGTGATTAACGAAAAAAACAGCGATTTCACAACGTAACGTCATTTTTTTAAATTCAAAAAGTAGACGATAAACTTTCACAAAACACTTCGAAATACGTTTGTAATGCTACTTTAGGTATTAGTAAACGTTAATAAGCGATAAAAATCATCCATAGGCGATGTAGAAATCATTAGCTGTCGTCTTGGAAAAAATTTCAGGAGAGAGCTCTTCCGGAATGATCTGGGCGGAGACCGGAGGTAAGTCGTGCCCCTCTTTCGGTTCAACCAAGAATCAAAGAGGATTCAATTCACAAGACTCTAGACAACATGGGGATGCTGTGGGAGTTGGATGCTCGGTCTTATCTAATTCGGCTCACTGTTAACAATTGCTGGAAGTGGCGCAAGGATATTTATTTCCATTTTCTGTGATCAGGTTTTCCTGCGCTTTCCGATGTAACGCACGTTATGTAATAGCCACAGTCGTGATTTAAAAACGTCCGAGGGTTTCCTATCCACACATTCTAACCATATGAACGTACTATATTCCTGGCATGAGTAGCAGGGCGCTGAAATGTTGCGCGATTTTTAACAAAATGTTCAAAAAAGTAGAGGGTCGACTGAAGATGTTAACCTGTTAGTACTCTAGGGGCAGTATTTCATTTTTGGATAAAAAGACGTGCCCGTTTTAAGCGCAATATTTTGTCACGAAAAGATGCTCGAATATGCTTGGAATTGATAGTTTTGGAAAGAAGACAGTCTTACGTTTCCAGAACTGCAAAGATTTTCACTGTGAGTCCCTTAGAACAAATGCTTCGGGCAAAACCAAGATGTGTGACTGACCAGGAAATGAACAGGATTTTTGAGGCTACGTTTTCCATGATCGCCTTATATGGCTGTGAATGCGACAGGAATCAACGGACACTTTATCTTGTTTCCCCAAGGTCTCTGCAGCATTGTGACGTATTTGTAGGCATATCATTGGAAGATTGACCATAAGAGACTACAATTGCCAAGTGTCCCGCTTGGTGTCTGCGTGGCATTTGGTGCGCAAAAGTCAGCTCCCAGTATTTTTCCATCCGAATCACAGAAGAATGCAGGCTTCCAGCAACGGCATTTAAATGAAGAGATATATGACAAAACACCTTCAGGATTGATTCAAACAACGTTTTCCATGTTTCAGTCGATATTATGGAGTTAATTCGGAAAAAAGTTTGACGTGTAGGTGACTGAATTTTCGGTTAGTTTCGGTAGCCAAATGCATAGTAACAAAAGGGAACGATGTGTCCTACACAAGAATCTTTCAGGAAAAACTGGACATCTGCTATGTAACTGAGAGTCTCCTCATTGAAACATCTGAAGTTCTTCAAAGGTAAATTATTTTATTTGATTCCTTGGCTGGTTTTTGTGAATATGTTGCGTGCTAAATGCTAACGCTAAATGCTAAGCTAGCTATCACCACTCTTACACAAATTATTGATTTTCTCTGGTTCTAAAGCATATTTTGAAAATCTGAGACGACAGGATTGTTAAAGTGGCTAGTGATATATTTTACATCAATTCCCATTATTAAAGTGGCTGGAGTTGAGTCAGTGTGTTGGCAGCAGCCACTCAATGTTAGTGGTGGCTGTTTAACAGTCTGATGACCTTGAGATAGAAGCTGTTTTTCAGTCTCTCGGTCCCAGCTTTGATGCACCTGTACTGACCTCGCCTTCTGGATGATAGCGGGATGAACAGGCAGTGGCTCGGGTGGTTGTTGTCCTTGATGATCTTTATGGCCTTCCTGTGACATCGGGTGGTGTAGGTGTCCTGGAGGGCAGGTAGTTTGCCCCCGGTGATGCGTTGTGCAGACCTCACTACCCTCTGGAGAGCCTTACGGTTGTGGGCGGAGCAGTTGCCGTACCAGGCGGTGAAACAGCCCGACAGGATGCTCTCGATTGTGCATCTGTAGAAGTTTGTGAGTGCTTTTGGTGACAAGCTGAATTTCTTCAGCCTCCTGAGGTTGAAGAGGCGCTGCTGCACCTTCTTCACGATGCTGTCTGTGTGGGTGGACCAATTCAGTTTGTCTGAATTGATGTAGATAGGGGGGTGTTCCATCTGCTGTTTCCTGTTTCCTGAAGTCCACAATCATCTCCTTAGTTTTGTTGACGTTGAGTGTGAGGTTATTTTCCTGACACCACACTCCGAGTGCCCTCACCTACTCCCTGTAGGCCGTCTCGTCGTTGTTGGTAATCAAGCCTATCACTGTTGTGTCGTCCGCAAACTTGATGATTGAGTTGGAGGCGTGCGTGGCCACGCACTCGTGGGTGAACAGGGAGTACAGGAGAGGGCTCAGAACGCACCCTTGTGGGGCCCCAGTGTTGAGGATCAGCGGGGTGGAGATGTTGTTACATACCCTCACCACCTGGGGGCGGCCCGTCAGGAAGTCCAGTACCCAGTTGCACAGGGCGGGGTCGAGACCCAGGGTCTCGAGCTTGATGACGAGTTTGGAGGGTACTATGGTGTTAAATGCTGAGCTGTAGTCGATGAACAGCATTCTCACATAGGTATTCCTCTTGTCCAGATGGGTTAGGGCAGTGTGCAGTGTGGTTGAGATTGCATCGTCTGTGGACCTATTTGGGCGGTAAGCGAATTGGAGTGGGTCTAGGGTGTCAGGTAGGGTGGAGGTGATATGGTCCTTGACTAGTCTCTCAAAGCACTTCATGATGACGGAAGTGAGTGCTACAGGGCGGTAGTCGTTTAGCTCAGTTACCTTAGCTTTCTTGGGAACATGAACAATGGTGGCCCACTTGAAGCATGTGGGAACAGCAGACTGGGATAGGGATTGATTGAATATGTCCGTAAACACACCAGCCAGCTGGTCTGCGCATGCTCTGAGGGCGCGGCTGGGGAGGCCGTCTGTGCCTGCAGCCTTGCGAGGGTTAACACGTTTAAATGTTTTACTCACCTCGGCTGCAGTGAAGGAGAGTCCACATGTCTTGGTTGCGGGCTGTGTCAGTGGCACTGTATTGTCCTCAAAGCGGGTAACAAAGTAATTTAGTCTGCCTGGGAGCAAGACATCCTGGTCCGTGACTGGGCTGGTTTTCTTTTTGTAATCCGTGATTGACTGTAGACCCTGCCATATACCTCTTGTGTCTGAGCCGTTGAATTGCGATTCTACTTTGTCTCTATATTGACGCTTAGCTTTTTTGAATGAATTGCGGAGGGAATAGCTACACTGTTTGTATTCGGTCATGTTTCCGGTCACCTTGCCCTAATTAAAAGCAGTGGTTCGCGCTTTCAGTTTCACGCGAATGCTGCCATCAATCCACGGTTTCTGGTTTGGGAATGTTTTAATCGTTGCTATGGGAACGACATCTTCAACGCACGTTCTAATGAACTCGCTCACCGAATCAGCGTATTCGTCAATGTTGTTGTTTGACGCAATACGAAACATATCCCAGTCCACGTGATGGAAGCAGTCTTGGAGTGTGGAATCAGATTGGTCGGACCAGCGTTGAACAGACCTCAGCGCGGGAGCTTCTTGTTTTAGTTTCTGTCTGTAGGCAGGGAGCAACAAAATGGAGTCGTGGTCAGCTTTTCCGAAAGGAGAGCGGAGGATGGCCTTATATGCGTCGCGGAAGTTAGAATAGCAATATTCCAAGGTTTTGCCAGCCCTGGTTGCGCAATCGATATGCTGATTTACAATTTAGGGAGTCAGATTAGCCTTTTTAAAGTCCCCAGCTACAATGAATGCAGCCTCAGGATATGTGGATTCCAGTTTGCAAAGAGTCAAATAAAGTTCGTTCAGAGCCATCGATGTGTCTGCTTGGGGGGGAATATATACGGCTGTGATTATAATCGAAGAGAATTCCCTTGGTAGATAATGCGGTCGACATTTGATTGTGAGGAATTCTAAATCAGGTGAACAGAAGGACTTGAGTTCCTGTATGTTGTTGTGACCACGTCTCGTTAACCATAAAGCATCCGCCCCTCTTCTTCCAGAAAGATGTTTGTTTCTGTCGACGCGATGCGTGGAGAAACCAGCTGGCTGCACCGACTCCGATAGCGTCTCTCCAGTGAGCCATGTTTCCGTGAAGCAAAGAACGTTACAGTCTCTGATGTCCCGCTGGAATGCTACCCTTGCTCGGATTTCATCAACCTTGTTGTCAAGAGACTGGACATTGGCGAGAAGTATGCTAGGGAGTGGTGCGCGATGTGCCCGTCTCCGGAATCTGACCAGAAGACCGCTTCGTTTCCCTCTTTTACGAAGTCGTTTTTTGGGTCGCCGGCTGGGATCCATTCCAGTCCTGGGTGAAAGGCAGAACACAGGATCTGCTTCGCAAAAGTCATATTCTTGGTCGTACTGATGGTGAGTTGACGCTGCTCTTATATTCAGTAGTTCTTCTCGACTGTATGTAATGAAACCTAAGATGACCTGGGGTACCAATGTAAGAAATAACACATATAACCTAGGAACGTGAAGCGAGGCGGCCATCTCTGTCGGCGCCGGAAGTTAGTCTTGGTTGGTGAGCGGACCCCAGACCTCACAACCATAAAGGGCAATTGGCTCTATGACTGATTCAAGTATTTTTAGCCAAATCCTAATTGGTATGTTGAAATTAATGTTCCTTTTGATGGCATAGAATGCCCTTCTTGCCTTGTCTCTCAGATCGTTCACAGCTTTGTGGAAGTTGCCTGTGGCGCTGATGTTTAGGCCAAGGTATGTATCATTTTTTTTGTGCTCTAGGGCAACAGTGTCTAGATGGAATTTGTATTTGTGGTCCTAGTGACTGGACCTTTTTTGGAACACCATTATTTTGGTCCTACTGAGATTTACTGTCAGGGCCCAGGACTGACAGAATCTGTGCATAAGATCTAGGTGCTGCTGGAGGCCCTCCTTGGTTGGTGACAGAAGCACCAGATCATCAGCAAACAACAGACATTTGACTTTGGATTCTAGTAGGGTGAGGCCGGGTGCTGCAGACTTTTCTAGTGCCCGCGCCAATTCATTGATATATATGTTGAAGAGGGTGGGGCTTAAGCTGCATCCCTGTCTCACCCCACGACCCTGTGTGAAGAAATGTGTGTGTTTTTTGCCAATTTTAACCGCACACTTGTTGTTTGTGTACATGGATTTTATAATGTCGTATGTTTTACCCCCAACACCACTTTCCATCAATTTGTATAGCAGACCCTCATGCCAAATTGAGTAGAAGGCTTTTTTGAAATCAACAAAGCATGAGAAGACTTTGCCTTTGTTTTGGTTTGTTTGGTTGTCAATTAGGGTGTGCAGGGTGAATACATGGTCTGTTGTACGGTAATTTGGTAAAAAGCCAATTTGACATTTGCTCAGTACATTGTTTTCATTGAGGAAATGTACGAGTCTGCTGTTAATGATAATGCAGAGGATTTTCCCAAGGTTACTGTTGACGCATATTCCACGGTAGTTATTGGCGTCAAATTCGTCTCCACTTTTGTGGATTGGGGTGATCAGTCCTTGGTTCCAAATATTGGGGAAGATGCCAGAGCTAAGGATGATGTTAAAGAGTTTTAATATAGCCAATTGGAATTTGTTGTCTGTATATTTGATCATTTCATTGAGGATACCATCAACACCACAGGCCTTTTTGGGTTGGAGGGTTTTTATTTTGTCCTGTAACTCATTCAATGTAATTGGAGAATCCAGTGGGTTCTGGAATCCAGTGGGTTCTGGAATCCAGTGGGTTCTGGTCGTCTTTAATAGTTGATTCTAAGATCTGTATTTGATCATGTACATATTTTTGCTCTTTATTCTTTGTTATAGAGACAAAAAGATTGGAGAAGTGGTTTACATACATCTCCATTTTGGATAGATAATTCTTCGTGTTGTTGTTTGTTTAGTGTTTTCCAATTTTCCCAGAAGTGGTTAGAGTCTATCGATTCTTCAATTACATTGAGCTCATTTCTGACATGCTGTTCCTTCTTTTTCCGTAGTGTATTTCTGTATTGTTTTAGTGATTCACCATAGTGAAGGCGTAGACTCAGGTTTTCCGGGTCTCTATGTTTTTGGTTGGACAGGTTTCTCAATTTCTTTCTTAGATTTTTGCATTCTTCATCAAACCATTTGTCATTGTTGTTAATTTTCTTGAGTTTTCTTATTTGAGATTTTTAGATTTGATAGGGAAGCTGAGAGATCAAATATACTGTTGAGATTTACCCAGGGAATTTTCTAAAAGGGATTGAATTTGAATTTGTTGTTGCCTAATTTTTTTGGGGTAGGTTTCCAAACAGCATTCCTTCCACTGCATTTCTTAATGTTAATCAGTTCCTTTGGCTTTGATGCCTCATGATTGAGTATTGCTCTGTTCAAGTAGACTGTGATTTTGCTGTGGTCTGATAGGGGTGTCAGTGGTCTGACTGTGAACGCTCTGAGAGACTCTGGGTTGAGGTCAGTGATAAAGTAGTCTACAGTACTACTGCCAAGAGATGAGCTATATGTGTACCTACCATAGGAGTCCCCTCGAAGCCTACCATTGACTATGTACATACCCAGCGTGCGACAGAGCTGCAGTAGTTGTGACCCGTTTTTGTTGGTTATGTTGTCATAGTTGTGCCTGGGGGGGCATATGTGGGAGGGAATGTTGTCACCTCCAGGCAGGTGTTTGTCCCCCTGTGTGCTGAGGGTGTCATGTTCTTGTCCGGTTCTGGCATTTAGGTCGCCACAGACTAGTACATGTCCCTGGGTCTGGAAATTATTGATTTCCCCCTCCAGGATGGAGAAGCTGTCTTCATTAAAGTATGGGGATTCTAGTGGGGGGATATATGTAGCACACAGGAGGACATTTTTCTCTGTTAGGATAATTTCCTTTTGAATTTCTAGCCAAATGTAGAATGTTCCTGTTTTGATTAATTTAATGGAGTGAGTTAGGTCTGCTCTATACCAAATTAGCATACCCCCTGAGTCCCTTCCCTGTTTCACACCTGGTCGTTTGGTGGATGGGACTACCAGCTCTCTGTAACCTAGAGGGCAACCAGTGGGTCCGTCTCCTCTATACCATGTTTCTTGCAGGATGACAATGTCTGTATTACCGATTTCTTTGGTGAAGTCCGGGTTCCTGCTCTTTAGGCCAAAGGCAGATGACCTCAGGCCTTGGATGTTCCAGGATGATATAGTGAAGGCTTTTTGTTCCATAGAGTGTCCAATGTTGTTGGTCGTGGTTTGGCCTCAGGCCAGTAAGTGTGAGCAGAGCCTGCTGAGCATCTGGTACATGCCATTGGCTTGGGAGAGTGTGAGAGTGGGGGTTGGGACTGTTTGCCCGCTCACTACCTGGGCGTATGTGTGGCTTCCATGTTGAGGCCCTCTTTGCGGGGGTGGGGTGCATGGGGTGGGCAGGAGTGGCGTAGGTCTGATCGGAGGGGGCCTAAATGGGGTGTGGGCATGGTTGACGTGGGGGTGTTGATTGGTTGGGGTGGGGGTGTGGATGTGTCTGGGGGTGCTGTGGTCTGGATGTAATTCCTCTTGGCGTGGGTCCTCTATGTGTAGGGTCCTGCTGGTCCGGGTGGGGTGTCTATTGATCTGTTGCTCCTGTGTGAAGTGTTGGGGATACGTTTGAGAGCGATGTCCTTTAGGGTTCGGGCAAAGGTGGGCACTGCTGCCTTGTAGAGGTGGACCTGGTCATAGAGGCTGTTCAAGTCCAGGGTGGAGTGGTGGGCCAGGAAAACATTTGGTTTTGAGGCACAGTCACGGGGAATACTTGCGTTTACCCGCTGTATTGTGGAATTATTTTCGTGGTAGCAGGGTGGAGATAAACACTTGTGGGTTGGGGAAAGTAGAAGAAGCCTTTTCAATCACTCCCTTCAGTGCTGTGGCCACACTTTCCTGCTGTGCTCTCAGGTCGTTTGTGCCTGTGTGTATTATTATGTGGCTAGGTGATCTCTCTCTCTCTCTCTCTCTCTCTCTTTCTCTCTCTCTCTCTCTCTCTCTCTCGTGTCCCACTTGGCCAAAAGCCAGGGAAAATGCAGCGCGGCAAATTCAAATAAAATTATATAAGAATCAAACTTGAAATCACACACGTAAGATACTAAATTAAAGCTACACTCGTTGTGAATCCAGGCAACATGTCAGATTTGAAAGCACAACAGTAAACAAAGAGGGGAGCATATTTCAACCCTGCAGGCCGAAAATATAAAACATGCCTTACCTTTGACAAGCTTCTTTTGTTGGCACTCCAATATGTCCCATCACAATTGGTTCTTTTGTTCGATTAATTCCGTCGATATATATCCAAAATGTCCATTTATAAAGCGCGTTTGACGTCACTACAAACATCACTACAAAATATTTCAAAAGCAGCCTGTAAACTTTGACAAAACATTTAAAACTACTTTTGTAATACAACTTTAGGTATTTTTAAACGTTAATAATCGATCAAATTGTAGACGGGTCTATCTGTGTTCAATACAGGAAGACAACAAACCAACACTACTTTTCAAGTCTTGCACAACTCTCAACAGTGTTACACAGTTCCTAGATGGCCGTACTTCTTCATTGCACAAAGGAATAACCTCAACCAAATTCCAAAGACTGGTGACATACAGTGGAAGCGGTAGGAACTGACAACAAGTGCCCAAGAAATATCGTTTCCCAATGAGATATCACTGAACAGACAGAGACCTAAAACAAAAAAAGAAATTCTGAACGGTTAGTCCTCTGGGTTTTGCCTGCTACATAAGTTATGTTACACTCACAGACATGATTCAAACAGTTTTAGAAACTTCAGAGTGTTGTCTATCCAAATATACTAATAATATGCATATCTTATATTCTTGGCATGAGTAGCAGGAAGTTGAAATTGGGCATCTATTTATCCAAAAGTGAAAATGCTGCCCCCTATGCCTTAAGAAGTCATTGCCAAAGCAAGTGAGGTACATAAATATAAAAAAAGCGAAACAAACATTTAAAATGAACAGTAAACACTCACAGAAGTTTAAAAAGAATAAAGGCATTACAAATGTCATATTATGTCCATATACAGTGTTGTTACGATGTACAAATGGTTGAAGTACAAAAGGGAAAACAAATAAGCAAAATTGTGTTTTGCCCTTGTCTTGTGGCAACAGGTCACACATCTTGCTGCTGTGACGCCCACTGTGGTATTTCACCCAGTAGATATGGGAGTTTATCAAAACCGGGTTTGTTTTCTAATTCTTGAGCACATAGCCTGTTTTCTCTTGAGAGCCATGTCTGCCTACAGCAGCCTTTCTCAATAGCAAGGCTATGCTCACTGAGTCTGTACATAGTCAAAGTTTTCCTTATGTTTGGGTCAGTCACAGTGGTCAGGTTTTCTCCTCTCTCTCTCTCTCTCTCTCTCTCTTTCTCTCTCTCTCTCTCGTTCTCTCACACTCCCTTGTCCTTCTATCAAACCTAACGCCCGTATGCTGCCTACACGGCCTCCCTAATGATAATAAGATACCTGTAATGTTCCCGGTTCGATAGGCCTGTCTGCTCCACAGACCTGTCGTCTGTACTGATGATAGACCAGGGTCTCCATGGTAACGCGGATAGCTTTTATTGACCGTCTGATTCCAATGGCAGTTTTTTTTTTGGACAGACTCCCCAAAATAATGGAACCCCTTACTTCCAGGTCCCTCTTTAAGTCCACCGAACTAGAGGAGAAGAAATAAAAACTCTGTACTTGAAATTTCCAATTTTCACTTCTTTTTTCCCCCTGCTACCTGGCACTGCCTTCATTGTGAAATTCCCATTCATCATAATAAGTGGTGTTGAGTGTCCATTTATCAATGCCTGGAGGCCAGTGTTGTACTGTACTATGTTGGGCCAAGGGGAGCTGGCATTTTAATGGCCGTAGAACATTCACACCCAGATAATGAGACAATTAGACAACAAAGGAGGCTGAAACAAAATGGCCGTCACCAACTGAGACGCCGACTCATTCCTCTCTCTAACTGCGCTAAGCTTGTCCTGTGGGACTCGTGTTTTTGATGTGAGTCTTGTTTTCTACTTGACACATTCAGAAAGTAATGTGCCAAGTGTTTTTCGGCAATTGATTACAATTCACTTTTTACAAGCCAATCTCTTGAGCTGTGGAAAAGTACATTTGCAAATCAGCAGGTTTCAGAACAGTGGTAAAATCTCAAATTACTTTTGCACTTTGGAAACACATTCATAGATCACTGGGTTTGATTCTCTGAGTAAATGTTTTTATCATTCAATATCCCACTTGTCATATTCTCCATAGACTTGTCTCTCTCTCTCTCTCTCTCTCTCTCTCTCTCTCTCTCTCTCTCTCTCATATATATATATCACCCACTTTTTCCATCTTCCTATTCTCAGACTCCAACAACATTTTCTGGTGAGGTTCTGTCTAGTCTTCCACCACAGGGCTCATCTGTAAAACATGTTTTTCCTTTATGCGAACCTACACCGATTTGCCCTAAACGTGATTAATATCCTACGGGATTTCTAACGCGTTGATACATTGACAAATCAGATGTGATCGTCTCCCATTTAATCACACTGAGAGATGAGAAATGGTGCGAATCCAGAGGTCGGGCCTGGCTGTGCTGCAAAAAAATGATGTCTAGCTGGCAGAATCTTATTCCATATTTCATATCTCATCTCAGAGACGACGAACCAGGAACGGGTGACGTCTCAATCCCGTTTTCTTCGACGGGAACACAGATGGAGAGGAATAGACCGGTTAGAGGCAGATATCCAGCAGTACGCTCAGGAGTTGCAGTGATGGAAGTGTTTGCATGAACAGATGGTGGTTTCTGCTGAATTGAATGTCTGGTTGTAGTGTAGCTGTGTCTGCAAACTGAATGGATGATTTGATACTTGAGATGTAGCTCTGAGATGTTGATCTGAGAGGTAGCTCTGTCAGGTACTCTGAGAGGTAGCTCTGAGATGAAGCTCTGAGATGTAGCTATTTCAGGTTCTCTGAGATGTAGCTCTTTCAGGTTCTCTGAGATGTAGCTCTGTCAGGTGCTCTGAGATGTAGCTCTGAGATGTAGCTCTGAGATGTAGCCTAGAGTATACTTCGTTTTCTCTAACCCAGGCTCTGAGCAACCTTTTCTCCCTGTGAATTAGTTCCATTATTATCGTAGCTGACTGGCCAATGATTCCAGTCATCAGGTGTTGCAGCTCTAAGTCATACTCGTCAATTCTGAATGAAAACTCGATCGTTGACTTCAGGAAGATAATGTTGTGTCCTTTACCTGAAATCTCTACACAAGTTCAAGGCCTTCCCTAAATCTGTCTATTGCAGTTTCAACGGTCCTTTCCATTTAAAGTTCGTACGTCATGTACTGTATATATTGTATTACTTTTTCAACCTTTCCGGCCTAATAAAATGCCCTCGGGAGACAGCTTTTCAGTCACGACGTGAGGCCCTCTTAAACAGACCGTTTATCAGAGCACATGGTGGGAGCAGCGATCTTTTGATATCTCTCCCCCTCTCTGTCTCTCTCTGTCTCTCTCTCTGTCTCTCTCTCTCTCTCTCTGTCTCTCTCTGTCTCTCTCTGTCTCTCTCTGTCTCTCTCTCTGTCTCTCTGTCTCTCTCTCTCTCTGTCTCTCTCTGTCTCTCTCTCTCTGTCTCTCTCTCTCTCTCTCTCTCTCTCTCTCTCTCTCTCTCTGTCTCTCTCTCTCTCTCTGTCTCTCTCTCTCGCTCTGTCTCTCTCCCTCCCCCCTCTCTCTCTCACTCTCTCTCTCCCACGCTCTCTCTCTTCATCTCTTTCTCTCAATTTAATTCAGTTAAATTCAAGGGGCTTTATTAGCATGGGAAGCATATGTTAACATTGCCAAAGCAAGTGAAGTAGATAATATACAAAAGTAAAATAAACAACAAAAATTAACAATACACATTACTTATACAGAAGTTCCAAAAGAATAAAGACATTACAAATGTTATATTATGTCTATATATAGTGTTGTAATGATGTGCAAATAGTTAAAGTACAAAAAGGAAAATAAATAAGCATAAATATGGGTTGTATTTACATTCGTGTTTGTTCTTCACTGGTTGACCTTGTCTTCTGGCATTAGGTCACAAATCTTGCTGCTTTGATGGTACACTGTGGTATTTCACCCAGTAGATATGGTAGTTTATCAAAATCAGGTTTGTTTTCAAATTCTTTGTGGATCTGTGTAATGTGAGGGAAATATTTGTCTCTAATATGGTCATACATTGGGCAGGAGGTTAGGAAGTACAGCTCAGTTTCCACCTCATTTTGTGGGCAGTGTGCACATAGACTGTCTTCTCTTGAGAGCCATGTCTGCCTACGGCAGCCTTTTTCAATAGCAAGGCTATGCTCACTGTACAGTCTGTACATAGTCAAAGCTTTCCTTACGTTTGGGTCAGTCACAGTGGTCAGGTATTCTGCCACTGTGTACTCTCTGTTTTGAGTAAAATAGCAGCTGGAGGTATCTTCTGTATGGCTCCATGAGGAGCTATCTGCTGTCTGGTTCCATGAGGAGGTA
>NC_088402.1:4297694-4327694 GCF_034236695.1 Oncorhynchus nerka
CAGGTGATGGTGCCAGGTGATAGGTGCCAGGTGCACCGGTTTGCATCAAGAACTGCTCAACACGCTCTACAGTTTCCCCCTGTGTATCAAGAATTGTCCACCACCAAAAAGGACATCCAGCCAACTTGACACAACTGTGAGAAGCATTGGACTCAACACGGGGGCCAGCATTTCTGTGGAGCACATTCAAACACCTTGTAGAGTCCATGACCAGACGAATTGACACTGTTCAAAAGGCGTGCAATCAATATTAGGAAGATGGTCCTAATGTTTGTGATACTCAGTATATATGTATATATGTTTATGAGTAAATGTAGTAAAGGTAATCCTTTAAATGGAAAACCCCCAGGGTTTTCCCTCAGGCCCTGGATAACGGTCCGACTATTCACGGTAGAATGTTACAGATCGTGGGGTCAGCCACCTTTTAACCTTAAACACACAGTAGAATGTTACAGATCGTGGGGTCAACCACCTTTTAAACACACGGTAGAATGTTACAGATCGTGGGGTCAGCCACCTTTTAACCACACAGTAGAATGTTACAGATCGTGGGGTCAGGCACCTTTTAAACACACGGTAGAATGTTACAGATCGTTGGGTCAGCCACCTTTTAACCTTAAACACACGGTAGAATGTTACAGATCGTGGAGTCAGCCACCTTTTAACCTAAAACACACGGTAGAATGTTACAGATCGTGGAGTCAGCCACCTTTTAACCTTAAACACACGGTAGAATGTTACAGATCGTGGGGTCAGCCACCTTTTAAACACACGGTAGAATGTTACAGATCGTGGGGTCAGCCACCTTTTAAAAAACACACAGTAGAATGTTACAGATCGGTAGAATGTTACAGATCGTGGGGTCAGCCACCTTTAAACACACAGTAGAATGTTACAGATCGTGGGGTCAGCCACCTTTTAAACCGTAAACACACAGTAGAATGTTACAGATCGTAGAATGTCAGCCACCACCTTTTAACCACAGTTAAATGTTACACAGATCGGTCACACCTTTAGAATGTTACAGATCGTGGGGTCAGCCACCTTTTAAACACACGGTAGAATGTTACAGATCGTGGGGTCAGCCACCTTTTAACCGTAAACACACAGTAGAATGTTACAGATCGTGGGGTCAGCCACCTTTTAACCTTAAACACACAGTAGAATGTTACAGATCGTGGGGTCAGCCACCTTTTAAACACACGGTAGAATGTTACAGATCGTGGGGTCAGCCACCTTTTAACCGTAAACACACAGTAGAATGTTACAGATCGTGGGGTCAGCCACCTTTTAAACACACGGTAGAATGTTACAGATCGTGGGGTCAGCCACCTTTTAAACACACGGTAGAATGTTACAGATCGTGGGGTCAGCCACCTTTTAAACACACGGTAGAATGTTACAGATCGTGGGGTCAGCCACCTTTAAACACACGGTAGAATGTTACACACAGTAGAATGTTACAGATCGTGGGGTCAGCCACCCTTTAAACACACGGTAGAATGTTACAGATCGTGGGGTCAGCCACCCTTTTTCACCTTTAACCGTAAACCTTTTAACCTTAAACACACGGTAGAATGTTACAGATCGTAGGGTCAGCCACCTTTTAAACACACGGTAGAATGTTACAGATCGTGGGGTCAGCCACCTTTTAAACACACGGTAGAATGTTACAGATCGTGGGGTCAGCCACCATTTAAACACACGGTAGAATGTTACAGATCGTGGGGTCAGCCACCTTTTAAACACACGGTAGAATGTTACAGATCGTGGAGTCAGCCACCTTTTAAACACACGGTAGAATGTTACAGATCGTGGGGTCAGCCACCTTTTAACCTTAAACACACGGTAGAATGTTACAGATCGTGGAGTCAGCCTGTGCGTCATTTGGCTATGAAGAAGATCTGATCGTCAGGCTGGTATGAAGTTGGTAGAATGTGAGTGGTAAAAATGAGGGAAATTCTGACCAGTGGGGAAGAGGAAGTGTAACACACAAACACAAACAAACACACACACACACACACACACACACAAAACACTGCCAATGGGGGTAACAATGGGGGAGATTCTGGGCAGGATGGAGCGGTCCTTGGCCTGTATGTCTGAACCACAGCCAGTCCTAACCCTCTCTGCCATGCTGAGAAGAGGAGCCGTTTATACTTCAGACTATCCTCTTGGAGAGGCTAGTGAGATGATGGTGGTAACAGAGGGAGGTAACAGAGAGGGAGGTAACAGAGAGGGAGGAAACAGAGGGAGGTAACAGAGAGGGAGGAAACAGAGGGAGGTAACAGAGAGGGAGGTAACAGAGAGGGAGGTAACAGAGAGGGAGGTAACAGAGAGGGAGGTGACAGAGAGGGAGGTAACAGAGAGGGAGGTGACAGAGGGAGGTGACAGAGAGGGAGGTGACAGAGAGGGAGGAAACAGAGGAAGGTAACAGAGAGGGAGGTGACAGAGAGGGAGGATACAGAGAGGGAGGTGACAGAGGGAGGTAACAGAGAGGGAGGAAACAGAGGGAGGTAACAGAGAGGGAGGTGACAGAGAGGGAGGATACAGAGAGGGAGGTGACAGAGGGAGGTGACAGAGAGGGAGGTAACAGAGGGAGGTGACAGAGAGGGAGGTGACAGAGGGAGGTAACAGAGAGGGAGGTGACAGAGAGGGAGGTAACAGAGAGGGAGGTAACAGAGAGGGAGGTAACAGAGGGAGGTAACAGAGGGAGGTAACAGAGAGGTGGTAACAGAGGGAGGATAACAGAGAGGGAGGTGAGATGATGGTGGTAACAGAGGGGAGGTAACAGAGAGGGTGAGGTAACAGAGGGAGGTAACAGAGGAGGAGGGAAACAGAGAGGAGGTGACAGAGAGGGAGGATACAGAGAGGAGGTGATGAGGGAGGTAACAGAGAGGAGGATGGTGGTAACAGAGGAGGTGACAGAGAGGGAGGAGACAGAGGGAGGTGACAGAGAGGAGGTGACAGAGAGGAGGAAACAGAGGAAGGTAACAGAGAGGGAGGAAACAGAGAGGTAACAGAGAGGGAGGAAACAGAGGGAGGTGACAGAGAGGGAGGTAACAGAGGGAGGTAACAGAGGGAGGTAACAGAGAGGGAGGTAACAGAGAGGGAGGTGACAGAGAGGGAGGTAACAGAGGGAGATAACAGAGAGGGAGGTAACAGAGAGGGAGGTGACAGAGAGGGAGGTGACAGAGAGGGAGGTAACAGAGGGAGATAACAGAGAGGGAGGTAACAGAGAGGGAGGTAACAGAGGGAGGTAACAGAGGGAGGTAACAGAGGGAGGTAACAGAGAGGGAGGTAACAGAGGAAGGTAACAGAGAGGGAGGTGACAGAGAGGGAGGAAACAGAGGAAGGTAACAGAGAGGGAGGAAACAGAGGGAGGTAACAGAGGGAGGTAACAGAGAGGGAGGTGACAGAGAGGGAGGAAACAGAGGGAGATAACAGAGAGGGAGGTAACAGAGAGGGAGGTAACAGAGAAAGAGGAAACAGAGGGAGGTGACAGAGAGGGAGGTAACAGAGAGGGGGGTAACAGAGAGGGAGGTGACAGAGAGGGAGGAAACAGAGGAAGGTAACAGAGAGGGAGGTAACAGAGAGGGAGGTAACAGAGAGAGAGGAAACAGAGGGAGGTGACAGAGAGGGAGGTAACAGAGAGGGGGGTAACAGAGAGGGAGGTGACAGAGAGGGAGGAAACAGAGGAAGGTAACAGAGAGGGAGGAAACAGAGAGGCTAGTGAGATGATGGTGGTAACAGAGGGAGGTGACAGAGAGGGAGGAAACAGAGAGGGAGGTAACAGAGAGGGAGGTAACAGAGAGAGAGGAAACAGAGGGAGGTGACAGAGAGGGAGGTAACAGAGAGGGGGGTAACAGAGAGGGAGGTGACAGAGAGGGAGGAAACAGAGGAAGTTAACAGAGAGGGAGGAAACAGAGAGGCTAGTGAGATGATGGTGGTAACAGAGGGAGGTGACAGAGAGGGAGGAAACAGAGAGGGAGGTAACAGAGGGAGGTAACAGAGAGGGAGGTGACAGAGAGGGAGGTAACAGAGGGAGGTAACAGAGAGGGAGGTAACAGAGAGGGAGGTGACAGAGAGGGAGGAAACAGAGGGGAGGTAACAGAGGGAGGTAAACAGAGAGGGAGGAAACAGAGGAAGGTAACAGAGAGGAGGAAACAGAGGGAGGTGAACAGAGAGGAGGTGACAGAGAGGGAGGTAACAGAGGGAGGTGACAGAGAGGAGGATACAGAGGAAGGTAACAGAGAGGAGGAAACAGAGGAAGGTAACAGAGAGGGAGGAAACAGAGGGAGGTAACAGAGAGGGAGGAAACAGAGGGAGGTGACAGAGAGGGAGGAAACAGAGGGAGGTGACAGAGAGGGAGGTGACAGAGAGGGAGGAAACAGAGGGAGGTGACAGAGAGGGAGGATACAGAGGAAGGTAACAGAGAGGGAGGAAACAGAGGGAGGTGACAGAGAGGGAGGTAACAGAGAGGGATGTGACAGAGAGGGAGGTGACAGAGAGGGAGGAAACAGAGGGAGGTAACAGAGAGGGAGGAAACAGAGGAAGGTAACAGAGAGGGAGGTAACAGAGAGGGATGTAACAGAGAGGGAGGAAACAGAGGGAGGTAACAGAGAGGGAGGTAACAGAGAGGGAGGTAACAGAGAGGGAGGAAACAGAGGGAGGTGACAGAGAGGGAGGATACAGAGGAAGGTAACAGAGAGGGAGGAAACAGAGGGAGGTGACAGAGAGGGAGGTAACAGAGGGAGGTAACAGAGAGGGAGGTAACAGAGGGAGGTAACGGAGGGGGAGGCGACAGAGAGGGAGGTAACAGAGGGAGGTAACAGAGTGGGAGGTAACAGAGTGGGAGGTAACAGAGTGGGAGGTAACAGAGAGGGAGGTAACAGAGAGGGAGGCAACAGAGAGGGAGGTAACAGAGATGGAGGTAACAGAGAGGGAGGTGACAGAGAGGGAGGCAACAGAGAGGGAGGTGACAGAGGGAGGGAACAGAGTGGGAGGTAACAGAGGGAGGCAACAAAGAGGGAGGTAACAGAGAGGGAGGTAACAGAGGGAGGTAACAGAGAGGGAGGTAACAGAGGGAGGTAACAGAGTGGGAGGCAACAGAGAGGGAGGTAACAGAGAGGGAGGTAACAGATGGAGGAAACAGAGAGGGAGGTAACAGATGGAGGAAACAGAGAGGGATGAGGTAACAGATGGAGGTAAAACAGAGAGGGAGGTAACAGAGGAGGGAGGTAACAGAGAGGAGGTAACAGATGGAGGTAACAGAGAGGAGGTAACAGATGGAGGTAACAGAGAGGGAGGTAACAGAGGAGGTAACAGAGAGGGAGGTAACAGATGGGGAGGTAACAGAGGAGGGAGGATGGTGGTAGGTAACAGAGAGGGAGGTAACAGAGGAGGTAACAGAGAGGGGAGGTAACAGAGTGGGAGGTAACAGAGAGGGAGATAACAGAGGGAGGTAACAGAGAGAGATGATAACAGAGGGGAGGTAACAGAGTGAGATGAGGTAACAGAGGAGGAGGTAACAGAGGAGGTAACAGAGATGAGGTAACAGAGGGAGGTAACAGAGAGGGAGGATGGTGGTAACAGAGGAGGTAACAGAGGGAGGTAACAGAGAGGGAGGTAACAGAGGGAGGTAACAGAGAGGGAGGAGAGGTAACAGAGAGGAGGTAACAGAGAGGGAGGTAACAGAGGAGGTAACAGAGGGAGGCAACAGAGGGAGGTAACAGAGAGGGAGGAGGTAACAGAGAGGGAGGTAACAGATGGAGGTAACAGAGAGGGAGGTAACAGAGAGAGAGGAAACAGAGGGAGGTAACAGAGAGGGAGGTAACAGAGAGGGAGGAAACAGAGGGAGGTAACAGAGAGGGGAGGCAACAGAGGGACGTAACAGAGAGGGAGGAAACAGAGGGAGGTAACAGAGAGGGAGGTAACAGATGGAGGTAACAGAGAGGGAGGTAACAGAGAGGGAGGTAACAGAGAGGGAGATAACAGAGAGGGAGGAAACAGAGAGGGGAGGTAACAGAGAGGGAGGTAACAGAGAGGGAGGCAACAGAGAGGGAGGAAACAGAGGGGGAGGTAACAGATAGGGAGGTAACAGAGAGTGGATGGAAAGAGAGGGAGGTGACAGAGGGGGGAACAGAGAGGAGGCAACAGAGAGGGAGGTAACAGAGAGGGGAGGGAAAGAGAGAGGGAGGGGTAACAGGAGGTGACAGAGGGGAGGTGACAGAGGGAGGGGAAAGATAGGGAGGTGACAGAGAGGGAGGTAACAGAGAGGGGAAGTAACAGAGAGGGGAGGGAACAGAGAGGGAGGTAACAGAGGGAGGAAACAGTAACTTTCACTTGCTTGACATACATCGAAATACCTTGGTATAGTCTGTTTCCTCATTATTGTGTCCCGTGGTCTTGTTTTCTTCAGCACCATTGTGAAGAACGACAGCTGTGTAGGTGTCTTATTTAGTGCAGAGGGAGGGAGGGAGGGCGCGGAGGGAGGGAACTCCCGACTCTCTTTGTTCAAGGTGGTGGTCAGTCTTGTTTTTTTCCAATTAACTTGTTCGCCAATGACCATGGAAATTGTCCATGGTGACATTTCTCCCCAAGCCTCATCACCCCTCTCTCTGACACTCCCTCACCTGCTGCCCAATCTGGATCTTTTCCCAGTTATTGAAAGCCATTCAGAGTGGACAATTATGTACTCTCTCACTGTGTAGCCTATTCCCAGTAGGCCAGAGGAGACTGATAAGACTGCTGTGATTCAGTGGACTGATATAGGGAACATACTGTACCATTTAGAGATTATAGAAAATATCATTACAATAGAATGTCCCATCCTGTTCTTCATTCACAATTGGTGATTACATTATTATTCCTTGTTACGCTTCCCTTCACTCATCGATTCCCCCATTTTCCCACATCATACATTTACTTCATGTATTTCATCTGTTGTTATATGTGTGGAATTAGTTTAGGTTTAGTTTCCAGCAAATTATCCGGGGGGATTATCAACTGGGCAGTTTCAACTACTGGGAGAAGGAGCGTAACAGGCCCAACTGTTGGGAGAAGGAGCGTAACAGGCCCAACTGTTGGGAGAAGGAGCGTAACAGGCCCAACTGTTGGGAGAAGGAGGGGAGGTAACAGGCCCAACTGTTGGGAGAAGGAGCGTAACAGGCCCAACTGTTGGGAGAAGGAGGCCCAACTGTTGGCAGAAGGAGCGTAACAGGCCTTTGTTGGGAACAGGCCCAACTGTTGGGAGAAGGAGCGTAACAGGCCCAACTGTTGGGAGAAGGAACAGGCCCAACTGTTGAGGTAACAACAGGCCCAACTGTTGGGAGAAGGGGGTAGGCCCAACTGTAACAACAGAGAGGAGGTAACCCAACTGTTGGGAGAAGGAGCGTAACAGGCCCAACTGTTGGGAGAAGGAGCGTAACAGGCCCAACTGTTGGGAGAAGGAGCGTAACAGGCCCAACTGTTGGGAGAAGGAGCGTAACAGGCCCAACTGTTGGGAGAAGGAGCGTAACAGGCCCAACTGTTGGGAAAGGAGCAACAGGCCCAACTGTTGGGAGAAGGAGGTAACAGGCCCAGCTGTTGGGAACAACAGGCCCAACTGTTGGGAGAAGGAACAGAGGCCCAACTGTTGGGAAGAAATACAGGCCCAACTGTTGGGAGAAGGAGCGTAACAGGCCCAACTGTTGGGAGAAGGAGCGTAACAGGCCCAACTGTTGGGAGAAGGAGCGTAACAGGCCCAACTGTTGGCAGAAGGAGCGTAACAGGCCCAACTGTTGGGAGAAGGAGCGTAACAGAAGGAGCGTAACTGGAAAGCCATTCAGGAGCGTAACAGGCCCAACTGTTGGGAGAAGGAGCGTAACAGAAGTTGGGAGAAGGAATTCAGGCCCAACTGTTGGGAACAGGCCCAACTGTTGGGAGAAGGAGCGTAACAGGCCCAACTGTTGGGAGAAGGAACTGTTGGGAAAGGGTTCAGGCCCAACTGTTGGGAGAAGGAGCGTAACAGGCCCAACTGTTGGGAGAAGGAGCGTAACAGGCCCAACTGTTGGGAGAAGGAGCGTAACAGGCCCAACTGTTGGGAGAAGGCCCAGTTGGGAGAAGGAGCGTAACAGGCCCAACTGTTGGCAGAAGGAGCGTAACAGGCCCAACTGTTGGGAGAAGGAGCGTAACAGAAGGAGCGTAACAGGCCCAACTGTTGGGAGAAGGAGCGTAACAGGCCCAACTGTTGGGAGAAGGAGCGTAACAGGCCCAACTGTTGGGAGAAGGAGCGTAACAGGCCCAACTGTTGGGAGAAGGAGCGTAACAGGCCCAACTGTTGGGAGAAGGAGCGTAACAGGCCCAACTGTTGGGAGAAGGAGCTAATACCCAACTGTTGGGAGAAGGAGGCGTAACAGGCCCAACTGTTGGGAGAAGGAGCGTAACAGGCCCAACTGTTGGGAGAAGGAGTTCAGGCCCAACTGTTGGGAAAATAACAGGCCCAACTGTTGGGAGAAGGAGCAGTCTGCCCAACTGTTGGGAGAAGGAGCGTAACAGGCCCAACTGTTGGGAGAAGGAGCGTAACAGGCCCAACTGTTGGGAGAAGGAGTAACAGGCCCAACTGTTGGGAGAAGGAGCAACAGGCCCAACTGTTGGCAGAAAGAGCGTCACAGGCCCAACTGTTGGGAGAAGGAGCGTAACAGGCCCAAGTTGGGAGAGGAGCGTAACAGGCCCAACTGTTGGGAGAAGGAGCAGCAGGCCCAACTGTTGGGAAAGGCACGTAACAGGCCCAACTGTTGGGAGAAGGAACAGGCCCAACTGTTGGCAGAAGGAGCGTAACAGGCCCAACTGTTGGGAGAAGGAGCGTAACAGGCCCAACTGTTGGCAGAAGGAGCGGAGTTGAAGGCCCAACTTTGGGTAACAGGCCCAACTGTTGGGAGAAGGAGCGTAACAGGCCCAACTGTTGGCAGAAGGAGCGTAACAGGCCCAACTGTTGGGAGAAGGAGCGTAACAGGCCCTACTGTTGGGAGAAGGAGCGTAACAGGCCCTAAGTGAATTTGTCCTAATACTTTTGGTCTGCTAATATGGTTGGACTATGTCCAAAATGAGCCGTAATTTCTAAACAGTTCACCCGAAATGGATGAAAATACCTGACAGTCTGCACTTTAACCTCAGTCATTGTGCTGGAGTACAGAGCCAAAATAACAACAATTGAGTCACTATCTCAATACTTTTGTTGCTCACTGGGGCTCCCGAATAGAGCAGCGGTCTAAGGCACTTCATCTCGGTGCCAAGAAGCGTCACTACAGTCCCTGGTTCAATTCCAGGCTGTATCACATCCGGCAGTGATTGGGAGTCCCACAGCGCGGCGTACAATTGGCCCAGCGTTGTTCGGGGTATGGCCCAGCGTTGTCCGGGGTAGGGCCCAGCGTTGTCCGGGGTAGGGCCCAGCGTTGTCCGGGGTAGGGCCCAGCGTTGTCCGGGGTAGGGCCCAGCGTTGTCCGGGGTTTGGCCCAGCGTTGTCCGGGGTAGGGCCCAGCGTTGTCCGGGGTTTGGCCCAGCGTTGTCCGGGGTATGGCCCAGCGTTGTCCGGGGTTTGGCCCAGCGTTGTCCGGGGTAGGGCCCAGCGTTAGGGCCCAGCGTTGTCCGGGGTTTGGCCCAGCGTTGTCCGGGGTAGGGTCCAGCGTTTTCCGGGGTATGGCCCAGCGTTGTCCGGGGGTTTTGCCCAGCGTTGTCCAGGGTAGGGTCCAGCGTTGTCCGGGGTATGGCCCAGCGTTGTCCGGGGTTTGGCCCAGCGTTGTCCGGGGTTTGGCCCTGCGTTTTCCGGGGTTTGGCCCAGCGTTGTCCGGGGTTTGGCCCAGCGTTGTCCGGGGTTTGGCCCAGCGTTGTCCGGGGTTTGGCCCAGCGTTGTAAATAAGAATTTAATTCTTAAATGACTAGTTAAATAAAGGTTCAATACATTTTTGTATTAATTCTGTATTTAATTTTCAATACATTTGCAACAGCCTAAAAACATGTTTGCACTACATTTGGATTCATCAAGAGATCTTGGATTAATCAATCACCAACAATCTCAGTAGAGATCTTGGATTAATCAATCACCACCAATCTCAGTAGAGAACTTGGATTAATCTATCACCACCAATCTCAGCAGAGAACATGGATTAATCAATCACCACCAATCTCAGTAGAGAACTTGGATTAATCAATCACCAACAATCTCAGTAGAGATCTTGGATTAATCAATCACCAACAATCTCAGTAGAGATCTTGGATTAATCAATCACCACCAACCTCAGTAGAGATCTTGGATTAATCAATCACCACCAACCTCAGTAGAGATCTTGGATTAATCAATCACCAACAATCTCAGTAGAGATCTTGGATTAATCAATCACCAACAATCTCAGTAGAGATCTTGGATTAATCAATCACCACCAACCTCAGTAGAGATCTTGGATTAATCAATCACCACCAATCTCAGTAGAGAACTTGGATTAATCTATCACCACCAATCTCAGCAGAGAACATGGATCCATCAATCACCACCAATCTCCGTAGAGAACTTGGAGTCATCTTTCATCACCAATCTCTGTAGAGAACTTGGATTCATCTTTCATCACCAATCTCCGTAGAGATCTTGGATTCATCTTTCATCACCAATCTCCGTAGAGAACTTGGATTCATCTTTCATCACCAATCTCCGTAGAGATCTTGGAATAATCTATCACCACCAATCTCCGTAGAGAACTTGGATACATCTATCACCACCAATCTCAGCAGAGAACATGGATCCATCAATCACCACCAATCTCCGTAGAGAACTTGGATTCATCTTTCATCACCAATCTCAGTAGAGAACTTGGATTAAAATTCAAATTATCAAAATATTTGTCAGTTGCAGCTCAAAAAACAGTACTCAAAACACATTTGTAACAGTGTATTATTTGCCTGAATAGTGTAGGCTCACAAGAATAATAAATTAGGGCAGCAGTGGTGCAAGCCTCCCCAGTCATGCTCCCCTTCCCCGGCCTGCTACCAAGACACGTATTCTAAATACCTGTAATGAAAAGCTAGTCAGGATGGGTGGCAAAACAAGGTTGTAAAGTCTTTGAAATCCCCTTTTAGCTGTAAATAATGCATGAAATATCCCCCCAAAAAGCCTGATTTATTAAAAACGCCATTTTACATACAATTTGTAAGTGAGCAAAAAATGTCCTCCGATTCAATATAGGTAAAACAGAAGCTGATGGCTTTTTCAGAATAGTTCATGATTCTGTGTTGATCGACAACTGTAACAACCACAATGCACCACTCACCTTTCTCATGGCTTTTCATGATTCTCGTCAGGGTCCTTGAGCTCTGTTCAATGCCATCGTCTATCATATCAACTTGCCTCAAGTGTTCAAATCTGCAATATTGCAACAAATAAATTAACAAATCAGATCAACAGTATATGACAGTAGAAAGCCAGATCTTTTTTTTTTCATCAATTAAACCCACGGTTGTCCCAACTCAACCCATTTAGACCCAGTTTTTGGTAACACAGCATTCTCTTCAACCTGGAGAGACCTACTCGTGTTTTATTCATCAATGAAGCATGTAAAAACAAAACTAAAAAAGTGTTAAGGATTTCTGGAAGCCCTTTTGGGAAATAAAACCGCTGATTGTGAACCACTTTCAAAAAATTTCACATATTTTAATTTTGAGCTTTTACGGCTGCGGTCCCTGTACAGGGACCAAAATCAGCGGAAATTTCAGAGCGCCAACTGTAGACTAGATAAAACTCAAACTTTCATTAAAACACACATGCAAGGTACTCAATTAAAGCTACACTCGTTGTGAATCTAGCCAACATGTCAGATTTGTCAAATGCTTTTCGGCGAAAGCATGAGAAGCTATTATGTGATAGCATGCACCCCCCCGAAATACCTGAACGAGATTTAGCGGTAGCCGGCGCTACCCAAAACGCAGAAATAAAATTTAAAACATTCATTACCTTTGACGAGCTTCTTTGTTGGCACTCCTATATGTCCCATAAACATCACAATTGGGTCTTTTTCCCGATTAAATCCGTCATTGTATACCCAAAATGTCCATTTATGAAGCCCGTCTGATCCAGGAAAAATCACCTTTACAAGATGCAATGTCATTTTTTAAAATTAAAAAAGTTGCCTTTAAACTTTTACAATTCACTTCAAACTACTTATGTAAACCAACTTTAGGTAAAATTGATCACGGGGCGATCTGTATTCGATAGCAGCAAGTCTTGAAATCATCGTCCATTTTTTCCCTTTCATAACTTCCTTCGGTGTACCCCAAGACAGGAAGTGCCTATACGTCATCCCACCAAGGATAAACAAGCAATGAAATGCCAGTACTGGCAACATCGTGTGGAAGCTGTAAGCATTGTAAACGGGACTCTATCTATTTTCTCTTGCCATAGACAAGATGGCGGATTCATATTTTTTTTGTGAACAGTTTTCCTTGGGATTTTTACTCCTAAACACATGTTATAGCCACAGACATGATTTAACCAGTTTTAGAGACTTCAGAGTGTTCTCTATCCACATATACTAATCATATGCATATGCATACGTTGAAATGTTGCGCGATTTTTAACAAAAATTGTTGTTAAACAGGAAACAGCTCATTAGTTGTGTTGTTAATCAGGAAACAGCTCATTAGTTGTGTTGTTAAACAGGAAACAGCACATTACTTGTGTTGATAGACAGGAAACAGCACATTAGTTGTGTTGATAAACAGGAAACAGCACATTAGTTGTGTTGTTAAACAGGAAACAGCTCATTAGTTGTGTTGATAAACAGGAAACATCACATTATAGTTGTGCAGGGCTTAAAGTTGATGGCTGTCGATGGTCAAATCTGTAGCATTTATATAACTAGCAGTGAGTTTATGTGACCATTACATCGGTGCATGCTAGCTAACAAACTCATATACAGACATCATATGCCATTACATCGGTGCACGCTAGCTAACAAATTCATATACAGACATCATATGCCATTACATCGGTGCATGCTAGCTAACAAACTCATATACAGACATCATATGCCATTACATTGGTGCATGCTAGCTAACAAACTTATATACAGACATCATATGCCAAAGCACATCCCAAAAAGCCCAAACAGGTACCATATACCCAGACGTGTATAAGTCAGGAATGTACAGCAAACTTGTACACATTGTCAAATATACCAATAAAATACAGTATTCAGAATGTGTCCTACCGTTTGCATCAAGGGGTAGGACATCGCGATCTCCCCCTATTTACAGGCGGAGCCAATAACAACACGCCTTATTGTCATTGGAATTGATTCCTATTTTCGTTTGTGTACAATGACTTTATAATGTATTTCCCACAACAAATTCCATCAGTTTGTATATCAGACCCTCATTCCAAATTGAGTCAAAAGCTTTTTTTGAAATAAACAAAGAATGGGAAGACTTGGCCTTTGTTTTGGTTTGTTTGTCAATAAGGGTGTGCAGGGAGAATACGTGGTCTGTTGTACGATAATTTAGTAAAAAGACAATTTGACATTTGTTCAGTACGTTGTTTTCACTGAAGAAATGTACAAGTCTGCTGTTAATGATAATGCAGAGGATGTTCCCTTTGTTGCTGTTGACGCATATTCCACGGTAGTTATTGAGGTCAAATTTGTCTCCCCGCTTTTTGTGGATTGGGGTGATCAGTACTTGGTTCCAACTATTGGGGACGATGCCAGAGCTGAGGATGATGTCTTTAAGTACAAGTATAAGTAAGTAAGTAAGTAATTGGAATTCGTGGTCTGTGTATTTTATCATTTCACCACAGGCCTTTTTGGTTGGAGGGTTTGTATTGTTCTTTAGATAATTCAATGTAATAGGAGAATCCAGTTGATTCAAAAATGTGTTTGATCAGCTTTTGCTGTTTGTTCTTTGTTATAGAGCCAAAAAGACTGGAGAAGTGGTTTACCCATACATCTCCGTTGTGGATATAAAATTATATTGTTTGTTTAGTGTTTTCCAATTTTCCAATTTTCCCAGAAGTGTTTAGATTCTATGGATTCTTCAATGACATTGAGCTGATTTCTGACGTTCTGTTCCTTCTTTTTCCGTAGTGTATTTCTGTAACATTTTAAGGATTCACCATGGTGAAAACACCACAGTGTTTTCTGGGTCTCTATGTTTTTCTGTTTCTGTTTGACATTTTTTGATTTGATGGAGGGAAGCTGAGAGGTAAAATATACTGTTTAAGTTTTCTACTGCAAAATTTACACCTTCACTGTTATTACAGTTATTAATGTTTTGTCCAGGAAGTTGTCTAAAAGGGATTGAATGTGTTGTTACCTAATTGTTTTTTTGGTAGGTTTCCACACCACTTTCCTTCCATCTATTGCATTTCTTAATGTTATTCCGTTCCTTTGGCTTTGATGCCTCATGATTGAGTAATACTCTGTTCGACTGTGCTTTTGCTGTGGTCTGATAGGGGTGTCAGTGGGCTGACTGTGAACGCTCTGAGAGACTCTGGGTGGAGATCAGTGATAAAGTAGTCTACAGTACTACTGCCAAGAGATGAGCTATAGGTGTACCTACCATAGGAGTCCCCTCGAAGCCTACCATTGACTATGTACAGACCCAGCGTGAGACAGAGCTGCAGGAGTTGTAACCCGTTTTTGTTGGTTATGTTGTCATAATTGTGTCTAGGGGGCACATGGGGGAGGGAAAGATGTCACCTGCAGGTAGGTGTTTGTCCCCAACGTGTGCTGAGGGTGTCAGGTTCTTGTCCAGTTCTGGCATTTAGGTCCCCACACATGTCTATGTATTTCGTACATGTCCACGGGTCTGGAAATGATTGATTTCCCCCTCCAGGATGGACAAGCTGTCTTCATTAACCTCTCTAGGGTAGGTGAGATGCTAATGTCCCACCAGGCCAACATCCGGTGAAACCGCAGAGAGCTAACAGTCTAAATACACCATTTGTTATAGTAAACATTCTTGTAAATACATGTATCATGAATGTCTTATTAATCCTGATTTCAAAAAGCCGTTACTGCGAAAGCAAACATGCTATTTTCTGAGGATGGTGCACACACAAGTATTACTAGCATTTTCCAACCAAGCGTTAGCTTCATGAAAAGTCAGAAATAACAATAAACTAAATTGCTTACCATTGAAGATCTTCCTCTGGTGGCAATGCCAATTGTCCTAACTCACACAGCGATTGTTCGTTTTGTTTGATAAAATTAATTTTTATAGCCTAACACGAAACGTTTGTAAACAACTTGCGTCGTGATTTCCGTCTCATTCAACTTTGGACGAAGCGTTCGTGGTAATTACACACACTAAACAAACGTTTATCCAGTCATTGTTGGTTTCATTGCAATCCTCTGGTTGTTACTAACACAACCATACTTGATGGTTCTGTTCCCGGGATGTATTGACTGTGACAAACCGATTTGAAGACACAATTCAATGACATCATTGCACACCAATGGTAGGACCGGTCTATCATCGATTAGATAAGATAATAGATAGACACAGTGAGACTGAGTTGCTTCAGGAAGATGAATGTTTCAGCGAAGCTAGTTTTGACTCCCAGGTGGAGGACATGTTTCTGCATGGCGAGGAGGCCATGCTGGACTGATAAGTTCTAATGCTAATGACATTGTTGGAAATGAATAATATCAAATATTATAGCAAATATTACACATTGGCTACATGTGTGTGTGTGTGTGTGTGTGTGTGTGTGTGTGTGTGTGATGTATTTTTAAAATGTATTTTTACATTAACATGGAATGGAACAGCCCTTCACCACTTCACCATAGTGATTATGTTCCCTCTGTACATATCTGTTTATTATACGTGTTGATACAGGGTCTTTCACAGTGGCAGTGATTCTGATTATGAGCCGCCGATGTCTAGGTGTCCATCTCCATCTGAAGCTGGTCCATCCAGCCAGAACCTCCCTCTGAAGCTGGTCCATCCAGCCAGAACCCCCGCTGTCTCCGGCTCCACACCTACCCGGCCATCTAGAGGTGTGAAGACAGTGGCAGTGATTCTGATTATGAGCCGCCGATGTCTAGGTGTCCATCTCCCTCTGAAGCTGGTCCATCCAGCTGGTCCATCCAGCCAGAACCCCGCTCTCCGGCTCCACACCTACCCGGCCATCTAGAGGTGTGAAGACAGTGGCAGTGATTCTGATTATGAGCCAGTCTAGGTGTCCATCTCCCTCTGAAGCTGGTCCATCCAGCCAGAACCCTGCTGTCTCCGGCTCCACACCTACCCGGCCATCTAGAGGTGTGAAGACAGTGGCAGTGATTCTGATTATGAGCCGCCGATGTCTAGGTGTCCATCTCCCTCTGAAGCTGGTCCATCCAGCCAGAACCCCCTCTGCTGGTCCATCCGGCTCCCAGAAAGACAGTGGCAGTGATTCTGATTATGAGCCGCCGATGTCTAGGTGTCCATCTCCCTCTGAAGCTGGTCCATCCAGCCAGAACCCTGAAGCTGTCCCCCGCTCCGGCTCCACACCTACCCGGCCATCTAGAGGTGTGAAGACAGTGGCAGTGATTCTGATTATGAGCCGCCGATGTCTAGGTGTCCATCTCCCTCTGAAGCTGGTCCATCCAGCCAGAACCCTGCTGTCTCCGGCTCCACACCTACCCGGCCATCTAGAGGTGTGAAGACAGTGGCAGTGATTCTGATTATGAGCCGCCGATGTCTAGGTGTCCATCTCCCTCTGAAGCTGGTTCATCCAGCCAGAACCCCCGCTGTCTCCGGCTCCACACCTACCCGGCCATCTAGAGGTGTGAAGACAGTGGCAGTGATTCTGATTATGAGCCGCCGATGTCTAGGTGTCCATCTCCCTCTGAAGCTGGTCCATCCAGCCAGAAACCCCGCTGTCTCCGGCTCCACACCTACCCGGCCATCTAGAGGTGTGAAGACAGTGGCAGTGATTCTGATTATGAGCCGCCGATGTCTAGGTGTCCATCTCCCTCTGAAGCTGGTCCATCCAGCCAGAACCCTGCTGTCTCCGGCTCCACACCTACCCGGCCATCTAGAGGTGTGAAGACAGTGGCAGTGATTCTGATTATGAGCCGCCGATGTCTAGGTGTCCATCTCCCTCTGAAGCTGGTTCATCCAGCCAGAACCCCCGCTGACTCCGGCTCCACACCTACCCGGCCATCTAGAGGTGTGAAGACAGTGGCAGTGATTCTGATTATGAGCCGCCGATGTCTAGGTGTCCATCTCCCTCTGAAGCTGGTCCATCCAGCCAGAACCCCCGCTGTCTCCGGCTCCACACCTACCCGGCCATCTAGAGGTGTGAAGACAGTGGCAGTGATTCTGATTATGAGCCGCCGATGTCTAGGTGTCCATCTCCCTCTGAAGCTGGTCCATCCAGCCAGAACCCTGCTGTCTCCGGCTCCACACCTACCCGGCCATCTAGAGATGTGAAGTCAGTGACAGAGAAGAGGAGGTGGGGAAGAGAGAAACCTGCAGAACAGGTTTGGGGAAATGTCTCCCCGCAGGTCTGGGAAAGTGTCTCGCTGGTCTGGGCAAGTGTGTCTATTGATTTGTTGCTCCTGTGTGAGGTGTTGGGGCTGCGGTTGAGGGTGATGTCATTTAAGGTCCTGGCGAAGGTGGGCACTGTTGCCTTATAGGTGGACCTGGTTGTAAAGGCTTGTTCTGCTGTGATGTTGAGGCTATGGTCTGAGGTGGACTGTTCTGCTGTGGTTTTGAGGCTATGGTCTGAGGTGGACTGTTCTGCTGTGATGTTGAGGCTATGGTCAGGGTCTGGGGTGGACTGTTCTGCTGTGATGTTGAGGCTATGGTCTGAGGTGGATTGTTCTGCTGTGATGTTGAGACTATGGTCAGGGTCTGAGGTGGATTGTTCTGCTGTGATGTTGAGGCTATGGTCAGGGTCTGAGGTGGATTGTTCTGCTGTGATGTTGAGAGTATGGTCAGGGTCTGGGGTGGACTGTTCTACTGTGATGTTGAGGCTATGGTCTGAGGTGGACTGTTCTACTGTGATGTTGAGGCTATGGTCTGAGGTGGATTGTTCTGCTGTGATGTTGAGGCTATGGTCAGGGTCTGAGGTGGATTGTTCTGCTGTGATGTTGAGGCTATGGTCAGGGTCTGAGGTAGATTGTTCTGCTGTGATGTTGAGGCTATGGTCAGGGTTTGAGGTGGATTGTTCTGCTGTGATGTTGAGGCTATGGTCAGGGTTTGAGGTGGATTGTTCTACTGTGGTGTCGAGACTTTGGTCGGGGGCTGAGGTGGACTGTTCTGCTGGCTTCTCTGCGGGGGTGGCCAGCTCTCTAGTGGGTTGTTCTCTGTCGCACGCCACCCCCTCACCTTCTCCTCCAGCAGTTTGATCCTCTCCTCTAGTGCTCTGTTCTTTCTCCTGTTGATGTTGTCTCACCACAGTCCAGAGTTCAGATATGTCTCTCTCCACCTCCAACTCACTAGGTCTGGTTGAGGGGTTTTTGTTGAGCTGGACAATTTTTTTGTGCTGACTGGAGTGAGTTCACCTGCTGTTCCAGCTCCACCTGCCTTACCTCCAGCTGGGTGAATTTATCCTTCAGTACAATTAGAGAGTAGTACTTTGCGCTGGGAGGTTGACTTTCCGCTGGGGGTTGCTCGTCTGTGGGCTTGTATAATGAAGAGGTCTGGTCTGACACGCTCGGGATGGGGGTATCTTTCTCAAGAGACAGTTTGTCCTACTGAGTAATCTCTGTGATAATGTGAAAGTCCCGTTGAAACTATTTGCGATTAACCTGTAAAATGACTGTGTCACGTCCTAGTTCCTTTTTTATGTTTTCTGTGTTTCGTTTCACTCTCTTTCTTCTTTTGTTTAGTGTTTCTGTTCTAATAAATATAACATGAACACTTACAACGCTGCGCATTGGTCCGATCCTTCCTATTCTTCATCAGAAGAGGAAGACAATCGTTACAGACTGTTCTTAACAGAGGGGTAGTTAAGCACTGCGCCATGCCAGGAGATGGTCTGGTTAATATAACACTGTACCAGGGGATGGTCTGGTTAATATAACACTGTGCCAGGAGATGGTCTGGTTAATATAACACTGTGCCAGGAGATGGTCTGGTTAATATAACACTGTGCCAGGGGATGGTCTGGTTAATATAACACTGTACCAGGGGATGGTCTGGTTAATATAGCACTGTACCAGGGGATGGTCTGGTTAATGGGGGATGGTCTGGTTAATATAACACTGTGTCCAGGGGGATGGTCTGGTTAATATAACACTGTACCAGGGGATGGTCTGGTTAATATAACACTGTGTACCAGGGGATGGTCTGGTTAATATAACACTGTACCAGGGGATGGTCTGGTTAATATAACACTGTACCAGGGGATGGTCTGGTTAATATAACACTGTGTGGGGATGGTCTGGTTAACATATAACACTGTACCAGGGGATGGTCTGGTTAATATAACACTGTACCAGGGGATGGTCTTGGTTAATATAGCACTGTGGGGATGGTCTGGTTATATAACACTGTGCCAGGGGTCTGGTTAATGGTGTGCCATACTGGTCTAATATAACACTGTACCAGGGGATGGTCTGGTTAATATAACACTGTGCCAGGGCATGGTCTGGTTAATATAGCACTGTGCCAGGGGATGGTCTGGTTAATATAGCACTGTGCCATACCAGGGGATGGTCTGGTTAATATAACACTGTACCAGGGGATGGTCTGGTTAATATAACACTGTGCCAGGGGATGGTCTGGTTAATATAGCACTGTACCAGGGGATGGTCTGGTTAATATAACACTGTACCAGGGGATGGTTAATATAGCACTGTACCAGGGGATGGTCTGGTTAATATAGCACTGTACCAGGGGATGGTCTGGTTAATATAGCACTGTGCCAGGGGATGGTCTGGTTAATATAGCACTGTGCCAGGGGATGGTCTGGCACTGTACCAGGGAATGGTCTGGTTAATATAACACTGTACCAGGGGATGGTCTGGTTAATATAGCACTGTACCAGGGGATGGTCTGGTTAATATAACACTGTACCAGGGGATGGTCTGGTTAATATAGCACTGTACCAGGGGATGGTCTGGTTAATATAGCACTGTGCCAGGGGATGGTCTGGTTAATATAACACTGTACCAGGGGATGGTCTGGTTAATATAACACTGTACCAGGGGATGGTCTGGTTAATATAGCACTGTACCAGGGGATGGTCTGGTTAATATAGCACTGTACCAGGGGATGGTCTGGTTAATATAGCACTGTACCAGGGGATGGTCTGGTTAATATAACACTGTACCAGGGGGTGGTCTGGTTAATATAGCACTGTACCAGGGGATGGTCTGGTTAATATAGCACTGTACCAGGGGATGGTCTGGTTAATATAACACTGTACCAGGGGATGGTCTGGTTAATATAACACTGTACCAGGGGGTGGTCTGGTTAATATAACAGGGGATGGTCTGGTTAATATAGCACTGTGCCAGGGGATGGTCTGGTTAATATAACAGGGGATGGTCTGGTTAATATAACACTGTACCAGGGGATGGTCTGGTTAATATAACACTGTGCCAGGGGATGGTCTGGTTAATATAACACTGTGCCAGGGGATGGTCTGGTTAATATAACACTGTGCCAGGGGATGGTCTGGTTAATATAACACTGTGCCAGGGGATGGTCTGGTTAATATAACACTGTACCAGGGGATGGTCTGGTTAATATAACACTGTACCAGGGGATGGTCTGGTTAATATAACACTGTGCCAGGGGATGGTCTGGTTAATATAACAGGGGATGGTCTGGTTAATATAACACTGTACCAGGGGATGGTCTGGTTAATATAGCACTGTGCCATACCAGGGGATCGTCTGGTTAATATAACACTGTGCCAGGGGATGGTCTGGTTAATATAACAGGGGATGGTCTGGTTAATATAACACTGTACCAGGGGATGGTCTGGTTAATATAACACTGTACCAGGGGATGGTCTGGTTAATATAGCACTGTGCCAGGGGATGGTCTGGTTAATATAGCACTGTACCAGGGGATGGTCTGGTTAATATAGCACTGTGCCAGGGGATAGTCAGGTTAATATAGCACTGTACCAGGGGATGGTCTGGTTAATATAGCACTGTACCAGGGGATGGTCTGGTTAATATAACACTGTACCAGGGGATTGTCTGGTTAATATAGCACTGTGCCAGGGGATGGTCTGGTTAATATAGCACTGTGCCAGGGGATGGTCTGGTTAATATAGCACTGTACCAGGGGATGGTCTGGTTAATATAACACTGTGCCAGGGGATGGTCTGGTTAATATAGCACTGTGCCAGGGGATGGTCTGGTTAATATAACACTGTGCCAGGGATGGTCTGGTTAATATAACACTGTACCAGGGGATGGTCTGGGCACTGTGCCAGGGATGGTCTGGTTAATATAACACTGTGCCAGGGGATGGTCTGGTTAATATAGCACTGTACCAGGGGATGGTCTGGTTAATATATCACTGTACCAGGGGATGGTCTGGTTAATATAACACTAACAGGGGATGGTCTGGTTAATATAACACTGTACCAGGGGATGGTCTGGTTAATATAACACTGTACCAGGGGATGGTCTGGTTAATATAGCACCGTACTGGTCTGGTTAATATAGCACTGTACCAGGGGATGGTCTGGTTAATATAGCACTGTGCCAGGGGATGGTCTGGTTAATATAACACTGTACCAGGGGATGGTCTGGTTAATATAACACTGTGCCAGGGGATGGTCTGGTTAATATAGCACTGTACCAGGGGATGGTCTGGTTAATATAACACTGTACCAGGGGATGGTCTGGTTAATATAACACTGTACCAGGGGATGGTCTGGTTAATATAACACTGTACCAGGGATGGTCTGGTTAATATAACACTGTACCAGGAGATGGTCTGATTAATATAGCACTGTGCCAGGGGATGGTCTGGTTAATATAACACTGTACCAGGGGATGGTCTGGTTAATATAGCACTGTACCAGGGGATGGTCTGGTTAATATAGCACTGTACCAGGGGATGGTCTGGTTAATATAACACTGTACCAGGGGATGGTCTGGTTAATATAGCTCCATGCCAGGGGATGGTCTGGTTAATATAACACTGTACCAGGGGATGGTCTGGTTAATATAACACTGTACCAGGGGATGGTCTGGTTAATATAGCACTGTGCCAGGGGATGGTCTGGTTAATATAACACTGTACCAGGGGATGGTCTGGTTAATATAACACTGTGCCAGGGGATGGTCTGGTTAATATAGCACTGTACCAGGGATGGTCTGGTTAATATAACACTGTACCAGGGGATGGTCTGGTTAATATAACACTGTACCAGGGGATGGTCTGGTTAATATAACACTGTACCAGGGGATGGTCTGGTTAATATAACACTGTACCAGGAGATGGTCTGATTAATATAGCACTGTGCCAGGGGATGGTCTGGTTAATATAACACTGTACCAGGGGATGGTCTGGTTAATATAGCACTGTACCAGGGGATGGTCTGGTTAATATAGCACTGTACCAGGGGATGGTCTGGTTAATATAACACTGTACCAGGGGATGGTCTGGTTAATATAGCTCCATGCCAGGGGATGGTCTGGTTAATATAACACTGTACCAGGGGATGGTCTGGTTAATATAACACTGTACCAGGGGATGGTCTGGTTAATATAACACTGTGCCAGGAGATGGTCTGGTTAATATAACACTGTGCCAGGAGATGGTCTGGTTAATATAACACTGTGCCAGGGGATGGTCTGGTTAATATAACACTGTACCAGGGGATGGTCTGGTTAATATAGCACTGTACCAGGGGATGGTCTGGTTAATATAACACTGTACCAGGGGATGGTCTGGTTAATATAACACTGTGTCAGGGGATGGTCTGGTTAATATAACACTGTACCAGGGGATGGTCTGGTTAATATAACACTGTACCAGGGGATGGATTGGTTAATATAGCACTGTACCAGGGGATGGTCTGGTTAATATAGCACTGTGTCAGGGGATGGTCTGGTTAATATAACACTGTGCCAGGGGATGGTCTGGTTAATATAGCACTGTGCCATACCAGGGGATGGTCTGGTTAATATAACACTGTACCAGGGGATGGTCTGGTTAATATAACACTGTGCCAGGGCATGGTCTGGTTAATATAGCACTGTGCCAGGGGATGGTCTGGTTAATATAGCACTGTGCCATACCAGGGGATGGTCTGGTTAATATAACACTGTACCAGGGGATGGTCTGGTTAATATAACACTGTGCCAGGGCATGGTCTGGTTAATATAGCACTGTACCAGGGGATGGTCTGGTTAATATAACACTGTACCAGGGGATGGTTAATATAGCACTGTACCAGGGGATGGTCTGGTTAATATAGCACTGTACCAGGGGATGGTCTGGTTAATATAGCACTGTGCCAGGGGATGGTCTGGTTAATATAGCACTGTGCCAGGGGATGGTCTGGTTAATATAGCACTGTACCAGGGAATGGTCTGGTTAATATAACACTGTACCAGGGGATGGTCTGGTTAATATAGCACTGTACCAGGGGATGGTCTGGTTAATATAACACTGTACCAGGGGATGGTCTGGTTAATATAGCACTGTACCAGGGGATGGTCTGGTTAATATAGCACTGTGCCAGGGGATGGTCTGGTTAATATAACACTGTACCAGGGGATGGTCTGGTTAATATAACACTGTACCAGGGGATGGTCTGGTTAATATAGCACTGTACCAGGGGATGGTCTGGTTAATATAGCACTGTACCAGGGGATGGTCTGGTTAATATAGCACTGTACCAGGGGATGGTCTGGTTAATATAACACTGTACCAGGGGGTGGTCTGGTTAATATAGCACTGTACCAGGGGATGGTCTGGTTAATATAGCACTGTACCAGGGGATGGTCTGGTTAATATAACACTGTACCAGGGGATGGTCTGGTTAATATAACACTGTACCAGGGGGTGGTCTGGTTAATATAACAGGGGATGGTCTGGTTAATATAGCACTGTGCCAGGGGATGGTCTGGTTAATATAACAGGGGATGGTCTGGTTAATATAACACTGTACCAGGGGATGGTCTGGTTAATATAACACTGTGCCAGGGGATGGTCTGGTTAATATAACACTGTGCCAGGGGATGGTCTGGTTAATATAACACTGTGCCAGGGGATGGTCTGGTTAATATAACACTGTGCCAGGGGATGGTCTGGTTAATATAACACTGTACCAGGGGATGGTCTGGTTAATATAACACTGTACCAGGGGATGGTCTGGTTAATATAACACTGTGCCAGGGGATGGTCTGGTTAATATAACAGGGGATGGTCTGGTTAATATAACACTGTACCAGGGGATGGTCTGGTTAATATAGCACTGTGCCATACCAGGGGATGGTCTGGTTAATATAACACTGTGCCAGGGGATGGTCTGGTTAATATAACAGGGGATGGTCTGGTTAATATAACACTGTACCAGGGGATGGTCTGGTTAATATAACACTGTACCAGGGGATGGTCTGGTTAATATAGCACTGTGCCAGGGGATGGTCTGGTTAATATAGCACTGTACCAGGGGATGGTCTGGTTAATATAGCACTGTGCCAGGGGATAGTCAGGTTAATATAGCACTGTACCAGGGGATGGTCTGGTTAATATAGCACTGTACCAGGGGATGGTCTGGTTAATATAACACTGTACCAGGGGATTGTCTGGTTAATATAGCACTGTGCCAGGGGATGGTCTGGTTAATATAGCACTGTGCCAGGGGATGGTCTGGTTAATATAGCACTGTACCAGGGGATGGTCTGGTTAATATAACACTGTGCCAGGGGATGGTCTGGTTAATATAGCACTGTGCCAGGGGATGGTCTGGTTAATATAACACTGTGCCAGGGGATGGTCTGGTTAATATAACACTGTACCAGGGGATGGTCTGGTTATTATAGCACTGTGCCAGGGGATGGTCTGGTTAATATAACACTGTGCCAGGGGATGGTCTGGTTAATATAGCACTGTACCAGGGGATGGTCTGGTTAATATATCACTGTACCAGGGGATGGTCTGGTTAATATAACACTAACAGGGGATGGTCTGGTTAATATAACACTGTACCAGGGGATGGTCTGGTTAATATAACACTGTACCAGGGGATGGTCTGGTTAATATAGCACCGTACCAGGGGATGGTCTGGTTAATATAGCACTGTACCAGGGGATGGTCTGGTTAATATAGCACTGTGCCAGGGGATGGTCTGGTTAATATAACACTGTACCAGGGGATGGTCTGGTTAATATAACACTGTGCCAGGGGATGGTCTGGTTAATATAGCACTGTACCAGGGGATGGTCTGGTTAATATAACACTGTACCAGGGGATGGTCTGGTTAATATAACACTGTACCAGGGGATGGTCTGGTTAATATAACACTGTACCAGGGGATGGTCTGGTTAATATAACACTGTACCAGGAGATGGTCTGATTAATATAGCACTGTGCCAGGGGATGGTCTGGTTAATATAACACTGTACCAGGGGATGGTCTGGTTAATATAGCACTGTACCAGGGGATGGTCTGGTTAATATAGCACTGTACCAGGGGATGGTCTGGTTAATATAACACTGTACCAGGGGATGGTCTGGTTAATATAGCTCCATGCCAGGGGATGGTCTGGTTAATATAACACTGTACCAGGGGATGGTCTGGTTAATATAACACTGTACCAGGGGATGGTCTGGTTAATATAGCACTGTGCCAGGGGATGGTCTGGTTAATATAACACTGTACCAGGGGATGGTCTGGTTAATATAACACTGTGCCAGGGGATGGTCTGGTTAATATAGCACTGTACCAGGGGATGGTCTGGTTAATATAACACTGTACCAGGGGATGGTCTGGTTAATATAACACTGTACCAGGGGATGGTCTGGTTAATATAACACTGTACCAGGGGATGGTCTGGTTAATATAACACTGTACCAGGAGATGGTCTGATTAATATAGCACTGTGCCAGGGGATGGTCTGGTTAATATAACACTGTACCAGGGGATGGTCTGGTTAATATAGCACTGTACCAGGGGATGGTCTGGTTAATATAGCACTGTACCAGGGGATGGTCTGGTTAATATAACACTGTACCAGGGGATGGTCTGGTTAATATAGCTCCATGCCAGGGGATGGTCTGGTTAATATAACACTGTACCAGGGGATGGTCTGGTTAATATAACACTGTACCAGGGGATGGTCTGGTTAATATAACACTGTACCAGGGGATGGTCTGGTTAATATAACACTGTACCAGGGGATGGTCTGGTTAATATAACACTGTGCCAGGGGATGGTCTGGTTAATATAACACTGTACCAGGGGATGGTCTGGTTAATATAACACTGTACCAGGGGATGGTCTGGTTAATATAACACTGTACCAGGGGATGGTCTGGTTAATATAACAGGGGATGGTCTGGTTAATATAACACTGTGCCAGGGGATGGTCTGGTTAATATAGCACTGTACCAGGGGATGGTCTGGTTAATATAGCACTGTGCCAGGGGATGGTCTGGTTAATATAACACTGTACCAGGGGATGGTCTGGTTAATATAACACTGTACCAGGGGATGGTCTGGTTAATATAGCACTGTGCCAGGGGATGGTCTGGTTAATATAACACTGTACCAGGGGATGGTCTGGTTAATATAGCACTGTACCAGGGGATGGTCTGGTTAATATAACACTGTACCAGGGGACTGTCTGGTTAATATAGCACTGTACCAGGGGATGGTCTGGTTAATATAACACTGTGCCATACCAGGGGATGGTCTGGTTAATATAGCACTGTACCAGGGGATGGTCTGGTTAATATAGCACTGTGTCATGCCAGGGGATGGTCTGGTTAATATAGCACTGTGCCAGGGGATGGTCTGGTTAATATAACACTGTGTCAGGGGATGGTTAATATAGCACTGTACCAGGGGATGGTCTGGTTAATATAACACTGTGCCAGGGAATGGTCTGGTTAATATAACACTGTGTCAGGGGATGGTTAATATAGCACTGTGCCAGGGGATGGTCTGGTTAATATAACACTGTGCCATACCAGGGGATGGTCTGGTTAATATAGCACTGTGCCAGGGGATGGTCTGGTTAATATAACAGGGGATGGTCTGGTTAATATAACACTGTACCAGGGGATGGTCTGGTTAATATAACACTGTGCCAGGGGATGGTCTGGTTAATATAACAGGGGATGGTCTGGTTAAGATAACACTGTACCAGGGGATGGTCTGGTTAATATAACACTGTACCAGGGGATGGTCTGGTTAATATAACACTGTACCAGGGGATGGTCTGGTTAATATAACACTGTACCAGGAGATGGTCTGGTTAATATAACACTGTACCAGGGGATGGTCTGGTTAATATAACACTGTACCAGGGGATGGTCTGGTTAATATAGCACTGTGCCAGGGGATGGTCTGGTTAATATAACACTCTGCCAGGGGATGGTCTGGTTAATATAACACTGTGTCAGGGGATGGTCTGGTTAATATAGCACTGTACCAGGGGATGGTCTGGTTAATATAACACTGTACCAGGGGATGGTCTGGTTAATATAGCACTGTACCAGGGGATGGTCTGGTTAATATAGCACTGTACCAGGGGATGGTCTGGTTAATATAGCACTGTACCAGGGGATGGTCTGGTTAATATAACACTGTGCCAGGGGATGGTCTGGTTAATATAGCACTGTGTCAGGGGATGGTCTGGTTAATATAGCACTGTACCAGGGGATGGTTATATTGGTGTTGTGTTGTGTTACCTCCATCATATTATATTGGTGTTGTGTTGTGTTGTGTTGCCTCCATCATATTATATTGGTGTTGTGTTGTGTTGCCTCCATCATATTATATTGGTGTTGTGTTGTGTTACCTCCATCATATTATATTGGTGTTGTGTTACCTCCATCATATTATATTGGTGTTGTGTTACCTCCATCATATTATATTGGTGTTGTGTTGTGTTACCTCCATCATATTATATTGGTGTTGTGTTACCTCCATCATATTATATTGGTGTTGTGTTGTGTTACCTCCATCATATTATATTGGTGTTGTGTTACCTCCATCATATTATATTGGTGTTGTGTTGTGTTACCTCCATCATATTATATTGGTGTTGTGTTACCTCCATCATATTATATTGGTGTTGTGTTACCTCCATCATATTATATTGGTGTTGTGTTACCTCCATCATATTATATTGGTGTTGTGTTGTGTTACCTCCATCATATTATATTGGTGTTGTGTTACCTCCATCATATTATATTGGTGTTGTGTTGTGTTACCTCCATCATATTATATTGGTGTTGTGTTGTGTTACCTCCATCATATTATATTGGTGTTGTGTTACCTCCATCATATTATATTGGTGTTGTGTTGTGTTACCTCCATCATATTATATTGTTGTTGTGTTGTGTTACCTCCATCATATTATATTGGTGTTGTGTTGTGTTGCCTCCATCATATTATATTGGTGTTGTGTTACCTCCATCATATTATATTGGTGTTGTGTTACCATAGTGCACTACTTTTGACCAGAGCCCTATTCCCTATGTAGTGCACTACTTTTGACCAGAGCCCTATTCCCTATGTAGTGCACTACTTTTGACCAGAGCCCTATTCCCTATGTAGTGCACTACTTTTGACCAGAGCCCTATGGAATAGGGTGCCATCTGCAACGCAGACAGAGGGCCAAGCATGGTGCCAAGCCTGGCAGTAAGCAGTAAACACTCTGGCTCGGCTTTACTCAGTACCACCTGTGTATTAAAGGGGGTCCAATCCCATCACAGGCAGGAAGAGGTAGGTTGATTTCTACCGTCACCATGGTTACTCGTGTCGTTTTTCTTATTTTCCTCTGTCAGTATGTTATTTTCAGCTTCCGGAGCTATTTTTTCCAATTTGGTGGTGAAGTGATGGGAACCGGAGCGAACCGGTAGCCTTGCCAGACTATTTATTACCTGAATGGTCGAGCAAAGGGTGGTCACAGAGTCTTTGATGTCACGGGAGTAGAGCATGCTGGGGCTTTGGCACTGTGACTCGGCTTCATATCCTTTCAACCCAACCTGTGTTTGTGTGTTTTAAAGTAACTTCAGATAGGGGAACAGGAGCCCACACACTGTGAGTGAAGGTTAATCCTTTTAAGTTCTTCATCGCGGACAAACTGAAATGGTCCATCCACACAGACAGTGAGGGGAAGAAGGTTCAACAAAATGTTGTCTTGTCACCTAAAACCCTCACAAACCTTTACAGATGCACAAGCATCCTATCGGGCTGTATCACCGCTTGGTACGGCAACAGCACCACCCACAACTGCAGGGCTCTCCAGAGGGTAGTGCGGTCTGCCCAACACATCACTGGGGGGGAAACTACCTGCCCTCCAGGACACTTACAGCACCCGATGTCACAGGAAGGCCATAAAGATCATCAAGGACAACAACCACCCGAGCCACGGCCTGTTCACCCCGCTACCATCCAGAAGGCGAGGTCAGTACAGGTGCATCAAAGCTGGGACCGAGAGACTGACAAACAGCTTCTATCTCAAGGCAATCAAAACTGCCATCACTAACATGGAGAGGCTACAGACTTGAAATAATTGGCCACTTTAATAAATGGATCAACAGTCACTGGAAAGATGCCACTTTAATGATGTCTACGTATCTTGCATTTCTCATCTCAGATGTATATACTGTATTTTATACCATCTATTGCATCTGGCCTATTCTGCTCTGTCATTGCTCATCCACATATTTATAGTATGTGTATACATTCTTATTCCTTTACTTAGATTTGTGTGTTAGGTATAAGTATATATATATATATATGTTAGGTATTACTGCACGGTCGGAACTAGAAGCACAAGCATTTCACTGCAATCGCAATAACATCTGCTAACCATGTGTATGTGACCAAAACA
>NC_088402.1:4332694-4340194 GCF_034236695.1 Oncorhynchus nerka
CACACACACACACACACACCTTATGTTGGGACAACCACATATCACAGTCATAGTAACCTACATTTTACCCCACTAAAGTAGCTATCAGTTTTTCAGTTGTTTTCGGGAGATGGCCTCTGCTGTCTTTGCTTCAGGGGGAGAACGGTTCCTCCACTGGGAGTGTCTTTTATTTACAGGATGTTTAGTCTTTATTTACCGGATGTTTAGTCTTTACTCAGGATGTTTACACACACACACACACACACACACACACACACACACACACACACACACACACACACACACACACACACACACACACACACACACACACACACACACACACACACACACACACACACACACACACACACACACACACACACACACACACACACACACACACACACACACACACACACACACACACACACACACACACACACACACACACACACACACACACACACCCACACACCTTGGGCCAATAGATGGTTTAGGGTGTGATCATAGCCTGAAGTTAGGGAGGGGCTGTTCCTCCACTGGGAGTGGGAGGGCCAATAGATGGTTTAGGGTTTGATCATAGCCTGAAGTTAGGGAGGGGCTGTTCCTCCACTGGGAGTGGGAGGGCCAATAGATGGTTTAGGGTTTGATCATAGCCTGAAGTTAGGGAGGGGCTGTTCCTCCACTGGGAGTGGGAGGGCCAATAGATGGTTTAGGGTTTGATCATAGCCTGAAGTTAGGGGAGGGGCTGTTCCTCCACTGGGAGTGGGAGGGCCAATAGATGGTTTAGGGTTTGATCATAGCCTGAAGTTAGGGAGGGGCTGTTCCTCCACTGGGAGTGGGAGGGCCAATAGATGGTTTAGGGTTTGATCATAGCCTGAAGTTAGGGAGGGGCTGTTCCTCCACTGGGAGTGGGAGGGCCAATAGATGGTTTAGGGTTTGATCATAGCCTGAAGTTAGGGAGGGGCTGTTCCTCCATAGGTAAACACCGTTGTCTTGTAGTGGATGTGAGCTCTCATTGGAAGCCAGCGGAGTGTGTGGAGGAGCGGGGTGACATTTTACAAGCATTTCGCTACACCCGCAATAACATCTGCTAAACACGTATGTGACCAATATCATTTGATTTGACACGAGAGAACGTGAACCAGGTGGGCTGCAGTGTTCTGGATAAAAATAGATGTAAAACATCCAGGTTTCAAGCAATGATACGGCTGGCTAGGCATCGCATATGCCATTATTTAGGATATAAATATATATAATATTATAATATTATAATATTGCTCCAATGTCGGGCAAATAGGCCTATTAGAATGTACATTTGACTCTCTCCCAGCCTGTCTAAGGCCCGTCGGCTCGTAGCTGAGGTTTCCTGTTCCGGGAGATGCTTTGGCATTTGCGTTGTCAGTAGGCTATGTGTGGCAACTATGGTATTCTAGAGAATATGCTTGTATCTCCCTGACCTGAATCTGTAAAATGTATTTTTGCCTCGTGCTGCAACATTACCTGACTGGGGCATGAGAGACAGATTTATTTTTAGAAGCGCTGCACACAGCCATAAAAAGTTTGTTTAATTGACTCGAAACGGAATTCTAATGAAGTGAGAAAATTGTTCTTGGCTATTCAGGTTGTTTTGTTCAAATGTTTGCATTTCACACTGCTAGGGAAGAGACTAGTCAGACTCTCAGTATCATGATTCCAGTTGCATTACCACGGCAACCACCCACCCTTAAAGGGGCAGGTGACAGTTTTTTGTTTCCGATGTCATATTTGGGTTAAAGGCTCAGGTCACAATTGTTTTTATTTTTTTATTAATTAAACAATATACCACATTACTTCTTACTCGTAAAACATTTATTGTTTTAGAAATGGTAGAAAGACCTGTTTTTTTTTGGTGTCATTTTTAGTAAAACAAAAACAAATCAGAGTGAATTGTAGATTTTTCAAATGAACCTACCACAGTGGCTGCTGTCCCAGAAATAACATTTTAGGCCGTTAGCAAGTGGTGGCACTCACACACACACACACGCACGCACACACACACGCACGCACGCACGCACGCACGCACGCGCACGCACGCACGCATACACACACGTACACACGCGCACGCACACACGCACGCGCACGCGCACGCACGCACGCGCACACACACACACACACACACACACGCACACACTCTATTGTATATTGTTGTGTTGTGTTGGGGCAGCTGGTGGTAGAATGGAATGTCTCTAACTTAAGTGGATTGAGTAACCAGTTCACAATAACATTGTTCTTTCTTAGATATATTGTAAACATGTGGTTATCATGTATAATCAATTATTATTTAATTTAATGGATTTTTGTCTGTTTTCATTACGATAAAAAATGTATTATAGATAAAGAATATTAAACCTAGCTAGAGAATATTAAACCTAGCTAGAGAATATTACACCTAGCTAGAGAATATTACACCTAGCTAGAGAATATTACACCTAGCTAGAGAATATTACACCTAGCTAGAGAATATTACACCTAGCTAGAGAATATTCCACCTAGCTAGAGAATATTACACCTAGCTAGAGAATATTCCACCTAGCTAGAGAATATTACACCTAGCTAGAGAATATTACACCTAGCTAGAGAATATTACACCTAGCTAGAGATACCCTGTCACTTATTTTATGACACCTTGAGTTGGTCCAGCCCCATAACTCCATCAAGAAGCAAAGGTCCATCTTCAGTCAGGCCATAACTTCATCATCTTCATTCAGCCAAATCTCCACCAAGAACCAGCAAGCAGTACCTCTCTGTGACCTCTACACACCAACAGTACCTCTCTGTGATCTCTAAACACCAACAGTACCTCTCTGTTACCTCTACACACCAACAGTACCTCTCTGTGACCTCTACACACCAGCAGTACCTCTCTGTGACCTCTACACACCAACAGTACCTCTCTGTGACCTCTAGAGAATACACACCAACAGTACCTCTCTGTGACTCTACACACCAACAGTACCTCTCTGTGACCTCTACACACCAGCAGTACCTCTCGGTGACCTCTACACACCAACAGTACCTCTCTGTGACCTCTACACACCAACAGTACCTCTCTGTGACCTCTACACACCAGCAGTACCTCTCTGTGACCTCTACACACCAGCAGTACCTCTCTGTGACCTCTACACACCAACAGTACCTCTCTGTGACCTCTACACACCAACAGTACCTCTCTGTGACCTCTACACACCAGCAGTACCTCTCGGTGACCTCTACACACCAACAGTACCTCTCTGTGACCTCTACACAACAACAGTACCTCTCTGTGACCTCTACACACCAGCAGTACCTCTCTGTGACCTCTACACACCAACAGTACCTCTCTGTGACCTCTACACACCAACAGTACCTCTCTGTGACCTCTACACACCAACAGTAACTCTCTGTGACCTCTACACACCAACAGTACCTCTCTATGACCTCTACACCAACAGTACCTCTCTGTTACCTCTACACACCAACAGTACCTCTCTGTGACCTCTACACACCAACAGTACCTCTCTGACCTCTACACACCAGCAGTACCTCTCTGTGACCTCTACACACCAACAGTACCTCTCTGTGACCTCCACACACCAACAGTACCTCTCTGTGACCTCTACACACCAACAGTAACTCTCTGTGACCTCTACACACCAACAGTACCTCTCTGTGACCTCTACACCAACAGTACTCTCTGTGACCAACAGTACCTCTCTGTGACCTCTACACACCAACAGTACCTCTCTGTGACCTCTACACACCAACAGTACCTCTCTGTGACCTCTACACACCACAGTACCTCTCTGTGACCTCTACACACCAACAGTACCTCTCTGTGACCTCTACACACCAACAGTACCTCTCTGTGACCTCTACACACCAACAGTACCTCTCTGTGACCTCTACACACCAACAGTACCTCTCTGTGACCTCTACACACCAACAGTACCTCTCTGTGACCTCTACACACCAACAGTACCTCTCTGTGACCTCTACACACCAACAGTACCTCTCTGTGACCTCTACACACCAACAGTACCTCTCTGTGACCTCTACACACCAACAGTACCTCTCTGTGACCTCTACACACCAACAGTACCTCTCTGTGACCTCTACACACCAACAGTACCTCTCTGTGACCTCTACACACCAACAGTACCTCTCTGTGACCTCTACACACCAACAGTACCTCTCTGTGACCTCTACACACCAACAGTACCTCTCTGTGACCTCTACACACCAACAGTACCTCTCTGTGACATCTACACACCAGTAGTACCTCTCTGTGACCTCTACACACCAGCAGTACCTCTCTGTGACCTCTACACACCAACAGTACCTCTCTGTGACCTCTACACACCAGCAGTACCTCTCTGTGACCTCTACACACCAACAGTACCTCTCTGTGACCTCTACACACCAACAGTACCTCTCTGTGACCTCTACACACCAACAGTACCTCTCTGTGACCTCTACACACCAACAGTACCTCTCTGTGACCTCTACACACCAACAGTACCTCCTGCATACCTCTCTGTGACCTCTACACACCAACAGTACCTCTCTGTGACATCTACACACCAACAGTACCTCTCTGTGACCTCTACACACCAACAGTACCTCTCTGTGACCTCTACACACCAACAGTACCTCTCTGTGACCTCTACACACCAACAGTACCTCTCTGTGACCTCTACACACCAACAGTACCTCTCTGTGACCTCTACACACCAACAGTACCTCTCTGTGACCTCTATCCACTAACAGTACCTCTCTGTGACCTCTACACACCAACAGTACCTCTCTGTGACCTCTACACACCAACAGTACCTCTCTGTGACATCTACACACCAGCAGTACCTCTCTGTGACCTCTACACACCAACAGTACCTCTCTGTGACATCTACACACCAACAGTACCTCTCTGTGACCTCTACACACCAACAGTACCTCTCTGTGACCTCTACCCACTAACAGTACCTCTCTGTGACCTCTACACACCAACAGTACCTCTCTGTGACCTCTATCCACTAACAGTACCTCTCTGTGACCTCTACACACCAACAGTACCTCTCTGACCTCTACACACCAACAGTACCTCTCTGTGACATCTACACACCAGCAGTACCTCTCTGTGACCTCTACACACCAGCAGTACCTCTCTGTGACCTCTACACACCAGCAGTACCTCTTGACCTCTACACACCAACAGTACCTCTCTGTGACCTCTACACACCAACAGTACCTCACCCACGGCACCCTGTGACCTCTACACACCAACAGTACCCCTCTCCACCATGGATTATATAAGACCTGCTATCCACATACCCTCTCCACCATGGATTATATAAGATAAACACGAAGGGTGCTGTGTTACCTACCCCTACACACCAACAGTACCTCTCTGTTATATAAGACACTGCTGTATCACACAGTCCCCTCTCCACCATGGATTATTGATAAACACGTGCTGGTCTACACCATGGATTATATAAGATAAACCACTGTTGTTATCACCATACTGGGAAAAAGCTAGACGCTTTTATTTGACCATTTTTAAGATAAACACGTGCTGTTGTTATCACACATATATGGATTATATAAGATAAACACACTGTTGTTACACATACCCTCTCCACCATGGATTATATAAGATAAACACGAAGGGTGCTGTTGTTATCACACATACCCCTCTCCACCATGGATTATATAAGATAAACACGAAGGGTGCTGTTGTTATCACACATACCCCTCTCCACCATGGATTATATAAGATAAACACGAAGGGTGCTGTTGTTATCGGAGTTCAACCGACAGGGAGTCTCACTCTACTAACAATGAACAGGCAACGGAGGCGTAGACAACGATTGTTTCCCATTGGACCCTACTTCCTACTTAGTGCAGGGAAAAGTAGTGCGCTATATAGGGAACAGGGTCCATTGGGCTCTGGTCTAAAGTAGGGCAATATATAGGGAATAGGGTTCTGTTTGTGATGAAACCTATGATCAATGGTGGAATGGAGAACAAATAAATAAAATAATGTAGGAAGAAAGATAAATATAATGCACCATAACATTCACTTCCTCCGCATCTTATAGAAAACATTGCTGTTTCTTTGTAATATATAATGAAGATGGGGAAAGTAAAATAACAAACACATTGGCAGTGTGGTTGATGAGTCCGGGTTCCTCAGGTTGATGAGACCGGGTTCCTCTGGTTGATGAGTCCGGGTTCCTCAGGTTGATGAGTCCGGGTTCCTCAGGTTGATGAGACCGGGTTCCTCAGGTTGATGAGACCGGGTTCCTCAGGTTGATGAGACCGGGTTCCTCTGGGTTCCTCAGGTTGATGAGACCGGGTTCCTCAGGTTGATGAGACCGGGTTCCTCAGGTTGATGAGACCGGGTTCCTCAGGTTGATGAGACCGGGTTCCTCAGGTTGATGAGACCGGGTTCCTCTGGTTGATGAGACCGGGTTCCTCAGGTTGATGAGACCGGGTTCCTCTGGTTGATGAGACCGGGTTCCTCAGGTTGATGAGACCGGGTTCCTCTGGTTGATGAGACCGGGTTCCTCTGGTTGATGAGACCGGGTTCCTCAGGTTGATGAGACCGGGTTCCTCAGGTTGATGAGACCGGGTTCCTCAGGTTGATGAGACCGGAGACCGGGTTCCTCTGGTTGATGAGACCGGGTTCCTCAGGTTGATGAGACCGGGTTCTTCAGGTTGATGAGACCAGGTTGATGAGACCGGGTTCCTCTGGTTGATGAGACCGGGTTCCTCAGGTTGATGAGACCGGGTTCCTCAGGTTGATGAGACCAGGTTCCTCAGGTTGATGAGACCAGGTTCCTCTGGTTGATGAGATCGGGTTCCTCTGGTTGATGAGACCGGGTTCCTCAGGTTGATGAGACCGGGTTCCTCTTGTTGATGAGACCGGGTTCCTCTGGTTGATGAGACCGGGTTCCTCTTGTTGAAGAGACCGGGTTCCTCAGGTTGATGAGACCGGGTTCCTCAGGTTGATGAGACCGGGTTCCTCAGGTTGAAGAGACCGGGTTCCTCAGGTTGATGAGACCGGGTTCCTCTTGTTGAAGAGACCGGGTTCCTCAGGTTGATGAGACCGGGTTCCTCTTGTTGAAGAGACCGGGTTCCTCAGGTTGATGAGACCGGGTTCCTCTGGTTGAGGAGACCGGGTTCCTCAGGTTGATGAGACCGGGTTCCTCTGGTTGAAGAGACCTCTGGTTGATGATGAGACCGGGTTCCTCTGGTTGATGAGAGAAGAGACCGGGTTCCTCTGGTTGATGAGACCGGGTTCCTCTGGTTGAGGAGACCGGGTTCCTCTGGTTGAGGAGACCGGGTTCCTCAGGTTGATGAGACCGGGGTTGAGGAGACCGGGTTCCTCACGACTGGATAATACAATAAGTTTACTGCTGTATTGAATAAACATTCCACACAGTTTATTTCTATCTTCATACTGCAATACCGTATACAGACGTGAACAAATGTTAC
>NC_088402.1:4345194-4357694 GCF_034236695.1 Oncorhynchus nerka
TTACATTACTTCACCATTTTCCCAGAAACTCTGAATGTGGATCATATTCTATATTTGGCTGAATAAAATACACCTTCATGTAGGTTTCTGCTCACACTACAACACACCCAAGTAGCTGATCTCTGGATAACACTCACACACACAGCGAGAGAGATAATGATGAACACACAGCTCATCAACAGAGAGGAAAACAGACTGGTTGCTGTGTCTCTCGCGGGAAATAAAGGTTTGACTCAAACCCACAGAACACCACAGGGTTCTAAACTCTCTCCATTTGCTCGGCATGCAGTGATTGGTTAGTGACTGGTTAGTGACTGGTTAGTGACTGGTCAGTGAATGGTTAATGAATGGTTAGTGAATGGTTAGTGAATGTTAGTGAATGGTTCGTGAATGGTCAGTGAATGGTTAGGGTTAGGGTCCTATCCTTCTCTCCTCCTCTCCTATCCTTCTCTCCTCCTCTCCTATCCTTCTCTCCTCTTCTCCTATCCTTCTCTCCTCTTCTCTCCACCTTCTATATCCTCCTCTCCTTTTGTGCTCCTCTCCTTCTCTCCTCTCCTTCTCTCCTCTCCTTCTCTCCTCTCCTTCTCTCCTCCTCTCCTATCCTTCTCTCCTCTTCTCCTTTCCTTCTCTCCTCTCCTTCTCTCCTCTCCTTCTCTCCTCTCCTTCTCTCCTCCTCTCCTCTCCTTCTCTCTCCTCCTCTCCTATCCTTCTCTCCTCTTCTCTCCACCTTCTATCGCCTCCTCTCCTCTCCTTCTGTCCTCCTCTGCTCTCCTTTTGTCCTCCTCTCCTCTCCTTCTCTCCTCCTCTCCTTCTCTCCTCTCCTCTTCTCCTCTCCTTCTCTCCTCTCCTCTCCTCTCCTCTCCTCTCTCCTCCTCTCCTCCTCTCCTCTCCTTCTCTCCTATCCTTCTCCCCTATCCTTCTCTCCTCCTCTCCTCTCCTTCTCTCCTCCTCTCCTCTCCTTCTCTCCTCCTCTCCTCCTCTCCTCTCCTTCTCTCCTATCCTTCTCTCCTATCCTTCTCTCCTCCTCATCTGCTAACACAAATATAGAGGAACCTCCTGTACTGCTTTCTTTCAGATTCAGATGGGCTATAGCAAAGCACTGGAATCAACTGAAAGGGCTTGTTACTAATCTCAAGTAGGTAAAACAGGGAAGCTGCATGGTTAGGTTTTAGCCCCCCAACCAAACAAAGATAGTTTCCATTTCAAAACCCACAGAGAGCCCTTATGGGTAGGAATGGCTGGAGAAAATGTCTAGACATGACTAAAACTGTCCGTGACACAAAGACAAATATCTAAACATAGAACAAATCAGCCTACACCGAAGCTTCCTCCATAGAGATGGCAGTCTCTCAAATCAGCCTACACCGAAGCTTCCTCCATAGAGATGGCAGTCTCTCAAATCAGCCTACACCGAAGCTTCCTCCATAGAGATGGCAGTCTGTCAAATCAGCCTACACCGAAGCTTCCTCCATAGAGATGGCAGTCTCTCAAATCAGCCTAGACCTAAACCTTCTCCAGAGAGATGGCTGTCTCTCAAATCAGCCTAGACCTAAACCTTCTCCAGAGAGATGGCTGTCTCTCAAATCAGCCTAGACCTAAACCTTCTCCAGAGAGATGGCTGTCTCTCAAATCAGCCTAGACCTAAACCTTCTCCAGAGAGATGGCAGTCTGTCAAATCAGCCTAGACCTAAACCTTCTCCAGAGAGATGGCTGTCTCTCAAATCAGCCTAGACCTAAACCTTCTCCAGATAGATGGCAGTCTGTCAAATCAGCCTAGACCTAAACCTTCTCCATAGAGATGGCAGTCTGTCAAATCAGCCTAGACCTAAACCTTCTCCATAGAGATGGCAGTCTGTCAAATCAGCCTAGACCTAAAACTTCTCCAGAGAGATGGCAGTCTGTCAAATCAGCCTAGACCTAAACCTTCTCCATAGAGATGGCAGTCTGTCAAATCAGCCTAGACCTAAACCTTCTCCAGAGAGATGGCAGTCTGTCAAATCAGCCTAGACCTAAACCTTCTCCATAGAGATGGCAGTCTCTCAAATCAGCCTAGACCTAAACCTTCTCCAGAGAGATGGCTGTCTCTCAAATCAGCCTAGACCTAAACCTTCTCCATAGATATGGCAGTCTGTCAAATCAGCCTAGACCTAAACCTTCTCCAGAGAGATGGCAGTCTCTCAAATCAGCCTAGACCTAAACCTTCTCCAGAGAGATGGCAGTCTCTCAAATCAGCCTAGACCTAAACCTTCTCCAGAGAGATGGCAGTCTGTCAAATCAGCCTAGACCTAAACCTTCTCCATAGAGATGGCAGTCTCTCAAATCAGCCTAGACCTAAACCTTCTCCAGAGAGATGGCATTCTGTCAAATCAGCCTAGACCTAAACCTTCTCCATAGAGATGGCAGTCTCTCAAATCAGTCTAGACCTAAACCTTCTCCATAGAGATGGCAGTCTGTCAAATCAGCCTAGACCTAAACCTTCTCCAGAGAGATGGCAGTCTGTCAAATCAGCCTAGACCTAAACCTTCTCCAGAGAGATGGCTGTCTCTCAAATCAGCCTAGACCTAAACCTTCTCCAGATAGATGGCAGTCTGTCAAATCAGCCTAGACCTAAACCTTCTCCATAGAGATGGCAGTCTGTCAAATCAGCCTAGACCTAAACCTTCTCCATAGAGATGGCAGTCTGTCAAATCAGCCTAGACCTAAACCTTCTCCATAGAGATGGCAGTCTGTCAAATCAGCCTAGACCTAAACCTTCTCCAGAGAGATGTCAGTCTGTCAAATCAGCCTAGACCTAAACCTTCTCCAGAGAGATGGCTGTCTCTCAAATCAGCCTAGACCTAAACCTTCTCCAGATAGATGGCAGTCTGTCAAATCAGCCTAGACCTAAACCTTCTCCATAGAGATGGCAGTCTGTCAAATCAGCCTAGACCTAAACCTTCTCCATAGAGATGGCAGTCTGTCAAATCCGTCTAGACCTAAACCTTCTCCAGATAGATGGCAGTCTGTCAAATCAGCCTAGACCTAAACCTTCTCCAGATAGATGGCAGTCTGTCAAATCAGCCTAGACCTAAACCTTCTCCATAGAGATGGCAGTCTGTCAAATCAGCCTAGACCTAAACCTTCTCCATAGAGATGGCAGTCTGTCAAATCCGTCTAGACCTAAACCTTCTCCATAGAGATGGCAGTCTGTCAAATCAGCCTAGACCTAAACCTTCTCCATAGAGATGGCAGTCTGTCAAATCAGCCTAGACCTATACCTTCTCCAGAGAGATGGCAGTCTGTCCTTCCATATCAGATAATCAGATCTGCTGGTATGTAAAACCCTATTGCCATGGGGTAGCTGTGTGTGTGTGTGTGTGTGTGTGTGTGTGTGTGTGTGTGTGTGTGTGTGTGTGTGTGTGTGTGTGTGTGTGTGTGTGTGTGCACATAGGGGTCTCAGAAAGCCGTCTTACCCAGTTGTCTATGAGGAGATACCTTCTACTACTGTCTATGAGGAGATACCTTCTACTACTGTCTATGAGGAGATACCCTCTACTACTGTCTATGAGGAGATACCCTCTACTACTGTCTATGAGGAGATACCTTCTACTACTGTCTATGAGGAGATACCTTCTACTACTGTCTATGAGGAGATACCTTCTACTACTGTCTATGAGGAGATACCTTCTACTACTGTCTATGAGGAGATACCTTCTACTACTGTCTATGAGGAGATACCTTCTACTACTGTCTATGAGGAGATACCCTCTACTACTGTCTATGAGGAGATACCTTCTACTACTGTCTATGAGGAGATACCTTCTACTACTGTCTATGAGGAGATACCTTCTACTACTGTCTATGAGGAGATACCTTCTACTACTGTATATGAGGAGATACCTTCTACTACTGTCTATGAGGAGATACCTTCTACTACTGTCTATGAGGAGATACCTACTACTGTCTATGAGGAGATACCTTCTACTACTGTCTATGAGGAGATACCTTCTACTACTGTCTATGAGGAGATACCTTCTACTACTGTCTATGAGGAGATACCTTCTACTACTGTCTATGAGGAGATACCTTCTACTACTGTCTATGAGGAGATACCTTCTACTACTGTCTATGAGGAGATACCTTCTACTACTGTCTATGAGGAGATACCCTCTACTACTGTCTATGAGGAGATACCTTCTACTACTGTCTATGAGGAGATACCCTCTACTACTGTCTATGAGGAGATACCTTCTACTACTGTCTATGAGGAGATACCATCTACTACTGTCTATGAGGAGATACCCTCTACTACTGTCTATGAGGAGATACCCTCTACTACTGTCTATGAGGAGATACATTCTACTACTGTCTATGAGGAGATACCCTCTACTACTGTCTATGAGGAGATACCCTCTACTACTGTCTATGAGGAGATACCCTCTACTACTGTCTATGAGGAGATACATTCTGCTACTGTCTATGAGGAGATACCTTCTACTACTGTCTATGAGGAGATAGACACTCTGATTAATTGACATTGAAATGACAGTAAACTGATACGAAATGACAGGAAACTGATCTGAAATGACAGGAAACTGATCCGAAATGATAGGAAACTGATCCGAAATGATAGGAAACTGATCCGAAATTACAGGAAACTGATCCGAAACGACAGGAAACTGATCCGAAATGACAGGAAACTGATCCGAAACGACAGGAAACTGATCCGAAATGACAGGAAACTGATCCGAAATGACAGGAAACTGATCCGAAATGACAGGAAACGGATCCGAAATGATAGGAAACTGATCCGAAAACAGCAGCACGGTTACAGGAAGTGAACGTCAATAAGTTGAAGATGACGTGACTCCACCGTCGTTGCTCAGCCCGTGAAACCACCAGGGAAATTCAATCTTTGCCTTTTTCCATCAAGTCACGATAGGGACCGGGGTTGATATTATATTCACACTGTTGAGATAAGCTTCAGCTTTAAAAGTGATACAATTGTAAAAGCAATTACCAAGTGAGTGGTAAAACCAGATTGGCAGAACAATATAGTGATTGGTTTCAAAAGATTCACTTCTTTTATTTTTTAAACTTTTTTCTAAACTGAATTACGTAGGTGATTTTAAATCTTCATTGGAAAACAAATGTGTCTGATTTAGTATGTTAACGTTGCCTATTTAGTAATATCTCAGCGTTTGCCTGGGACTCAAAAACAAATCAGCCTAGACCTAAACCTTCTCCAGAGAGATGGCAGTCTGTCCTTCCATATCAGATAATCAGATCTGCTGGTATGTAAAACCCTAGGCAGGTCCGTGATGTAGATAGAGACATATGGGCTGCCTATTGCCATGGGGAAGCTGTGTGTGTGTGTGTGTGTGTATGTGTGTGTGTGTGTGTGTGTGTGTGTGTGTGTGTGTGTGTGTGTGTGTGTGTGTGTGTGTGTGTGTGTGTGTGTGTGTGTGTGTGTGTGTGTGTGTGTGTGTGTGTGTGTGTGTGTGTGTGTGTGTGTGTGTGTGTGTGTGTGTGTGTGTGTGTGTGTGTGTGTGTGCGCTGAATTATGTGGGTGATCTTAAATCTTTATTGGAAAACACACGTTAATGACGTGGCTAATTTAGACTGTGAACGCTACTTTGCTGTGCCTGACTGGAATGAAAAATGAAAGTTCCTGTCTGTCTGGTCTTCAACCTGACTGTTGGAGAGACGGTCTTCAACCTGACTGTTGGTCTTCAACCTGACTGTTGGTCTTCAACCTGACTGTTGGTCTTCAACCTGACTGTTGGAGAGACGGTCCTCAACCTGACTGTTGGTCTTCAACCTGACTGTTGGTCTTCAACCTGACCGCTGGAGAGAGGGTCCTCAACCTGACTGTTGGTCTTCAACCTGACTGTTGGTCTTCAACCTGACTGTTGGTCTTCAACCTGACCGCTGGAGAGAGGGTCCTCAACCTGACTGTTGGTCTTCAACCTGACCGCTGGAGATGGTCTTCAACCTGACTGTTGGTCTTCAACCTGACTGTTGGTCTTCAACCTGACTGTTGGTCTTCAACCTGACCGCTGGACTGTTGGTCTTCAACCTAACTGTTGGTCTTCAACCTGACTGTTGGAGAGGGTCTTCAACCTGACTGTTGGAGAGGGCCTTCAACCTGACTGTTGGAGAGGGTCTTCAACCTGACTGTTGGAGAGGGCCTTCAACCTGACTGTTGGAGAGGGTCTTCAACCTGACTGTTGGTCTTCAACCTGACTGTTGGTCTTCAACCTGACCGTTGGAGAGGGCCTTCAACCTGACCGTTGGAGAGGGTCTTCAACCTGACTGCTGGAGAGGGTCTTCAACCTGACTGTTGGAGAGGGTCTTCAACCTGACTGTTGGTCTTCAACCTGACTGTTGGTCTTCAACCTGACTGTTGGAGAGGGTCTTCAACCTGACTGTTGGTCTTCAACCTGACTGTTCTGACTGTTGGTCTTCAACCTGACTGTTGGTCTTCAACCTGACTGTTGGAGAGGGTCTTCAACCTGACTGTTGGTCTTCAACCTGACTGTTGGTCTTCAACCTGACTGTTGGTCTTCAACCTGACCGTTGGAAAGGATCTTCAACCTCACCTTCCTCTCACCTTCCTCCAATCTTCCTCTCAACTTTCTCCCATTTTCCTCTCACCTTCCTCCCACCTTCCTCTCACCTTCCTCCCATCTTCTTCTCATCTTCCTCCCACATTCCTCCCATCTTCCTCTCACCTTCCTCCATCGTCCTCTCACCTTCCTCCATCGTCCTCTCACCTTCCTCCATCGTCCTCTCACCTTCCACCTTCCTCCCATCTTCCTCCCAACTTACTCTCATCTTCCTCCCACCCTCCAACAATTTTCCTCTCACCTTTCCTCCCATCTTCCTCTCATCTTCCTCCCTAGTGGGAATTCTCTCTGACCTCTTGACTCCATCACTCACATCACAAGACGTTATTCACTCTCACGCAACAGCTCCTCTCACCCCTCCCCTTCCTCTCACCCCTCCCCTTCCTGTCACGATCACAGTCCTTTTTCTGCTGATGTTTACATCTGAAACGTTTGAAAAGCAAAAACGGGCGTTGTCTCCCCGTCTGTTCCCGCCCCCACCGAACTCCCAGCTGCTTGCCTTTGCAGAACCTTTCCCCGATAATTGGGAGATTATAATGCAGGAGCCGGGGAATCGGAGCGTAAACACTGTTTTGCTCTGATCCGCTTAATCATTTCCAATTGAAGATGCACAGGAGTAATTGCGATGCCACCAACACCTCTGCTGTCAAAGCTATGATAAAGCTTTCAGCAAGGTTTTCAAGATGAGCTGGGTGGGGGGAATGGGGGCAATCTGATAAGGTTGCGCAAGAGCACCAGTCATGAAGTAATGAGACATGTTGTCTTTTTAAATATTTGTTTTACCTTTATTTAACTAGGTAAATCGAGAACAAATTCTTATTTACAATAGCGGCCTAGGAACAGTGGGTTAACTGCCTTGTTCAGGGGCAGAACGGCAGATTTGTACCTTGTCAGCTTGGGGATTTGAACTTGCAACCTTCCAGTTACCAGTCAAACGTTTTAACCACTAGGCTACCCTGCCGCCTCTACACTCTAACCACTAGGCTACTCTCTGCCGCCTCTACACTCTAACCACTAGGCTACCCTGCCGCCTCTACACTCTAACCACTAGGCTACAACAGGAGAGAAAACAAACTTGGTTCAAGCAGTGGAAAGGATCCCTCAGTTGTATGAGTTTATTGAAAACCAGAGCAGACCAATGCAGGAGCAGGAGGTGACTAGTCCAGGTAGAGAGTGGGCCTAGAAATCTAGATCAAACCTTCCCAGCTTGAATACGTGTTTCTACCAGCCTGGTGATCCACTAAGAGTGGGATTTTCCATTAAGAGTTGAATAGACCAGTAGTAGCCAGTCAGTTTGTAGAACCAGACAAGACCTTCCCTGCTACAGTCATTCTTCTTCCTTTCAGTAAACCTGCAAGACTGCTTCAGGGAGCTCATACCATGTACTGGCCTCCAGCTTCATTGTCCATATACTGGCCTCCAGCTTCATTGTCCATGTTCTGGCCTCCAGCTTCATTGTCCATGTACTGGCCTCCAGCTTCATTGTCCATGTACTGGCCTCCAGCTTCATTGTCCATGTTCTGGCCTCCAGCTTCATTGTCCATGTTCTGGCCTCCAGCTTCATTGTCCATCTACTGGCCTCCAGCTACATTGTCCATGTTCTGGCCTCCAGCTTCATTGATAGTTCAGATTGAGTAGTCAACCTTCTTGTTTCTATCAGCAAGCCAAGTCCAGTTGATATACAATCCACAATCCCTGCAGGTCAGAGATCAGGTCAGAGATCAGGTCAGAGATCAGGTCAGCCCTAGAGAGAGCAGGTCAGAGATCATGTCAGAGATCAGGTCAGAGGTCAGGTCAGAGATCAGGTCAGAGATCAGGTCAGAGGTCAGGTCAGAGGTCAGGTCAGAGATCAGGTCAGGTCAGCCCTAGAGAGAGCAGGTCAGAGAACAGGTCAGAGAACAGGTCAGAGATCAGGTCAGAGGTCAGGTCAGAGGTCAGGTCAGAGGTCAGGTCAGAGATCAGGTCAGAGGTCAGTGCAGCCCTAGAGAGATCAGGTCAGAGGTCAGTGCAGCCCTAGAGAGAGCAGGTCAGAGAGCAGGTCAGAGATCAGGTTAGAGATCAGGTCAGAGGTCAGGTCAGAGGTCAGGTCAGCCCTAGAGAGAGCAGGTCAGAGAGCAGGTCAGAGGTCAGGTCAGAGGTCAGGTCAGCCCTAGAGAGAGCAGGTCAGAGAGCAGGTCAGAGGTCAGGTCAGAGGTCAGGTCAGCCCTAGAGAGAGCAGGTCAGAGAGCAGGTCAGAGATCAGGTCAGAGGTCAGGTCAGAGGTCAGGTCAGCCCTAGAGAGAGCAGGTCAGAGAGCAGGTCAGAGATCAGGTCAGAGGTCAGGTCAGAGGTCAGGTCAGCCCTAGAGAGAGCAGGTCAGAGAGCAGGTCAGAGGTCAGGTCAGCCCTAGAGAGAGCAGGTCAGAGAGCAGGTCAGAGATCAGGTCAGAGGTCAGGTCAGAGGTCAGGTCAGCCCTAGAGAGAGCAGGTCAGAGAGCAGGTCAGAGGTCAGGTCAGAGGTCAGGTCAGAGGTCAGGTCAGAGGTCAGGTCAGCCCTAGAGAGAGCAAGTCAGAGAGCAGGTCAGAGGTCAGGTCAGAGATCAGGTCAGCCCTAGAGAGAGAAACGAACAGCAGAAGACTTTGCTGAACACAGTTCTGTTACGTTCCGTGTGTGCCTGACCTGTTGAGCGATCCAACACATCATTACTAGCTTTCACAAAAAAAAACTAGATTGACATGAAAAGTTACTGAACCTTATGACATTCACAGAGAGAGAGAGAGTTTAAGTCAACCAGAGTCCTTGGAGAACAGGTCTCTGTTTTAGTATGTCTGTGTGGAGTTCAGGACCTTGAGAGGTGGTTTGGAGGTTAGAAACAGCAGCAGTCTGTCTGTCTGGTGTAGAAACCTCTCTGTCATTACAGTAGCAGTCAGTCTGTCTGGTGTAGAAACCTCTCTGTCATTACAGTAGGAGTCAGTCTGTCTGTCTGGTGTAGAAACCTCTCTGTCATTACAGTAGGAGTCAGTCTGTCTGTCTGGTGTAGAAACCTCTCTGTCATTACAGTAGGAGTCAGTCAGTCTGTCTGGTGTAGAAACCTCTCTGTCATTACAGTAGGAGTCAGTCTGTCTGTCTGGTGTAGAAACCTCTCTGTCATTACAGTAGGAGTCAGTCTGTCTGTCTGGTGTAGAAACCTCTCTGTCATTACAGTAGGAGTCAGTCAGTCTGTCTGGTGTAGAAACCTCTCTGTCATTACAGTAGGAGTCAGTCTGTCTGGTGTAGAAACCTCTCTGTCATTACAGTAGGAGTCAGTCTGTCTGGTGTAGAAACCTCTCTGTCATTACAGTAGGAGTCAGTCTGTCTGTCTGGTGTAGAAACCTCTCTGTCATTACAGTAGGAGTCTGTCTGTCTGGTGTCTGTCTGTCTGGTGTAGAAACCTCTCTGTCATTACAGTAGGAGTCAGTCTGTCTGGTGTAGAAACCTCTCTGTCATTACAGTAGGAGTCAGTCTGTCTGTCTGGTGTAGAAACCTCTCTGTCATTACAGTAGGAGTCTGTCTGTCTGTCTGGTGTAGAAACCTCTCTGTCATTACAGTAGGAGTCTGTCTGTCTGTCTGGTGTAGAAACCTCTCTGTCATTACAGTAGGAGTCTGTCTGTCTGTCTGGTGTAGAAACCTCTCTGTCATTACAGTAGGAGTCAGTCTGTCTGTCTGGTGTAGAAACCTCTCTGTCATTACAGTAGGAGTCTGTCTGTCTGTCTGGTGTAGAAACCTCTCAGTATTAATCTGTCTGTCTGGAGTATCCCAGAATGTCGAACTGATGTCCCAAAGATAATAGATTGCAGAGATATTATCCGTAGTGATCCATTCAATCTGACACTAATTGCTCGTAAAATACTAGGTGTGATTTATTGGTGTCAAAAAAACCATTGTGTTGAGTTGAGTTTTAATCTGGACATGTATCAGTATAAGGAGAAATGGCGCTGTCCTGGAAGCCAGATGACCTGATTCAGCACATGGATGAGTCTTCAGCACATGGATGAGTCTTCAGCACATGGATGAGTCTTCAGCACATGGATGAGTCTTCAGCACATGGATGAGTCTTCGGGATGAACGGATTATAAAACAACGACAAAAAGCAGCAAGGGATATGCTGATGTAGCACACACACACACACACACACACACACACACGCACGCACGCACGCACGCACACACGCGCACACACGCACACACGCACGCACGCACGCACGCACGCACGCGCACACGCGCACGCACGCACGCACACGCACACGCACACGCACGCACGCACACACACACACACACACACACACACACACACACACACACGCGCACGCACGCACACACGCACACACGCACACACACCTACAGCCTTACTAAAGGGGGGAGAGGGGTAGAGATCCTCCCTACAGCCTTACTAAATGGGGGAGAGCGGTAGAGATCCTCCCTACAGCCTTACTAAATGGGGGAGAGGGGTAGAGATCCTCCCTACAGCCTTACTAAATGGGGGAGAGGGGTAGAGATCCTCCCTACAGCCTTACTAAAGGGGGAGAGGGGTAGAGATCCTCCCTACAGCCTTACTAAATGGGGGAGAGGGGTAGAGATCCTCCCTACAGCCTTACTAAAGGGGGAGAGGGGTAGAGATCCTCCCTACAGCCTTACTAAATGGGGGAGAGGGGTAGAGATCCTCCCTACAGCCTTACTAAATGGGGGAGAGGGGTAGAGATCCTCCCTACAGCCTTACTAAAGGGGGGAGAGGGGTAGAGATCCTCCCTACAGCCTTACTAAATGGGGGAGAGCGGTAGAGATCCTCCCTACAGCCTTACTAAATGGGGGAGAGGGGTAGAGATCCTCCCTACAGCCTTACTAAATGGGGGAGAGGGGTAGAGATCCTCCCTACAGCCTTACTAAAGGGGGAGAGGGGTAGAGATCCTCCCTACAGCCTTACTAAATGGGGGAGAGCGGTAGAGATCCTCCCTACAGCCTTACTAAATGGGGGAGAGGGGTAGAGATCCTCCCTACAGCCTTACTAAATGGGGGAGAGCGGTAGAGATCCTCCCTACAGCCTTACTAAATGGGGGAGAGGGGTAGAGATCCTCCCTACAGCCTTACTAAAGGGGGGAGAGGTTAAAAGCTACAATAACACAAGCCCATATCTTCAACAACAAAGGCCTCCAAATATCATCCCCCTTTTCAAGGCCTCAGAGGAAACTTCCAGAAGTTAAGAAAACAATCGGTCAGGAAAAGAATGGCCCCCATATATTTGTTTGACATCCAAAACAGCAAGGAGAAATCAAATACGGTACACAGTGCCTTTCTCAGGACGTAGAGATCCAGATAGATCCAGATATATCTAGTTAGTTCCAGATATATTTAGTTAGATCCAGATATATTTAGCTAGATCTAGTTAGATCCAGTTAGATCCAGATATATTTAGCTAGATCCAGATAGATCTAGTTAGATCCAGTTAGATCCAGATATATTTAGGTAGATCCAGTTAGATCTAGTTAGCTCCAGATAGATCCAGGTAGATCCAGATAGATCCAGTTAGATCCAGATAAATCCAGTTAGATCTAGTTAGCTCCAGATAGATCTAGTTAGCTCCAGATAGATCTAGTTAGCTCCAGTTAGAACCAGATATATCTAGTTAGCTCCAGATAGCTCTAGTTAGATCCAGTTAGATCCAGATAAATCCAGTTAGATCTAGTTAGATCCAGTTAGATCTAGTTAGCTCCAGATAGATCCAGATAAATCCAGTTAGATCTAGTTAGATCCAGATAAATCCAGTTAGATCTAGTTAGATCTAGTTAGCTCCAGATATATCTAGTTAGCTCCAGTTAGAACCAGATAGATCTAGTCCATGCAAAGTTAAGTTCACGACACAGCGCATTGTTTGCACAGA
>NC_088402.1:4365194-4410194 GCF_034236695.1 Oncorhynchus nerka
GGTATAGAGGGTACCTGTGTTTGTAGAGGTATAGAGGGTACCTGTGTTTGTAGAGGTTAGAGGGTACCTGTGTTTGTAGAGGTATAAAGGGTACCTGTGTTTGTAGAGGTTAGAGGGTACCTGTGTTTGTAGAGGTATACAGGGTACCTGTGTTTGTAGAGGTATACAGGGTACCTGTGTTTGTAGAGGTATAGAGGGTACCTGTGTTTGTAGAGGTATAGAGGGTACCTGTGTTTGTAGAGGTATAGAGGGTACCTGTGTTTGTAGAGGTTAGAGGGTACCTGTGTTTGTAGAGGTATACAGGGTACCTGTGTTTGTAGAGGTATACAGGGTACCTGTGTTTGTAGAGGTATACAGGGTACCTGTGTTTGTAGTAGAGGTATAGAGGGTACCTGTGTTTGTAGAGGTATAGAGGGTACCTGTGTTTGTAGAGGGGTACCTGTGTTTGTAGAGGTATACAGGCACCTGTGTTTGTATAGAGGGTACCTGTGTTTGTAGAGGTATAGTTTGTAGAGGTACCTGTGTTTGTAGAGGTATACAGGGTACCTGTGTTTGTAGAGGTATAGAGGTTTGTAGAGGTATAGAGGGTACCTGTGTTTGTAGAGGTTAGAGGGTACCTGTGTTTGTAGAGGTATAGAGGGTACCTGTGTTTGTAGAGGTTAGAGGGTACCTGTGTTTGTAGAGGTTAGAGGGTACCTGTGTTTGTAGAGGTTAGAGGGTACCTGTGTTTGTAGAGGTATACAGGGTACCTGTGTTTGTAGAGGTATAGAGGGTACCTGTGTTTGTAGAGGTATACAGGGTACCTGTGTTTGTAGAGGTATAGAGGGTACCTGTGTTTGTAGAGGTATAGAGGGTACCTGTGTTTATAGAGGTATAGAGGGTACCTGTGTTTATAGAGGTATAGAGGGTACCTGTGTTTGTAGAGGTATAGAGGGTACCTTTGTTTGTAGAGGTATAGAGGGTACCTGTGTTTGTATGGATATAAAGGGTACCTGTGTTTGTAGAGGTATAGAGGGTACCTGTGTTTGTATAGATATAAAGGGTACCTGTGTTTGTAGAGGTATAGAGGGTACCTGTGTTTGTAGAGGTATAGAGGGTACCTGTGTTTGTATGGATATAAAGGGTACCTGTGTTTGTAGAGGTATAGAGGGTACCTGTGTTTGTAGAGGTATAGAGGGTACCTGTGTTTATAGAGGTATAGAGGGTACCTGTGTTTGTAGAGGTATAGAGCGAAGCCCGCGATGATCATGGCTATGAACGGCACTAAAATGGCCGCTGCCACTGAACTGCTGTTGGGGGGGAAGTGGGAATTCTCTCTGCTCGTGTCTAAACTCTCTGGAAAAGGAAGAGATAGTGAGAGTTAGAGACCAGTTACAATACAATAAAATAATTATTCAATAGTGAGTTTACCAAACATTAGGACCACCATCCTGATATTGAATGACACGACCCCCCCCCATCCCCAGAACAGCCTCATTGTTTCGGGGCTCTACAAGGTGTCTAAAGCGTTCCACAGGGATTCGGGTCAATGCTGGATGTCCATTGGGTGGAATACCCAACAGGAAACTGTTGAGGGTGAAAAACCCAGCAGCGTTGCAGTTCTTAACACAAACCGGTGAACCTGGCACCTACTACCGTATCCTTGTTCAAAGGCACTTAAATATGTTTGTCTTGTCCGTTCACCCTCTTAATGACACACATACACAATCCATGTTTCAATTGTCTCAAGGCTTAAAAGTCCTTCTTTAACCCCAGTCTCCATCTACACTGATTAAAGTGGATTTAACAAGTGACATCAATAAGGGATCATATCTTCCACCATGGATTCACCTGGTCAGTCTATGTCATGGGAAGAGCAGGTGTCAACTCATACTGTCTTTCTCTCTCTCTTCCCCCCTCTCTACAAACTCAATTACTCTCTCTTCCCCCCCCTCTCTACAAACTCAATTACTCCCTCTCTTCCCCACCTCTCTACAAACTCACTTACTCCCCCTCTCTACAAACTCAATTACTCTCTCCCCTCTCTACAAACTCAATTACTCTCTCTTCCCCCTCTCTACAAACTCAATTACTCTCTCTCCCCCTCTCTACAAACTCAATTACTCCCTCTCTGCCCCCTCTACAAACTCAATTACTCTCTCTCTTCCCCCTCTCTACAAACTCACTACTCTCTCCCCTCTCTACAAACTCAATTACTCTCTCTTCCCCCTCTACAAACTCAATTACTCTCTCTTCCCCTCTCTACAAACTCAATTACTCTCTCTCTTCCCCTCTACAAACTCAATTACTCCCTCTCTTCCCCCTCTCTAAAACTCAATTACTCTCTCTTCCCCCTCTCTACAAACTCAATTACTCTCTCTCTTCCCCCCTCTCTACAAACTCAATTACTCCTCTCTCCCCCTCTCTACAAACTCACTTACTCCCCTCTACAAACTCAATTACGCTCTCTTCCCCCTCTACAAACTCAATTACTCTCTCTCTCTTCCCCTCTCTACAAACTCAATTACTCCCTCTTCCCCCCTCTCTACAAACTCACTACTCCCTCTCCCCCTCTCTACAACCTCACTTACTCTCTCTCTTCCCCCTCTCTACAAACTCACTTACTCTCTCTCTTCCCCCTCTCTACAAACTCAATTACTCTCTCTCTTCCCCCTCTCTACAAACTCAATTACTCTCTTCCCCCTCTCTACAAACTCATTTACTCTCTCTCTCCCCCCTCTCTACAAACTCACTACTCCTCTCTTCCCCCTCTCTACAAACTCAATTACTCCCTCCTCCCCCCTCTCTACAAACTCACTTACTCCCTCTCTTTTTCTCCTCCTCTCCAAATGAGAGTGCAGAGTCTTCATGTCAGTCTCCAGCTGAAAGAGGTTATAAGTAGACACACACAACAACAGAAAGCTCTCTCACTCTGTTTCTCTCTCTCTCTCTCTTCTTTCTTCTCTCCCTCCATCTCTCTCTTTCACTCCTGCATCTGTTTCCTTCAATCTCTCTCCAAACTCTCTCTCTCTCTCTCTGTTTCTCTCTTCCTCCCTGTCTCTCTTCTATACTCCTCCCTCCCTCCCTCCCTCCCTCCCTCCCCCTCCCTCCCTCTTGTCTTTCTCTACCCTCTCCCTCCCTCCCTCCCTCAGTCTCTCTATGTATCTCCACTCCGAGGCAGGCATCAGTGATAGTAGAGACAGAGCAGTGATATTGAGATGTGAGAATATGTTGGCTGCAGACTACAAACTGAAACCAACTAGGAGTCCAGAGAATAACTTGGTTTCTAGGGCATATGCTGCTTGAGGAACATTCCGATTGTCTTATACAAACATCTACATGATTAAAATATTGATGATGAAATATGAAATACCAATAGAAAGCGAGACATGGTTAAAACATAAAAGAGGGCTATACTCACCCAGTCGTTGAAGACCAAACTGACCAAATCCTTTTCCTCGGACGAATCCTTGGTACACAAAGGAACTAGATGAGGCAATGTAGGACACCTGGAGAGATGGAGGAGGGGGGACAGGGGAGAGCGAGAGAGAGAGGAGAAAGAGAGAGAGAGGAGAAAGAGAGCGAGAGAGAAAGAGAGGAGAAAGAGAGAGAGAGAGAGAGGAGAAGGAGAGAGAGAGGGAGAGAGGAGAAGGAGAGAGAGAGGAGAAAGAGAGAAAGAGAGAGAGAGAGGAGAAAGAGAGAAAGAGAGAGAGAGAGAGAGAGAGAGAGAGAGAGAGAGAGAGAGAGAGAGAGAGAGAGAGAAAGAGAAGAGAGAGAAGAGAGAGAGAGAGAGAGAGAGAGAGGAGAGAGAGAGAGAGAGGGGGGAGAGTGGAGAGCGAGAGAGAGCAAGAGATGAGCGAGAGAGAGGAGAGAGAGAGCGAGAGAGAGAGAGGAGAAAGAGAGAGAGAGGAGAAAGAGAGCGAGAGAGAAAGAGAGGAGAAAGAGAGAGAGAGAGAGAGGAGAAGGAGAGAGAGAGAGAGAGAGAGAGAGAGAGAGAGGGAGAGAGAGAGAGAGAGGGAGAGAGAGAGAGAGAGGGAGAGAGAGAGTAATCAGGGTCCAGTCAGTCAGTGTGACAAATCAGCGTATTGAAAATTAATTATCATGTCAGAGAGGACGAGAGGACTTCTTGTAATATTACACTTTCTCTTTTGGTGACAGACCTGGTCGTAGTGGGAAGCTCGAGGATGGGGGTGGTGGGGGTGATTACCAACCAGTGATTTAACTTACATTTTAATTACAGAGAAAACTCTCTCTGGGTCCTACATCTCAACAGAGTGACAGCACAAGTGTGTGTGTGGTGCATCCTAATGTGTTTGTGTTTGTTTGTGTGTGTGTGGTGCATCTTAATGTGTGTGTGTGTGTGTGTGTGTGTGTGTGTGTGTGTGTGTGTGTGTGTGTGTGTGTGTGTGTGTGTGTGTATGTCCTCTACCTCCTCTGATCAGAAGGACCCTGGTGCTTTACTCACATGTCCGTCGAGGGCCCAGTTATCCATCTTAAACTTGTTGACAAAGATCTCTACAGGACCTCTGATCTGATGCACCTGCAGCAGGAGCTGAGACTCCTCTCTCTTATAGGTACCTGACAGAGAGAGAGGATGGAAGGAATGAGAGATTTGGAAAGATGGAGGGAGAGGGAAAGAGTGAGAGAGAGAGAGAGACAGGGAGGGAAAGAGCGAGAGCGAGACAGAGACATAGAGAGGGGGAGTGAGGGAGACAGAGACAGAGACAGACAGACAGACAGACAGACAGACAGACAGACAGACAGACAGACAGACAGACAGACAGACAGACAGACAGACAGACAGACAGACAGACAGACAGACAGACAGACAGACATCTATATAGTTCATAATCTACGTCAATCCATGTTTTCACAGAGAAAGAAAACTGGTTTGATTGTCATAACAGACATAACAGACTCACCAGCCAGTTTGAGTTCCACCCCACTGTGGTCGATGAGAGTTCCATTAACTCGCTGGTTGAAGGCTTCATAGGAGGTAATGCTCAGCATGGCCGGCTGCTTCTTCCCCAGGTACTCATAAGATCCCCTCCACAGGCTGTTCTTAGCAAACACACCAACCGGGACTGGGGAGGGAAGGGAGGGAGGGAGGGATATAGGGAGGTAGGGAGGGAGGGAGGGAGGGGAGGGAGGTAGGGAGGGAGGGAGGGAGGGTGATGAAAGGAGGGAGGGAGGGAGGGATGGATGGATGTAGGGAGGTAGGGAGGGATATAGGGAGGGGGAGGGAGGGAGGGAGGGAGGGAGGGAGGGAGGGAGGGAGGGAGGGAGGGAGGGAGGGAGGGAGAAAGGGAGGTAGGGATGGATGTAGGGAGGTAGGGAGGGATATAGCGAGGTAGGGAGGGAGGGAGGGAGGGAGGGAGGGAGGGAGAAAAGGAGGGAGGGAGAGAGAGATGGAGAGATGGAGAGAGGGAGGAAGGAGGAAAGAGGGAGGGAGGGAGAGAGGAAAGCATGGAGGGAGGGAGAGAGAGAGCAAAGTAGGGAGGGAGAGAGAGATGGAGAGAGGGAGGGAGGGAGGGAGACCGAGAGAGGGAGGGAGAGAGAAAAGTAGGGAGGGAGAGAGAGATGGAGAGAGGCAGGGAAGGAGGAAAGAGGGAGGGAGGGAGAGAGGAAAGCATGGAGGGAGGGAGAGAGAGAGCAAAGTAGGGAGGGAGAGAGATGGAGAGAGGGGAGGGAGGGAGGAAGAGACCGAGAGAGGGAGGGAGAGAGAAAAGTAGGGAGGGGAGAGAGAGATGGAGAGAGGGAGGCAGGGAGGGAGATGAAGGAGGAAAGAAGGGCAGAGAGAGATGGAGAGATGGAGAGATGGAGAGAGGGAGGGAGGGAGGGAGACCGAGAGAGGGAGGGAGAGAGAGATGGAGAGATGGAGAGAGGGAGGGAGGGAGAGATGGAGGGAGGGAGGGAGATGAAGGAGGAAAGAGGGAGATGAAGGAGGAAAGAGGGAGATGAAGGAGGAAAGAGGGAGATGAAGGAGGAAAGAGGGAGATGAAGGAGGAAAGAGGGAGATGAAGGAGGAAAGAGGGAGGGAGGGAGATGAAGGAGGAAAGAGGGAGGGAGGGAGATGAAGGAGGAAAGAGGCAGGGAGGGAGATGAAGGAGGAAAGAGGCAGGGAGGGAGATGAAGGAGGAAAGAGGCAGGGAGGGAAGGAGATGAAGGAGGAAAGAGGGAGGGAGGAGATGAAGGAGGAAAGAGGCAGGGAGGGAGATGAAGGAGGAAAGAGGCAGGGAGGGAGATGAAGGAGGAAAGAGGCAGGGAGGGAAGGAGATGAAGGAGGAAAGAGGGAGGGAGGGGGATGAAGGAGGAAAGAGGCAGGGAGGGAGATGAAGGAGGAAAGAGGCAGGGGAGGGAAGGAGATGAAGGAGGAAAGAGGGAGGGAGGGAGATGAAGGAGGAAAGAGGGAGGGAGATGAAGGAGGAAAGAGGCAGGGAGGGAGATGAAGGAGGAAAGAGGGAGGGAGGGGGAGATGAAGGAGGAAAGAGGCAGGGAAGAGGGAGATGAAGGAGGAAAGAGGGAGGGAGGGGGATGAAGGAGGAAAGAGGGAGGGAGGGAGATGAAGGAGGAAAGAGGGAGGGAGGGAGGGAGATGAAGGAGGAAAGAGGCAGGGAGGGAGATGAAGGAGGAAAGAGGGAGGGAGGGGGATGAAGGATGAAGGAGGAAATGAGGGAGGCAGGGAGGGAGATGAAGGAGGAAAGAGGGAGGGAGGGAGGGAGGATGAAGGAGGAAAGAGGGAGGCAGGGAGGGAGATGAAGGAGGAAAGAGGGAGGCAGGGAGGGAGATGAAGGAGGAAAGAGGCAGGGAGGGAGATGAAGGAGGAAAGAGGGAGGCAGGGAGGGAGATGAAGGGAGGAAAGGAGAGGGAGGGAGGGAGATGAAGGAGGAAAGAGGGAGGGAGGGAGATGAAGGAGGAAAGAGGCAGGGAGGGAGATGAAGGAGGAAAGAGGGAGGGAGGGAGATGAAGGAGGAAAGAGGGAGGGAGATGAAGGAGGAAAGAGGCAGGGAGGGAGATGAAGGAGGAAAGAGGGAGGCAGGGAGGGAGATGAAGGAGGAAAGAGGCAGGGAGGGAGATGAAGGAGGAAAGAGGCAGGGAGGGAGATGAAGGAGGAAAGAGGCAGGGAGGGAGATGAAGGAGGAAAGAGGCAGGGAGGGAGATGAAGGAGGAAAGAGGCAGGGGAGGGAGATGAAGGAGGAAAGAGGGAGGGGGAGGGAGATGAAGGAGGAAAGAGGCAGGGAGGGAGATGAAGGAGGAAAGAGGGAGGGAGGGAGATGAAGGAGGAAAGAGGCAGGGAGGGAGATGAAGGAGGAAAGAGGGAGGGAGGGGGATGAAGGAGGAAAGAGGGAGGGAGGGAGATGAAGGAGGAAAGAGGCAGGGAGGGGGATGAAGGAGGAAAGAGGGAGGGAGGGGGGATGAAGGAGGAAAGAGGCAGGGAGGGGGATGAAGGAGGAAAGAGGCAGGGAGGGGATGAAGGAGGAAAGAGGGGAGAGATGAAGGAGGAAAGAGGGAGATGAAGGAGGAAAGAGGCAGGGAGGGAGATGAAGGAGGAAAGAGGGAGGGAGGGGGATGAAGGAGGAAAGAGGGAGGGAGGGAGATGAAGGAGGAAAGAGGGAGGGAGGGAGGGAGATGAACGAGGAAAGAGGCAGGGAGGGAGATGAAGGAGGAAAGAGGGAGGGAGGGGGATGAAGGAGGAAAGAGGGAGGCAGGTAGGGAGATGAAGGAGGAAAGAGGGAGATGAAGGAGGAAAGAGGGAGATGAAGGAGGAAAGAGGGAGATGAAGGAGGAAAGAGGGAGATGAAGGAGGAAAAGAGGGAGATGAAGATGAAGGAGGAAAGAGGGAGATGAAGGAGGAAAGAGGGAGATGAAGGAGGAAAGAGGGAGATGAAGGAGGAAAGAGGGAGATGAAGGAGGAAAGAGGGAGGAGATGAAGGAGGAAAGAGGGAGATGAAGGAGGAAAGAGGGAGGGAGGGAGGGAGATGAAGGAGGAAAGAGGGAGATGAAGGAGGAAAGAGGGAGATGAAGGAGGAAAGAGGGAGGAGATGAAGGAGGAAAGAGGGAGATGAAGGAGGAAAGAGGGAGATGAAGGAGGAAAGAGGGAGGGAGGGAGGGAGATGAAGGAGGAAAGAGGGAGATGAAGGAGGAAAGAGGGAGATGAAGGAGGAAAGAGGGAGATGAAGGAGGAAAGAGGGAGATGAAGGAGGAAAGGGCAGAGAGAGAAAAACAGATCAAAAGGAGACAACAATAGGAAACAGAATCAATAGTTAAAACTCAGTTTCAGTATTTTATTTTTGCCAACAACTTAAAATTCATCTGAGGAAACAGAATCAGTCCATTAAGAGAAGCGAAATCTGTCACATTTCACAAGTGTCAAAAACCAAAAGAGATATTGTCAATATCTAAAACTTTATAAAACGTAGTTTGAAGTAACTTTGTCATTGGTGGATAAACTCTTCGCTTTCAGACGAACTAGACAAAATATGTGGCTTTATTTTAAGACAAAGTAAGTACTGTTGTCCAAACCAGAACAACCTATAGGGACAGAAGTATGTTTCTATAGCAGTTTGACAGGGCGTTAGTATGTCCCAGGGCCTGTTTCTGTAGAGTGAGGCAGTTTGACAGGGCGTTAGTCTGTCCCAGGGCCTGTTTCTGTAGAGTGAGGCAGTTTGACAGGGCGTTAGTCTGTCCCAGGGCCTGTTTCTGTAGAGTGAGGCAGTTTGACAGGGCGTTAGTCTGTCCCAGGGCCTGTTTCTGTAGAGTGAGGCAGTTTGACAGGGCGTTAGTCTGTCCCAGGGCCTGTTTCTGTAGAGTGAGGCAGTTTGACAGGGCGTTAGTCTGTCCCAGGGCCTGTTTCTGTAGAGTGAGGCAGTTTGACAGGGCGTTAGTCTGTCCCAGGGCCTGTTTCTGTAGAGTGAGGCAGTTTGACAGGGCGTTAGTCTGTCCCAGGGCCTGTTTCTGTAGAGTAAGGCAGTTTGACAGGGCGTTAGTCTGTCCCAGGGCCTGTTTCTGTAGAGTGAGGCAGTTTGACAGGGCGTTAGTCTGTCCCAGGGCCTGTTTCTGTAGCACAAGGCAGTTTGACAGGGTGTTAATCTGTTCCAGGGCCTGTTTCTGTAGCACAAGGCAGTTTGACAGGATGGAAGTCTGTCCCAGGTTCTGTTTCTGTAGAGTGAGGCAGTTTGACAGGGTGTTAGTCTGTTCCAGGGCCTGTTTCTGTAGAGTGAAGCAGTTTGACAGGATGGAAGTCTGTCCCCGGGCCTGTTTCTGTAGCGTGAAGCAGTTTGACAGGATGGAAGTCTGTCCCAGGGCCTGTTTCTGTAGAGTGAGGCAGTTTGACAGGGCGTTAGTCTGTCCCAGGGCCTGTTTCTGTAGCACAAGGCAGTTTGACAGGGTGTTAATCTGTTCCAGGGCCTGTTTCTGTAGCACAAGGCAGTTTGACAGGATGGAAGTCTGTCCCAGGGCCTGTTTCTGTAGAGTGAGGCAGTTTGACAGGGTGTTAGTCTGTTCCAGGGCCTGTTTCTGTAGAGTGAAGCAGTTTGACAGGATGGAAGTCTGTCCCAGGGCCTGTTTCTGTAGAGTGAAGCAGTTTGACAGGATGGAAGTCTGTCCCAGGGCCTGTTTCTGTAGCACAAGGCAGTTTGACAGGATGGAAGTCTGTCCCAGGGCCTGTTTCTGTAGAGTGAGGCAGTTTGACAGGAGGGAAGTCTGTCCCAGGGCCTGTTTCTGTAGAGTGAGGCAAATTGACAGGATGGAAGTCTGTCCCAGTGCCTGTTTCTGTAGAGTGAGGCAGTTTGACAGGAGGGAAGTCTGTCCCAGGGCCTGTTTCTGTAGCAGAAGGCAGTTTGACAGGGCATTAGTCTGTTCCAGGGCCTGTTTCTGTAGCACAAGGCAGTTTGACAGGGCATTAGTCTGTCCCAGGGCCTGTTTCTGAAGAGTGAGGCAAATTGACAGGATGGAAGTCTGTCCAAGGGCCTGTTTCTGTAGAGTGAGGCAGTTTGACAGGAGGGAAGTCTGTCCCAGGGCCTGTTTCTGTAGAGTGAGGCAAATTGACAGGATGGAAGTCTGTCCCGGTGCCTGTTTCTGTAGAGTGAGGCAGTTTGACAGGAGGGAAGTCTGTCCCAGGGCCTGTTTCTGTAGCAGAAGGCAGTTTGACAGGGCATTAGTCTGTTCCAGGGCCTGTTTCTGTAGCACAAGGCAGTTTGACAGGGCGTTAGTCTGTTCCAGGGCCTGTTTCTGTAGAGTGAGGCAGTTTGACAGGAGGGAAGTCTGTCCCAGGGCCTGTTTCTGTAGAGTGAAGCAGTTTGACAGGATGGAAGTCTGTCCCAGGGCCTGTTTCTGTAGAGTGAAGCAGTTTGACAGGATGGAAGTCTGTCCCAGGGCCTGTTTCTGTAGAGTGAGGCAGTTTGACAGGATGGAAGTCTGTCCCCGGGCCTGTTTCTGTAGCGTGAAGCAGTTTGACAGGATGGAAGTCTGTCCCAGGGCCTGTTTCTGTAGAGTGAGGCAGTTTGACAGGATGGAAGTCTGTCCCAGGGCCTGTTTCTATAGAGTGAGGCAGTTTGACAGGATGGAAGTCTGTCCCAGGGCCTGTTTCTGTAGAGTGAGGCAAATTGACAGGATGGAAGTCTGTCCCAGGGCCTGTTTCTGTAGCACAAGGCAGTTTGACAGGATGGAAGTCTGTCCCAGGGCCTGTTTCTGTAGTGTGAAGCAGTTTGACAGGATGGAAGTCTGTCCCAGGGCCTGTTTCTGTAGTGTGAAGCAGTTTGACAGGATGGAAGTCTGTCCCAGGGCCTGTTTCTGTAGAGTGAGGCAGTTTGACAGGATGGAAGTCTGTCCCAGGGCCTGTTTCTGTAGAGTGAGGCAGTTTGACAGGATGGAAGTCTGTCCCAGGGCCTGTTTCTATAGAGTGAGGCAGTTTGACAGGATGGAAGTCTGTCCCAGGGCCTGTTTCTGTAGAGTGAGGCAAATTGACAGGATGGAAGTCTGTCCCAGGGCCTGTTTCTGTAGCACAAGGCAGTTTGACAGGATGGAAGTCTGTCCCAGGGCCTGTTTCTGTAGTGTGAAGCAGTTTGACAGGATGGAAGTCTGTCCCAGGGCCTGTTTCTGTAGTGTGAAGCAGTTTGACAGGATGGAAGTCTGTCCCAGGGCCTGTTTCTGTAGTGTGAAGCAGTTTGACAGGATGGAAGTCTGTCCCAGGGCCTGTTTCTGTAGAGTGAGGCAGTTTGACAGGATGGAAGTCTGTCCCAGGGCCTGTTTCTGTAGCGTGAAGCAGTTTGACAGGATGGAAGTCTTTCCCAGGGCCTGTTTCTGTAGAGTGAGGCAGTTTGACAGGGTGTTAATCTGTCCCAGGGCCTGTTTCTGTAGAGTGAGGCAGTTTGACAGGAGGGAAGTCTGTCCCAGGGCCTGTTTCTGTAGAGTGAGGCAGTTTGACAGGGCGTTAGTCTGTTCCAGGGCCTGTTTCTGTAGAGTGAGGCAGTTTGACAGGGTGTTAATCTGTCCCAGGGCCTGTTTCTGTAGAGTGAGGCAAATTGACAGGATGGAAGTCTGTCCCAGGGCCTGTTTCTGTAGTGTGAAGCAGTTTGACAGGATGGAAGTCTGTCCCAGGGCCTGTTTCTGTAGTGTGAAGCAGTTTGACAGGATGGAAGTCTGTCCCAGGGCCTGTTTCTGTAGAGTGAGGCAGTTTGACAGGATGGAAGTCTGTCCCAGGGCCTGTTTCTGTAGAGTGAGGCAGTTTGACAGGATGGAAGTCTGTCCCAGGGCCTGTTTCTATAGAGTGAGGCAGTTTGACAGGATGGAAGTCTGTCCCAGGGCCTGTTTCTGTAGAGTGAGGCAAATTGACAGGATGGAAGTCTGTCCCAGGGCCTGTTTCTGTAGCACAAGGCAGTTTGACAGGATGGAAGTCTGTCCCAGGGCCTGTTTCTGTAGTGTGAAGCAGTTTGACAGGATGGAAGTCTGTCCCAGGGCCTGTTTCTGTAGTGTGAAGCAGTTTGACAGGATGGAAGTCTGTCCCAGGGCCTGTTTCTGTAGTGTGAAGCAGTTTGACAGGATGGAAGTCTGTCCCAGGGCCTGTTTCTGTAGAGTGAGGCAGTTTGACAGGATGGAAGTCTGTCCCAGGGCCTGTTTCTGTAGCGTGAAGCAGTTTGACAGGATGGAAGTCTTTCCCAGGGCCTGTTTCTGTAGAGTGAGGCAGTTTGACAGGGTGTTAATCTGTCCCAGGGCCTGTTTCTGTAGAGTGAGGCAGTTTGACAGGAGGGAAGTCTGTCCCAGGGCCTGTTTCTGTAGAGTGAGGCAGTTTGACAGGGCGTTAGTCTGTTCCAGGGCCTGTTTCTGTAGAGTGAGGCAGTTTGACAGGGTGTTAATCTGTCCCAGGGCCTGTTTCTGTAGAGTGAGGCAAATTGACAGGATGGAAGTCTGTCCCAGGGCCTGTTTCTGTAGCGTGAAGCAGTTTGACAGGATGGAAGTCTGTCCCAGGGCCTGTTTCTGTAGAGTGAGGCAGTTTGACAGGGCATTAGTCTGTCCCAGGGCCTGTTTCTGTAGAGTGAGGCAGTTTGACAGGATGTTAGTCTGTTCCAGGGCCTGTTTCTGTAGAGTGAGGCAGTTTGACAGGGCATTAGTCTGTCCCAGGGCCTGTTTCTGTAGAGTGAGGCAGTTTGACAGGGCGTTAGTCTGTCCCAGGGCCTGTTTCTGTAGAGTGAGGCAGTTTGACAGGATGGAAGTCTGTCCCAGGGCCTGTTTCTGTAGAGTGAGGCAGTTTGACAGGAGGGAAGTCTGTCCCAGGGCCTGTTTCTGTAGCGTGAAGCAGTTTGACAGGATGGAAGTCTGTCCCAGGGCCTGTTTCTGTAGCGTGAGGCAGTTTGACAGGATGGAAGTCTGTCCCCGGGCCTGTTTCTGTAGAGTGAGGCAGTTTGACAGGATGGAAGTCTGTCCCAGGGCCTGTTTCTGTAGAGTGAGGCAGTTTGACAGGATGGAAGTCTGTCCCAGGGCCTGTTTCTGTAGAGTGAGGCAGTTTGACAGGAGGGAAGTCTGTCCCAGGGCCTGTTTCTGTAGAGTGAGGCAGTTTGACAGGAGGGAAGTCTGTCCCAGGGCCTGTTTCTGTAGAGTGAGGCAGTTTGACAGGAGGGAAGTCTGTCCCAGGGCCTGTTTCTGTAGAGTGAGGCAGTTTGACAGGAGGGAAGTCTGTCCCAGGGCCTGTTTCTGTAGAGTGAGGCAGTTTGACAGGAGGGAAGTCTGTCCCAGGGCCTGTTTCTGTAGAGTGAGGCAGTTTGACAGGAGGGAAGTCTGTCCCAGGGCCTGTTTCTGTAGAGTGAGGCAGTTTGACAGGAGGGAAGTCTGTCCCAGGGCCTGTTTCTGTAGAGTGAGGCAGTTTGACAGGAGGGAAGTCTGTCCCAGGGCCTGTTTCTGTAGAGTGAGGCAGTTTCCCAGGGCCTGTTTCTGTAGGAGGTTTCTGTAGAGTGAGGCAGTTTGACAGGAGGGAAGTCTGTCCCAGGGCCTGTTTCTGTAGAGTGAGGCAGTTTGACAGGAGGGAAGTCTGTCCCAGGGCCTGTTTCTGTAGAGTGAGGCAGTTTTACAGGAGGGAAGTCTGTCCCAGGGCCTGTTTCTCCAGGGCGTTAATAAGAGACATGTTCAGTTATTATTATTGTCTTTTAACAAGTTGTAGTGTATTCACCACACAGAAAGAGTATTTCGGTATTTCTAGCCTTTCATTTCTTACTGACTGTCTTATTGTAGAATAATTACCTGGTAGTTTAGGATTGGGCGGCTCCTGGACGGTCCCCACTGTATTCCCACTGGGACGGATATCAGCTGAAACGACAGCAACAACAGGACGTCATCATTAGCACTTCCTGTTTGACTGACTCTCTCTCTCCTCCATATTTAATCCCCTGGTACCCTGAGCGAGGTTCACTTCTAGTGACAGCACAGGACACACACACACACACACACACACACACACACACACACACACACACCCTGGACAGGGCCAGCTGGAAATAAACCCTGTCTGTGTGTGTGTGTGTGTGTGTGTGTGTGTGTGTGTGTGTGTGTGTGTGTGTGTGTGTTGTGCTGGGGGAAGGTTACATTAATAATGTACAGCTGGAAGGTACACACGCCCACGCTGACAAACTACAGGCAACAGCTGAGAGTTGAGTACACAGACATTCACACACATACACCCACACACACACACATACACCCAGCCCATATTAAAATCCCCTCGGTGAAAACCTCACAACTTACTGGGTAATTATTGAACAACAGGAACTAGCAGCGTTCTTACATTGGTAAACATGACTATCGACCATTCCACCAATTAAACACAACTAGGTGTGTGTACTGCCCATGTGTGTGTTGCCCGTACCAGCACAGACAGGTTGCTTCCCGGTCCAGCTCCCGTCACCCCGGCAGGTTCTGTGTTCCGACCCCTCGGCCAGGTAAAAGCCTGGCTGACAGGTGTAGATCAGGGTGTAACCTAGAGACGGCAACTCTATGGCAGACACATCCACCTGGGTGGGCATCTCTGGCTGGCTACAGTGGTGGGCTGGAGAGATGGGGGAGGAGAGGGAGGGATGGAGAGGATAGAGAGAGAGAGAGAGAGAGAGAGAGAGAGAGAGAGGAGGGAGAAAGAGAAAGAGAGAGAAAGGGAGAGAGAGAGAGAGAGGAGTGAGGAGGAGACAGAGAAAGAGAGAGAACGAGAGAGAAAGACAGAGAAAGAGAGAGAAAGAGAGGATGGAGGAGGAGAAAGAGAGAGAAAGAGAGAGAAAGAGAGGAGGGAGGAGGAGGAGAAAGAGAGAGAAAGAAAGAGAGAAAGAGAGGAGGGAGGAGGAGGAGAAAGAGAGAGAAAGAAAGCGAGAGAAAGAGAGGAGGGAGGAGGAGGAGAAAGAGAGAGAAAGAGAGAGAGAGGAGAGGGAGAAAGAGAGGCAGAGAGAGAAAGACAGGAGGGAGGAGGAGAGGGAGAGAGAGAAAGAGAGGAGGGGGGAGGAGAGGGAGAGAGAACAGGAAGGAAGAAAGAGAGGGAAAGAGAGAGAGAGAGGAGAGGGAGAAAGAGAGGGAGAGAGAACAGGAAGGAAGAAAGAGAGCAATAAAGGGGAAGATGGATGATAAATCAGATGGATTTAGTAACGACAATACTCTCTGTCTCTACATCCAGGGTGTATATTAGTGATAATACTGTCTCTACATCCAGGGTGTATAATAGTGATGCTCTCTGTCTCTACATCCAGGATGTATATTAGTGATTATACTGTCTCTACATCCAGGGTGTATATTAGTGATAATACTGTCTCTACATCCAGGGTGTATATTAGTGATACTCTCTGTCTCTACATCCAGGGTGTATATTAGTGATACTCTCTGTCTCTACATCCAGGGTGTATATTAGTGATAATACTGTCTCTACATCCAGGGTGTATATTAGTGATACTCTCTGCCTCTACATCCAGGGTGTATATTAGTGATAATACTGTCTCTACATCCAGGGTGTATATTAGTGATACTCTCTGTCTCTACATCCAGGGTGTATATTAGTGATAATACTGTCTCTACATCCAGGGTGTATATTAGTGATAATACTGTCTCTACATCCAGGGTGTATATTAGTGATACTCTCTGTCTCTACATCCAGGGTGTATATTAGTGATACTCTCTGTCTCTACATCCAGGGTGTATATTAGTGATACTCTCTGTCTCTACATCCAGGGTATATATTAGTGATAATACTGTCTCTACATCCAGGGTGTATATTAGTGATACTCTCTGTCTCTACATCCAGGGTGTATATTAGTGATAATACTGTCTCTACATCCAGGGTGTATATTAGTGATAATACTGTCTCTACATCCAGGGTGTATATTAGTGATAATACTGTCTCTACATCCAGGGTGTATATTAGTGATACTCTCTGTCTCTACATCCAGGGTGTATATTAGTGATAATACTGTCTCTACATCCAGGGTGTATATTAGTGATACTCTCTGTCTCTACATCCAGGGTGTATATTAGTGATAATACTGTCTCTACATCCAGGGTGTATATTAGTGATACTCTCTGCCTCTACATCCAGGGTGTATATTAGTGATACTCTCTGTCTCTACATCCAGGGTGTATATTAGTGATAATACTGTCTCTACATCCAGGGTGTATATTAGTGATACTCTCTGTCTCTACATCCAGGGTGTATATTAGTGATAATACTGTCTCTACATCCAGGGTGTATATTAGTGATACTCTCTGTCTCTACATCCAGGGTGTATATTAGTGATGCTCTCTGTCTCTACATCCAGGGTGTATATTAGTGATTATACTGTCTTTACATCCAGGGTGTATATTAGTGATAATACTGTCTCTACATCCAGGGTGTATATTAGTGATACTCTCTGTCTCTACATCCAGGGTGTATATTAGTGATAATACTGTCTCTACATCCAGGGTGTATATTAGTGATACTCTCTGTCTCTACATCCAGGGTGTATATTAGTGATAATACTGTCTCTACATCCAGGGTGTATATTAGTGATAATACTGTCTCTACATCCAGGGTGTATATTAGTGATAATACTGTCTCTACATCCAGGGTGTATATTAGTGATACTCTCTGTCTCTACATCCAGGGTGTATATTAGTGATAATACTGTCTCTACATCCAGGGTGTATATTAGTGATAATACTGTCTCTACATCCAGGGTGTATATTAGTGATAATACTGTCTCTACATCCAGGGTGTATATTAGTGATAATACTGCCTCTACATCCAGGGTGTATATTAGTGATACTCTCTGTCTCTACATCCAGGGTGTATATTAGTGATACTCTCTGTCTCTACATCCAGGGTGTATATTAGTGATAATACTGTCTCTACATCCAGGGTGTATATTAGTGATACTCTCTGTCTCTACATCCAGGGTATATATTAGTGATAATACTGTCTCTACATCCAGGGTGTATATTAGTGATACTCTCTGTCTCTACATCCAGGGTATATATTAGTGATAATACTGTCTCTACATCCAGGGTATATATTAGTGATAATACTGTCTCTACATCCAGGGTGTATATTAGTGATTATACTGTCTCTACATCCAGGGTGTATATTAGTGATAATACTGTCTCTACATCCAGGGTGTATATTAGTGATAATACTGTCTCTACATCCAGGGTGTATATTAGTGATAATACTGTCTCTACATCCAGGGTGTATATTAGTGATAATACTGTCTCTACATCCAGGGTGTATATTAGTGATACTCTCTGTCTCTACATCCAGGGTGTATATTAGTGATAATACTGTCTCTACATCCAGGGTGTATATTAGTGATACTCTCTGTCTCTACATCCAGGGTGTATATTAGTGATAATACTGTCTCTACATCCAGGGTGTATATTAGTGATACTCTCTGTCTCTACATCCAGGGTGTATATTAGTGATAATACTGTCTCTACATCCAGGGTGTATATTAGTGATACTCTCTGTCTCTACATCCAGGGTGTATATTAGTGATAATACTGTCTCTACATCCAGGGTGTATATTAGTGATAATACTGTCTCTTCATCCAGGGTGTATATTAGTGATAATACTGTCTCTACATCCAGGGTGTATATTAGTGATACTCTCTGTCTCTACATCCAGGGTGTATATTAGTGATAATACTGTCTCTACATCCAGGGTGTATATTAGTGATACTCTCTGTCTCTACATCCAGGGTGTATATTAGTGATAATACTGTCTCTACATCCAGGGTGTATATTAGTGATAATACTGTCTCTACATCCAGGGTGTATATTAGTGATAATACTGTCTCTACATCCAGGGTGTATATTAGTGATAATACTGTCTCTACATCCAGGGTGTATATTAGTGATAATACTGTCTCTACATCCAGGGTATATATTATGTGTGTGTGTGTGTGTGTGTGTGTGTGTGTGTGTGTGTGTGTGTGTGTGTGTGTGTGTATACTAACCTATACACTCTGGTTGGAAGCCATTCCAGGTGAGGTTGGGGAGACAGGAGCGTGTTGTGGAGCCTTGTAGCAGGTAGCCCTTCCTACAGCTGAACAATACTGTACTGCTGATCTGTAGGTTGGAGGCACATCAGGGTCAGATACACACATCAGGGACAGAAACACACATCAGGGACAGATACACACATCAGGGTCAGATACACACGTCAGGGACAGATACACACATCAGGGACAGATACACACATCAGGGTCAGATACACACGTCAGGGACAGAAACACACATCAGGGACAGATACACACATCATGGTCAGATACACACATCAGGGTCAGATACACACATCAGGGACAGAAACACACATCAGGGACATATGCACACATTAGGGTCAGATACACACATCAGGGACAGAAACACACATCAGGGACAGATATACACATCCGGGTCAGATACACACATCAGGGAAAGATACACACATCAGGGTCAGATTCACACATCAGGGACAGATACACACATCAGGGACAGAAACACACATCAGGGACAGATACACACGTCAGGGACAGAAACACACATCAGGGACAGATACACGCATCATGGTCAGATACACGCATCAGGGTCAGATACACACATCAGGGACAGAAACACACATCAGGGTCAGATACACACATCAGGGACAGATACACACATCAGGGACAGATTCACACATCAGGGACAGATACACACATCAGGGTTAGATACACACATCAGGGTTAGAATCACACATCAGGGACAGATACACACATCAGCGACAGATACACACATCAGGGTTAGAATCACACATCAGGGACAGATACACACATCAGGGACAGATACACACATCAGGGTTAGAATCACACATCAGGGACAGATACACACATCAGGGACAGATACACACATCAGGGTTAGAATCACACATCAGGGACAGATACACACATCAGGGTTAGAATCACACATCAGGGACAGATACACACATCAGGGACATAGACACACATCAGAGTTAGGGACAGTATCTCTACTTGCACATTCATCTTCTACACATCTATCACTCCAGTGTTTAATTGCAATATTGTAATTATTTTGTCTCTATTGCCTATTTACTGCCTCCACCTCCCTAATCTCACCTCATTTGCTCATATTGTATATAGAGTTATTTTTCTCCTTTATTATTGACCGTATGTTTCTTTTACTCCATGTATAACTAACGCTGTGTTGTTGTATGTGTCACACTGCTTTGCTTTATCTTGACCAAGTCCCAGGTCGCAAAAGATCATTTTGTTCTCAACTAAGCCCACCTGGTTAAAATAAAGGTGAATATAAAAATACATTACAAATAAATGAATTGTAACCTGGTAGCCTTGGGTGTTGTTCTGGTTTCCAAACAGAGGCGTTCCAGGATCTCCACAGGTGGTGTGACTGGGATCTGAAACACACCACAGACAAGACAACTCCTTCCACACGTCGCGTAGAAACCTGACGAGCAGGACACCTGACTTGGTTGTCATAACTAACGCTCTCTATGTCCAAATCTATCGTCACATCTTCTTTCTGTACATTTTCCCGGGGCCGGTATGTGTCATAATGTCTCAGAGTGTTGATCTAGGATCAGGTCCCTTCCTGTCCATCTACAAGTCAAAACTGATAGTAAAATCAGCACTCGTTCTATGAGTCACTTAATACAATACGTACAGCCACCGGTCAGTATGGCCCAGAGACACACTGAGGATACCGGGGTAACAAACTCCCCACGACGCCAGGACAGCGGAGTCAATCACCACCTTCCGGAGACACCTGAAACCCCACCTCTTTAAGGAATACCTAGGATAAGATAAAGTAATCCCTCTCACCCCCCCCCCCTTAAAAGATTTAGATGCACTACTGTTCCACTGGATGTCATAAGGTGAATGCACCAATTTGTAAGTCGCTCTGGATAAGAACGTCTGCTAAATGACTTCAATGATACCAAACATGAAGAACACCTTCCTAATATGGAGTTGAACCTCCCCCTCAGAACAGTCTCAATTTGTCGGGTCATGGACTCTATAAGGTGTTGAAAGCGTTCCACAGGGATGCTGGGCCCATCTTGACTCCAATGCTTCCACAGGGATGCTGGGCCCATCTTGACTCCAATGCTTCCCCAGGGATGCTGGGCCCATCTTGACTCCAATGCTTCCACAGGGATGCTGGGCCCATCTTGACTCCAATGCTTCCACAGGGATGCTGGGCCCATCTTGACTCCAATGCTTCCACAGGGATGCTGGGCCCATCTTGACTCCAATGCTTCCACAGGGATGCTGGGCCCATCTTGACTCCAATGCTTCCACAGGGATGCTGGGCCCATCTTGACTCCAATGCTTCCACAGGGATGCTGGGCCCATCTTGACTCCAATGCTTCCACAGGGATGCGGGGCCCATCTTGACTCCAATGCTTCCACAGGGATGCTGGGCCCATCTTGACTCCAATGCTTCCCCAGGGATGCTGGGCCCATCTTGACTCCAATGCTTCCACAGGGATGCTGGGCCCATCTTGACTCCAATGCTTCCACAGGGATGCTGGGCCCATCTTGACTCAATGCTTCCACAGGGATGCTGGGCCCATCTTGACTCCAATGCTTCCACAGGGATGCTGGGCCCATCTTGACTCCAATGCTTCCACAGGGATGCTGGGCCCATCTTGACTCCAATGCTTCCACAGGGATGCTGGGCCCATCTTGACTCCAATGCTTCCACAGGGATGCTGGGCCCATCTTGACTCCAATGCTTCCACAGGGATGCTGGGCCCATCTTGACTCCAATGCTTCCACAGGGATGCTGGGCCCATCTTGACTCCAATGCTTCCACAGGGATGCTGGGCCCATCTTGACTCCAATGCTTCCCCAGGGATGCTGGGCCCATCTTGACTCCAATGCTTCCACAGGGATGCTGGGCCCATCTTGACTCCAATGCTTCCCCAGGGATGCTGGGCCCATCTTGACTCCAATGCTTCCACAGGGATGCTGGGCCCATCTTGACTCTATAAGGTGTTGAAAGCGTTCCACAGGGATGCTGGGCCCATCTTGACTCTATAAGGTGTGGGAAACATTCCCCAGGGATGCTGGGCCCATCTTGACTCCAATGCTTCCACAGGGATGCTGGGCCCATCTTGACTCCAATGCTTCCACAGGGATGCTGGGCCCATCTTGACTCCAATGCTTCCCCAGGGATGCTGGGCCCATCTTGACTCCAATGCTTCCCCAGGGATGCTGGGCCCATCTTGACTCCAATGCTTCCCCAGGGATGCTGGGCCCATCTTGACTCCAATGCTTCCCCAGGGATGCTGGGCCCATCTTGACTCTATAAGGTGTGGGAAACATTCCACAGGGATGCTGGGCCCATCTTGACTCTATAAGGTGTGGGAAACATTCCACAGGGATGCTGGGCCCATCTTGACTCCAATGCTTCCCCAGGGATGCTGGGCCCATCTTGACTCTATAAGGTGTTGAAAGCGTTCCACAGGGATGCTGGGCCCATCTTGACTCCAATGCTTCCACAGGGATGCTGGGTCCATCTTGACTCCAATGCTTCCACAGGGATGCTGGCCCATCTTGACTCCAATTCTTCTCCACAGTTGTGTCAAGTTGACTGGATGTCCTTTGGGTGGTCGACCATTCTTGGTACACACGGGGAAACTGTTGACTGTGAAAAACCCAGCAGCGTTGCAGTTCTTGACACAAACCGGTGCACCTGGCACCTACTACAGTACCCCCGTTCAAAGGCACGAAGATATTTTGTCTTGCTCATTCACCCTCTGAATGACACACAGACACAATCCATGTCTCAATTGTCTCAAGGCTTAAAAATCCTTCTTTAACCCGTCTCCTCCCCTTCATCTACATGTCTCCTCCCCTTCATCTACACTGATTGAAGTGAATTTAACAAGTGACATCAATAAGGGATCATAGCTTTCACCTGGATTCACCTGGTCTGTCTATGTCATGGAAAGAGCTGGTGTTCTTAATGTTTTGTACACTCAGTGTATATTTACAGAGTTCGACCAACGTTTTAGAATATTGTTCTTGTTCTAGACATTCAGTTACCTTGTTAATAAAATATTCTGCATGTTTTGTTGTTGTGGCGCTAACATGCCTGCAATACCATTTAGTGTCAGCCTGGAAATGCTTCATAATGCAGAACTTCCTCAATTCAGTACAAGGCTCTGGTATGGAATGGCTGACAGCCTGGTCTGAGTTGGTTACTGATAGGACCCATTCTGAGTGCCTGGTCTGAGTTTGTTACTGATAGGACCCATTCTGACAGCCTGGTCTGAGTTGGTTACTGAAAGGACCCATTCTGAGAGCCTGGTCTCAGTTGGTTACTGATAGGACCCATTCTGAGAGCCTGGTCTCAGTTGGTTACTGAGAGTTATCTGGACCCATTCTGAGTGCCTGGTCTCAGTTGGTTACTGATAGGACCCATTCTGAGTGCCTGGTCTCAGTTGGTTACTGATAGGACCCATTCTGAGTGCCTGGTCTGAGTTGGTTCCTAATAGTTAGCTGAACCCATTCTGAGTGCCTGGTCTGAGTTGGTTCCTAATAGTTAGCTGAACCCATTCTGAGTGCCTGGTCTGAGTTGGTTCCTAATAGTTAGCTGGACCCATTCTGAGTGCCTGGTCTGAGTTGGTTCCTAATAGTTAGCTGGACCCATTCTGAGTGCCTGGTCTCAGTTGGTTCCTAATAGTTAGCTGGACCCATTCTGAGTGCCTGGTCTGAGTTGGTTCCTAATAGTTAGCTGGACCCATTCTGAGTGCCTGGTCTCAGTTGGTTCCTAATAGTTAGCTGGACCCATTCTGAGTGCCTGGTCTCAGTTGGTTCCTAATAGTTAGCTGGACCCATTCTGAGTGCCTGGTCTGAGTTGGTTCCTAATAGTTAGCTGGACCCATTCTTACAGCCTGGTCTGAGTTGGTTCCTGATAGTTAGCTGGACCCATTCTTACCTATGCAGGAGGGCTGCGTGCCGCTCCAGATGCCGTCATACTGACAGTATCGTCTGGCTGAACCCACCAACACCAAAGGAGGAGAGCAGGAGAAGGAGACAGAGGAGAGGTAGGTGAACCCACGGTCCTCCCTTCTCCCCTGGGCCGGGACACCTGGGTCTCCACAGAACACGGCTAGAGGGGGGTATGAGGAGGAGCGAGAGAGAAAGAGAAGCAATGTAAGATGTTCTATCATTTGGTTGATAACACGTGACAAAGCACTAGGCATCCGTGTCTATGGGATGTGACTATGGGATGTGTCTATGGGATGTGTCTATGGGATGTGTCTATGGATGTGTCTATGGGATGTGATGTGTCTATGTGATGTGTCTATGGGATGTGACTATGGGATGTGTCTATGGGATGTGTCTATGGGATGTGACTATGGGATGGGATGTGTCTATGGGATGTGTCTATGGGATGTGACTATGGGATGTGTCTATGGGATGTGACTATGGGATATGTCTATGGGATGTGTCTATGGGATGTGTCTATGGGATGTGTCTATGGGATGTGACTATGGGATGGGATGTGTCTATGGGATGTGTCTATGGGATGTGTCTATGGGATGTGTCTATGGGATGTGACTATGGGATGTGATGTGTCTATGTGATGTGTCTATGGGATGTGTCTATGGGATGTGTCTATGGATGTGTCTATGGGATGTGTCTATGGGATGTGTCTATGGATGTGTCTATGGGATGTGATGTGTCTATGGGATGTGTCTATGGGATGTGATGTGTCTATGGGATGTGACTATGGGATGTGATGTGTCTATGGGATGTGTCTATGGGATGTCTATGGGATGTGTCTATGGGATGTGTCTATGGGATGTGACTATGGGATGTGTCTATGGGATGTGTCTATGGGATGTGTCTATGGGATGTGATGTGTCTATGGGATGTGTCTATGGGATGTGACTATGGGATGTGTCTATGGGATGTGTCTATGGGATGTGTCTATGGGATGTGTCTATGGGATGTGTCTATGGGATGTGACTATGGGATGTGTCTATGGGATGTGACTATGGGATGTGACTATGGGATGTGTCTATGGGATGTGACTATGTGATGTGTCTATGGGATGTGTCTATGGGATGTGTCTATGGGATGTGTCTATGGGATGGGATGTGTCTATGGGATGTGTCTATGGGATGTGACTATGGGATGTGTCTATGGGATGTGTCTATGGGATGGGATGTGTCTATGGGATGTGGATGTGTCTATGGGATGTGTCTATGGGATGTGACTATGGGATGTGTCTATGGGATGTGATGTGTCTATGGGATGTGATGTGTCTATGGGATGTGACTATGGGATGTGACTATGGGATGTGACTATGGGATGTGTCTATGGGATGTGACTATGGGATGTGTCTATGGGATGTGTCTATGGGATGTGTCTATGGGATGTGACTATGGGATGGGATGTGTCTATGGGATGTGACTATGGGATGTGTCTATGGGATGTGTCTATGTGATGTGACTATGGGATGTGATGTGACTATGGGATGTGTCTATGTGATGTGACTATGGGATGTGATGTGTCTATGGGATGTGACTATGGGATGTGTCTATGGTGTCTATGTGATGTGACTATGGGATGTGACTATGGGATGTGTCTATGGGATGTGTCTATGGGATGTGTCTATGTGATGTGACTATGGGATGTGATGTGTCTATGGGATGTGACTATGGGATGTGTCTATGGGATGTGTCTATGGGATGTGTCTATGGGATGTGACTATGGGATGTGTCTATGGGATGTGTCTATGTGATGTGACTATGGGATGTGTCTATGGGATTTGATGTGTCTATGGGATGTGTCTATGGGATGTGTCTATGGGATGTGTCTATGGGATGTGTCTATGGGATGGTATGTGTCTATGGGATGTGACTATGGGATGGGATGTGTCTATGGGATGTGACTATGGGATGTGACTATGGGATGTGATGTGTCTATGGGATGTGTCTATGGGATGTGTCTATGGGATGTGTCTATGGGATGTGACTATGGGATGTGTCTATGGGATGTGATGTGTCTATGGGGTGTGACTATGGGATGTGACTATGGGATGTGTCTATGGGATGTGTCTATGGGATGTGACTATGGGATGTGTCTATGTGATGTGACTATGGGATGTGTCTATGGGATGTGATGTGTCTATGGGATGTGACTATGTGATGTGACTATGTGATGTGACTATGGGATGTGTCTATGGGATATGTCTATGAGATGTGTCTATGGGATGTGTCTATGGGATGTGTCTATGGGATGTGTCTATGGGATGTGTCTATGTGATGTGACTATGGGATGTGTCTATGTGATGTGACTATGGGATGTGTCTATGGGATGTGATGTGTCTATGGGATGTGACTATGTGATGTGACTATGTGATGTGACTATGTGATGTGACTATGGGATGTGTCTATGGGATGTGTCTATGGGATGTGTCTATGGGATGTGTCTATGGGATGTGTCTATGGGATGTGTCTATGGGATGTGTCTATGGGATGTGTCTATGGGATGTGACTATGGGATGTGTCTATGGGATATGTCTATGGGATGTGTCTATGGGATGTGTCTATGGGATGTGACTATGGGATGTGACTATGGGATGTGACTATGGGATGTGTCTATGGGATATGTCTATGGGATGTGTCTATGGGATGTGACTATGGGATGTGACTATGGGATGTGACTATGGGATGTGACTATGGGATGTGACTATGGGATGTGTCTATGGGATGTGTCTATGGGATGTGACTATGGGATGTGACTATGGGATGCGACTATGGGATGTGACTATGGGATGTGACTATGGGATGTGACTATGGGATATGTCTATGGGATGTGTCTATGGGATGTGTCTATGGGATGTGACTATGGGATGTGACTATGGGATGTGACTATGGGATGTGACTATGGGATGTGACTATGGGATGTGACTATGGGATGTGACTATGGGATGTGACTATGGGATGTGTCTATGGGATGTGACTATGGGATGTGACTATGGGATGTGATATGTGACTATGGGATGTGACTATGGGATGTGACTATGGGATGTGACTATGGGATGTGACTATGGGATGTGACTATGGGATGTGACTATGGGATGTGACTATGGGATGTGTCTATGGGATGTGACTATGGGATGTGACTATGGGATGTGACTATGGGATGTGACTATGGGATGTGACTATGGTAAATGTCATATTGCAGCTCAGACGAGGAAGGAGAGGACCATCTTCCCCAGTAATTTCATTTCATAATATTTTAGATAAAACTATACTAAATATAATCACATCACCAAATAATAGATTGAAACACACTGTTTTGCAATGAAGGTATACAGTAGCCTCAACATAACTCTGTAGGGTAGCACCAGGGTGTAGCCGGAGGACAGCTAGCTTCCGTCCTCCTCTGGGTATATTGACTTCAATACAAAACCTAGGAGGCTTATGGTTCTCACCCCCTTCCATAGACTTACACAGTAACTATGACAACTTCCGGAGGACGTCCGCCAACCGATCAGAGCTCTAGCAGCATGAACTGACATGTTGTCCACCCAATCAAAGGATCAGGAAATGAATCTAGTACTGAAAGCATAAGCTACAGCTAGCTGGCACTGCAGTGAAAAACATGTGGTGAGTAGTTGACTCAAAGAGAGAGAAAGACAATAGTTGAACAGTTTTCAACAAATTAATTTATTCCTAAATGACGAAGAAGCAAGAGAGAAATGGAGAGAGAGATTGTCACTTACTTAGGTAGCAAATGCAGCTAACTAGTTTAGCCTACTGAAAGACCCAGTTCAAACAAAGGGATGCTAGGTTAGCTAGCTGGCTATAACAGAGGGATGCTATGTTAGCTGGTTGGCTATAACAGAGGGATGCTATGTTAGCTAGTTGGCTATAACAGAGGGATGCTATGTTAGCTAGCTGGCTATAACAGAGGGATGGTATGTTAGCTAGCTGGCTATAACAGAGGGATGCTATGTTAGCTAGCTGGCTATAACAGAGGGATGCTATGTTAGCTAGCTGGCTATGACTATCCAACACAACACTGGAACTCTTACAAGTCAAGGTAAGCTTTTGGTTTTATTAATTTACTACCACCAGCGTCTGCCAGAGATAGTGCTAAACTGCTTACTGACTGTACACTGTAACGCTACTGATTGTAGCAGGTTTACTAATGTGTTAGTTCTATTAGCTATGTTTACTGTAATGTTACTTTAGCTAACATGATGACAACGATGTAGGCTGTGTAGCGATTTGGCTTGGAAAATGCTTTCCTCCGGTCACGTATAGCTGATGCGTTGTACATTGAAGTCCACACATGAAGGGAAGAGGTGAGAAGAGGAGAGTGCATAGGAAGGAAGAAGGAATACAACCTGGCTGCTATGAAAGTGAAATGTGTTTACGCGTGATCAGAGGTGTATGGCCGTATTGAATGTGTCACTGTCTGTCACATCAAATGTGTTTCTCGACCTGTGTGTACCTACGCTGTAAAAACCTATGCTGTAAAATATAGTTCATAGTCTTGGTTGTAACAACCTCATGATGGGTACAGGGACAACTGGGACAACTGGGACAACAGGGACAACTGGGACAACTGTACATTGAACTGGGTGAATGGCATACGAATGTCAGTCATCCATTATGCTGTAATAGAAATAAGGCCGTGCTCATTAAAAACTGATTGCCCGTCTTCATCTGAAACGGCACTGACCACCAATGCTATACATGGCATGTCCTTACAGCTAGTTGAAGCTCAGGTATACAGGTATACAGGTATACAGGTATACATGGCATGTCCTTACAGCTAGTTGAAGCTCAGGTATACAGGTATATTTCAGTGGTTTACTTACGGAAGCACTGTGGTTTTTCTCCAATCCAGGTGCCGTTTCCCTGGCAGGTGATCATGGTGGGCAGGGAGAGCTGGTAACCCTGGTTACAGGCGTAACTAACGCTGTTGCCCCAGGTGAAGTCTGTTCCAACCACCTGGCCGTTAGGAATGGGAGGCGGGGCCGTACACACTATAGCTGGAGAGAGAGAGAGATTCAGATTCAGATTTTTTTAAACAAAAATATAGATTAAGAGTTGGATGAAGTTGAATTCTTTTTTACAAGGACATTTACAGGATACTGCCCTCCACAACATAACCTTCACTCCAAATTAAATCTCCAAACCTAAAACCTGATATTGGACAAAGGTTCTGGAAAGATTGTCATTGCCAAGGACTATACAGCTAATACTCTGGTAAACCAACATCCAGCACAGGAAGCAGAAACCTGAAAACACCATCCAACCTGGAAATGAGTGAGTAGTGTTTAGTCAGAAGTCAATAAGAAAAGGACATTACAACGAGATATTTTCCTTTATAAGGACTGAATGCTAAGTTAAGGCTACCAAGCTTACTAGGACAGAACATATCTGGCTGCAACTTCAATTAGCACTGAGGTGCGAAGTGAGAGGTGCCAAAGCCCTTGAGCCCAACAACGGCAGGAGAGTTTCACAGCCTCCCCGTTCCCAAATGGAGAGGCTTTTGAGACTGCCTACTCCATGGCTTCCCCATGTGCAGAGGTCCTCACAATACAATACCCCTTGGATGTAAACAATGAAAAGGCAAGGAACGAGTACAAAAATAAGCTCCTAGCAGATAATCCAGAGCCACTTTTTGCTAACTGCTACAAAAATGGGAACATTTGGCGCATACAGACCATTGTTTGGCGCAGTGATATATTATTAACCTCTTGCTTCTACTCGGGACGCTTGCGTCCCAACTAGAGCTCTGGAAATGCAAATGCGCTACGCTAAATGCTAATAGTATTAGTTAAAACTCAAACAAAATAATTAGCATTTCGGCGTTACACAAACCGCACAATAAAATAGAAAACATTCATTACCTTTCACCATCTTCTTTGTTGGCACTCCTAGATGTCCCATAAACACTATTGGGTCTTTATTTCGATTAAATCGGTCCATATAAAGCCTAGATATCGTTATATGTAGACTGTGTGATAAACGAAAAAAACATTGTTTCAAAACGTAACGTCATTTTTTAAAATTCAAAAAGTCGACGATAAACTTTCACAAAACACTTCGAAATACTTTTGTAATGCAACTTTAGGTATTAGTAAACGTTAATAAGCGATAAAATTCCTCAGGAGGCGATGTAAAGATCATTAGCTGTCCGTCTGGAAAAATGTCCGGCTAGAAACTCAACGAAAATATCCGGTCCTAGACCTGAGGAAATACGGTGCCCTGCATGTGTTTGACCAAGAAAAAACTCGAAGGGAAATGACAAGACTCTAGACACCGTGTGGAAGCTGTAGGTACTGCAACCTCAGTCAATTAATTGTGGTTCACCTTTATCAATGGGTTCAAGTAGCGCATGGATATATTTTCCCATTTTCAGTGATCAGTTTTTCCTGTGCTTTTCGATGTAAATGCCGTTCTGGTAAAGCCACAGCAGTGATTTAACCAGTTTTATAAACGTCTGAGTGTTTTCTATCCACACAGACTAAGCAAATGCATATACTATATTCCTGGCATGAGTAGCAGGGCGCTGAAATGTTGCGCGATTTTTAACAGAATGTTCAAAAAAGTAGAGGGTAGAAGGAAGAGGTTCGCTACCCCTCTGTTAAGGGGGCTGGGGTATTAGCAATAGGTGGAAACTCAGGAGTGTCATGTCAACCTGAACAAGCTAATGTCAACCTGTACAAGCTAATATCAACCTCTACAAGCTAATGTCAACCTCTACAAGCTAATGTCAACCTCTACAAGCTAATGTTAACCTCTACAAGCTAATGTCAACCTCTACAAGCTAATGTCAACCTCTACAAGCTAATGTCAACCTCTACAAGCTAATGTCAACCTGTACAAGCTAATATCAACATCTACAAGCTAATGCCAACCTCTACAAGCTAATGTCAACCTCTACAAGCTAATGTCAACCTCTACAAGCTAATGTTAACCTCTACAAGCTAATGTCAACCTCTACAAGCTAATGTTAACCTCTACAAGCTAATGTCAACCTCTACAAGCTAATGTCAACCTCTACAAGCTAATGTTAACCTCTACAAGCTAATATCAACCTCTACAAGCTAATATCAACATCTACAAGCTAATGTCAACTTGTACAAGCTAATGTCAACCTCTACAAGCTAATGTCAACCTGTACAAGCTAATGTCAACCTCTAAAAGCTAATGTCAACATCTACAACTCATCCAGAACGCCGCAGCCCGTCTGGTGTTCAACCTTCCCAAGTTCTCTCACGTCACCCCGCTCCTCCGCTCCCTCCACTGGCTTCCAGTTGAAGCTCGCATCCGCTCAAGACCATGGTGCTTGCAAGCTGTGAGGGAACGGCACCTCAGTACCTCCAGGCTCTGATCAGGCCCTACACCCAAACAAGGGCACTGCGTTCATCCACCTCTGGCCTGCTCGCCTCCCTACCACTGAGGAAGTACAGTTCCCGTCAGCCCAGTCAAAACTGTTCTGCTCTGGCCCCCAATGGTGGAACAAACTCCCTCACGACGCCAGGACAGCGGAGTCAATCACCACCTTCCGGAGACACCTGAAACCCCACCTCGAATACCTAGGATAGGATAAAGTAATCCCTCTCACCCCCTCCCCTGAAAAGATTTAGATGCACTACTGTTCCACTGGAGGTCATAATGAATGCACCAATTTGTAAGTCGCTCTGGATAAGAGCGTCTGCTAAATGACTTAAATGTAAATGTAAATGTACAAGCTAATGTCAACCTCTACAAGCTAATGTCAACCTCTACAAGCTAATGTCAACCTCTACAAGCTAATGTCAACCTGTACAAGCTAATATCAACATCTACAAGCTAATGTCAACCTCTACAAGCTAATGTCAACCTGTACAAGCTAATGTCAACCTCTACAAGCTAATGTCAACCTCTACAAGCTAATGTCAACCTCTACAAGCTAATGTCAACCTGTACAAGCTAATATCAACATCTACAAGCTAATGTCAATGTCAGCTTGTAGAGGTTAACATTAGCTTGTAGAGGTTAACATTAGCTTGTAGAGGTTGACATTAGCTTGTAGAGGTTAACATTAGCTTGTAGAGGTTGACATTAGCTTGTAATGTTAACCTCTACAAGCTAATGTCAACCTCTACAAGCTAATGTTAACCTCTACAAGCTAATGTCAACCTCTACAAGCTAATGTCAACCTCTACAAGCTAATGTCAACCTCTACAAGCTAATGTTAACCTCTACAAGCTAATGTTAACCTCAACAAGCTAATGTCAACCTCTACAAGCTAATGTCAACCTCTACAAGCTAATGTCAACCTCTACAAGCTAATGTTAACCTCTACAAGCTAATATCAACCTCTACAAGCTAATATCAACATCTACAAGCTAATGTCAACTTGTACAAGCTAATGTCAACCTCTACAAGCTAATGTCAACCTGTACAAGCTAATGTCAACCTCTAAAAGCTAATGTCAACATCTACAAGCTAATGTCAACCTCTACAAGCTAATGTCAACCTCTACAAGCTAATGTCACCCTCTACAAGCTAATGTCAACCTCTACAAGCTAATGTCAACCTCTACAAGCTAATGTCAACCTCTACAAGCTAATGTCAACCTCTACAAGCTAATGTCAACCTGTACAAGCTAATATGAACATCTACAAGCTAATGTCAACCTCTACAAGCTAATGTCAACCTCTACAAGCTAATGTCTACCTCTACAAGCTAATGTCTACCTCTACAAGTTAATGTCAACCTCTACAAGCTAATGTCAACCTCTACAAGCTAATGTCAATCTCTACAAGCTAATGTCAACCTGTACAAGCTAATGTCAACCTGTACAAGCTAATGTCAACCTGTACAAGCTAATGTCAACCTCTACAAGCTAATGTCAACCTCTACAAGCTAATGTCAATATCTACAAGCTAATGTCAACCTCTACAAGCTAATGTCACCCTCTACAAGCTAATGTCAACCTCTACAAGCTAATATCAACATCTACAAGCTAATGTCAACCTCTACAAGCTAATGTCAACCTGTACAAGCTAATGTCAACCTGTACAAGCTAATGTCAACCTCTACAAGCTAATATCAACATCTACAAGCTAATGTCAACCTCTACAAGCTAATGTTAACCTCTACAAGCTAATGTTAACCTCTACAAGCTAATGTCATCCTCTACAAGCTAATGTCAATATCTACAAGCTAATGTCACCCTCTACAAGCTAATGTCAACCTCTACAAGCTAATGTCAACCTCTACAAGCTAATGTCAACCTGTACAAGCTAATGTCAACCTCTACAAGCTAATGTCAACCTCTACAAGCTAATGTCAACCTGTACAAGCTAATATGAACATCTACAAGCTAATGTCAAGCTCTACAAGCTAATGTCAACCTGTACAAGCTAATGTCTACCTCTACAAGCTAATGTCTACCTCTACAAGCTAATGTCAACCTCTACAAGCTAATGTCAACCTCTACAAGCTAATGTCAACCTCTACAAGCTAATGGCATTAGCTAAATTAGCTAAAGCTAATGAAAGTCAACCACCTATCCCAGAGCACTACTCTCTCACTGAAATTAAGTATACATTCACCCAGCTGCAGGGAAGGCATGTGGAGCTGAAAAAGCAGGTGAACACACTCCAGTCAGCACAGACCCAGACAATAGTCTGGCTCAACAAAACCCCGGCAACCAGGCCCAGAGAGCTGGTGGGGCATGTCTGCACTCTGGACTGTGGTGAGACAACTTCAACAGGAGAAGGAGCAGGAGAAAGAACAGAGCCCAGCGGCAGGAGATGGTGAGAGTGCTGGAGGAGAAGGTGGGAACAATGATGTTTGACAGAGAACAAGCCATTAGAGAGCTGGCCACTCCCGCAGAGAAGCCAGCAGACAGTCCACCTCAGACCCTGACCATAGCCTCAACATCACAGCAGAACAGTCCACCTCAGAACCTGACCATAGCCTCAACATCACAGCTGAACAGTCCACCACAGAACCTGACCATGGTCTCGACATCACAGCAGAACAGTCCACCCCAGAACCTGACCATAGCCTCGACACCACAGCAGAACAGTCCACCTCAGAACCTGACCATAGCCTCCACATCACAGCAGAACAGTCCACCTCAGACCATAGCCTCAACATCACAGCAAAACAATCCACCCCAGACCCTGACCATAGCCTCAACATCACAGCAGAACAGTCCACACCAATCCCTGACCATAGCCTCCACATCACAGCAGAACAGTCTACCTCAGACCCTGACCATAGCCTCAACACCACAGCAGAACAGTCCACCTCAAACCCTGACCATAGCCTCAACACCACAGCAGAACAGTCTACCTCAGACCATAGCCCCAACATCACAGCAGAACAGTCTACCTCAGACCCTGACCCCAGCCTCAATATCACAGTAGGACAGGCAAATTAAGAAACTCAAGCCCAGGGGACAACACCCCCACTGAGCCCCTCCCCCCATACCACAGAGGACATACACAGACCACTCCTTATGGACTCAAACCGGAAATATACACAAGAAAATTAACTTTTTCCCAAACAAACAGTGTCTAAACTCTGGTGTCCAAACACCCAGCACGCCCTAGACCCTCTGTCTGAGGACCAACTAGGCTCACCTAGCCACAAGATAATACACACCGGCACAAACGACCTGAGAACACAGCAGGAAAGGGTGGCCACAGCACTGAAGGGAGTGATTGAAAAAGCTACATATATACATACCATTCAAAAGTTTTGGTTCACTTAGAAATAACCTCGTTTTCCATGAAAAGATACATGAAATGAGTTCCAAAATTAATAGGAAATATAGTCAACACGTTGTCAAGGTTATAAATTATGATTTAAAAAAATCTAAATAATGATAATTGGGTCCTTCAAACTTTGCTTTCGTCAAAGAATCCTCCATTTGCAACTATTATAGCCATGCAGACCTTTTGTAGTTGTCAATTTGTTGAGGTAATCTGGAGAGATTTCACCCCATGCTTCCTGAAGCACCTCCCACAAGTTGGATTGGCTTGATAGGCACTTCTTAACGTACCATACTGTCAAGCTGCTCCCACAACAGCTCAATAGGGTTGAGATCTGGTGACTGTTGGCCGCTCCATTATAGACAGAAAACCAGCTGACCGCTTCTTCACTAAATAGTTATTGTGTAGATTGGAGATGTGCTTTGGGTCATTGTCCTGTTGTAGGAGGAAATTGGCTTCAGTTAATTACCGTCTACAGGGTATGGCATGGCGTTGCAAAATGGAGTGATAGCCTTCCTTCTTCAAGATCCCATTTACCTTATACAAATCTCCAACTTTACCACCACCAAAGCACCCCCAGACCATCACATTGCCTCCACCTCCACCAGACCATCACATTGCCTCCACCCCCAGACCATCACATTGCCTCCACCCCCAGACCATCACCCCCAGACCATCACATTGCCTCCACCTCCACCAGACCATCACATTGCCTCCACCCCCAGACCATCACATTGCCTCCACCCCCAGACCATCACATTGCCTCCACCCACAGACCATCACAATGCCTCCACCCCCAGACCATCACATTGCCTCCACCCCCAGACCATCAAATTGGCTCCACCCCCAGACCATCACATTGGCTCCACCCCAGAACATCACATTGCCTCCTCCCCCAGACCATCACATTGCCTCCACCCCCAGACCATCACATTGCCTCCACCCCCAGACCAACACATTGCCTCCACCCCCAGACCATCACATTGCCTCCACCCCCAGACCATCACATTGCCTCCACCCCAGACCATCACATTGCCTCCACCCCAGACCATCACATTGCCTCCACCCCAGACCATCACATTGCCTCTACCCCCAGACCAGCACCCCCAGACCATCACATTGCCTCCTCCCCCAGACCATCACATTGCCTCCACCCCAGACCATCACATTGCCTCCACCCCCAGACCATCACATTGCCTCCACCCCCAGACCATCACATTGCCTCCACCCCCAGACCATCACATTGCCTCTACCCCAGACCAGCACCCCCAGACCATCACATTGCCTCCTCCCCAGACCATCACATTGCCTCCACCCCCAGACCAACACATTGGCTCCACCCCCAGACCATCACATTGCCTCCACCCCCAGACCATCACATTGCCTCTACCCCAGACCAGCACCCCAGACCATCACATTGCCTCCTCCCCAGACCATCACATTGCCTCCACCCCAGACCAACACATTGCCTCCACCCCCAGACCATCACATTGCCTCCACCCCAGACCATCACATTGGCTCCACCCCAGACCATCACATTGCCTCCTCCCCCAGACCATCACATTTCCTCCACCCCCAGACCATCACATTGCCTCTACCCCCAGACCAGCACCCCAGACCATCACATTGCCTCCACCCCCAGACCATCACATTTGCCTCCTCCCCCAGACCATCACATTGCCTCCACCCCAGACCAGCCTCCACCCCAGACCACCCCCCAGACCATCACATTGCCTCCACCCCCAGACCATCACATTGCCTCCACCCCCAGACCAACACATTGCCTCCACCCCCAGACCATCACATTGCCTCCACCCCCCCCAGACCATCACATTGCCTCCTCCCCAGACCATCACATTGCCTCCACCCCCAGACCAACACATTGCCTCCACCCCCAGACCATCACATTGCCTCCACCCCAGACCATCACATTGCCTCTACCCCCAGACCAGCACCCCCAGACCATCACATTGCCTCCTCCCCCAGACCATCACATTGGCTCCACCCCCAGAACATCACATTGCCTCCTCCCCCAGACCATCACATTGCCTCCACCCCAGACCATCACATTGCCTCCACCCCCAGACCAACACATTGCCTCCACCCCCAGACCATCACATTGCCTCCACCCCCAGACCATCACATTGCCTCTACCCCCACCCCCAGACCATCACATTGCCTCCACCCCCAGACCATCACATTGCCTCCACCCCCAGACCATCACATTGCCTCTACCCCCAGACCAGCACCCCCAGACCATCACATTGCCTCCTCCCCAGACCATCACATTGCCTCCACCCCCAGACCAACACATTGCCTCCATTGGCTCCACCCCCCCCCAGACCATCACATTGCCTCCACCCCCCCAGACCATCACATTGCCTCTACCCCCAGACCAGCACCCCCAGACCATCACATTGCCTCCTCCCCAGACCATCACATTGCCTCCACCCCCAGACCAACACATTGCCTCCACCCCCAGACCATCACATTGCCTCCACCCCAGACCATCACATTGCCTCCACCCCCAGACCATCACATTGCCTCCACCCCAGACCAACACATTGCCTCCACCCCCAGACCATCACATTGCCTCCACTCTCAGACCATCACATTGCCTCCACCCCCAGACCATCACATTGCCTCCTCCACCAGGCTTGACAGATGGTTCAATCCTCCAGCATCTTTTATTTTTTTCTGCGTCTCAAGAATGTTCTTATTTTTGATCCAAACACCTCAAACGTAGATTTGTTTGTCCATAACGCTTGTTTCCAATCTTCCTCGGTCCAGTGTCTGCGTTCTTTTGCTAATCTGAATCTTTTATTTTTATTGGCCAGTCTGAGATATGGTCTGTTCACAGACCCCACAGAGCACCAGGACAGCAACCCAATTAGACCAAATCATAAGAAAGGAAAAAGATAAATATTTGACACACTGGAAAGAATCAACCAAAGAACAGAGCATATCGGAATGCTATTTTGCCCTAAACAGAGAGTACACCGTGGCAGAATACCTGACAACTGTGACTGACCCCAAGTTAAGAATATCCTTGACTATATACAGACTCGGTGAGCATAGCCTTGCTATTGAGAAAGGCTGCCGTAGGCAGACCTGGCTCTCAAGAGAAGACAGGCTATGTGCTCACTGCCCACAAAATGAGGTGGAAACTGAGCTGCACTTCCTCACCTTCTGCAAAATGTACAGTGCCTTGCAAAAGTATTCATTCCCCTTGGCGTTTTTCCCATTTTTGTTGCATTACAACCTGTAATTTAAATAGATTTTTATTTGGATTTCATGTAATGGACATACACAAAATTGTCCAAATTGGTGAAGTGAAATGGAAAAAAATACACAAATATGTTTCAAAAGAATTAAAAAAATGTAAAAGTGGTGTGTATTCTTTGCTATGAAGCCCCTGAATAAGATCTGGAGAAACCAATTACCTCCAGAAGTCAAATAATTAGTTAAAGTCCACCTGTGTGCAATCTAGGTGTCACATGATCTATCATATGATCTCATTATATATACACCTGTTCTGAAAAGGCCCCAGAGTCTGCAACAGCACTGAACAAGGCACACCACCAGGCAAGCGGCACCATGAAGACTAAGGAACTCTCCAAACAGGTCAGGGACAAAGTTGAGGAGAAGTACAGATCAGTGTTTATAAAAAAATATCTAAAACTTTGAACATCCCACAGAGCACCAATAAATCCATTATTAAAAAAATGGAAAGAATATGGCACTACAACAAACCTGCCAAGAGAGTGCCGCCCACCAAAACTCAAGGACCAGGCAAGGAGGCCATTAATCAGAGAGGCAACAAAGAGACCAAAGATAACACTGAAGAAGCTGCAAAGCTCCACAGAGGAGATTGGAGTATCTGTCCATAGGACAACTTTAAGCTGTACACTCCACAGAGCTGGGCTTTACGGAAGAATGGGCAGAAAAAAAGCCATTGCTTAAAGAAAAAATAAGCAAACATGTTTTGTGTTCGCCAAAAGGCATGTGGGAGACTCCCCAGAAATATGAAAGAAGGTACTCTGGTGTGATGAGACTAAAATTGGGATTTTAGGCCATCAAGGAAAATGCAATGTTTGGAGCAAACCCAACACCCCTCATCACCCCGAGAACACCATCCCCACAGTGGAGCATGGTGGTGGCAGCATCATGCTGTGGGGATGTTTTTCATCGGCATGGAATGGCCTAGGCAAAGCCCAGACCTCAATCCAATCGAGAATCTGTGGTATGATTTAAAGATTGCTGTACACGAGCGGAACCCATCCAACTTGAAGGAGCTGGAGCAGTTTTGCCTTGAAGACTGGGCAAAATTCCCAATGGCTAGATGTGCCAAGTTTATAGAGACATAAACCCCAAGAGATGCGAAGCTCAAGTTTACTGTTTGTTTGTCTTATTTCTTGATTGTTTCACGTAAAAAAAATGATTTTGCATCTTCAAAGGGGTAGGCATGGTTACGTAAATAAAATGATACAACCCCCCCCCCCCCAAAAAAATGTTTTAATTCCAGGTTGTAAGGCAACAAAATAGGAAAACTGCCAAGAGGGGTTGAATAAGCCACTGTTAGAGACACACGTTTCCCTCCAGATTACACTCATAAAGAATTAGAAAACAAATCAAACGTTGATCATCTCTCATATTGCAGAGCAGCAAGGTGGGAACAACATAGTAGAACCAGTGGAATACAACTTACATTGTTACAGCTGTTGTCTGTTGTCTGTAAAAACGTTTGTGAGTGTTGTGTTCGCTAATGTTTCCCTTGTTTATTTCCCTTTTGTTTATGGTCTATTCCATTTGCATTGTAAACATGTGTTTCCCATGCCAATAAAGCCTTTTGAATTGATTTGAGAGTGAGAGAGAGGAGACAGAGAGAGAGAGAGTGAGTGTGAGAAAGGAGACAGACCGAGTGAGACAGACCGAGTGAGACAGAGACAGACAGAGAGAGAGAGTGAGTGTGAGGCAGGGGGATAAAGTGTTTGTTATTGAGAGAGAGATTGTGCTAGAGTCTGTGTGTGTGTGTGTGTCTGTGCATATGTTTTTCTGTGTGTTTGTGTGCGTGTGTCAGTACCTTTACATTGTGGCTTGGTCCCGTTCCATGTGCGGTCCTTAGTGCAGACCAGGGTTGAAGCGCGGTCAGCGTCCATAGTGAAGCCTGGGGCACACTGGAAACTCACAGTGCTGTTGTAGGTGAATTCACTGCCCAGCCTCAAACCATTAGCTGGCACACCTGGGTCCCCACACATAATAACTGGAGGGAGGGAGGGAGGGGGAGAGAGAGAGAAAGAGTCATTGAAACATCCCAATTATGTTCCCCAAATCCAAGCTGTATATAGATAATGTACATAGAATGTATTTATAGAATGTATATAATGTATATATATATAATGTATATAGATCGTGTATATAGATAATGTACATAGAATGTATTTATAGAATGTATATAATGTATATAGATCATGTATATAGATAATGTACATAGAATGTTATATAGAATGTATATAATGTATATATATAATGTATATAGATAATGTACATAGAATGTATTTATAGAATGTATATAATGTATATATATAATGTATATAGATAATGTATATAGATAATTCATATAGATCATGTATATATATAATGGATATAGATCTGGTATATAGATCATGTATATAGATCGTGTATATATATGATGTATATAATGTATGTATATATATGATGTATATAGATAATCCAAGCTGTATATAGATAATGTACATAGAATGTATATACAGTGCCTTGCGAAAGTATTCGGCCCCCTTGAACTTTGCGACCTTTTGCCACATTTCAGGCTTCAAACATAAAGATATAAAACTGTATTTTTTTTGTGAAGAATCAACAACAAGTGGGACACAATCATGAAGTGGAACGACATTTATTGGATATTTCAAACTTTTTTAACAAAACAAAAACTGAAAAATTGGGCGTGCAAAATTATTCAGCCCCTTTACTTTCAGTGCAGCAAACTCTCTCCAGAAGTTCAGTGAGGATCTCTGAATGATCCAATGTTGACCTAAATGACTAATGATGATAAATACAATCCACCTGTGTGTAATCAAGTCTCCGTATAAATGCACCTGCATTGTGATAGTCTCAGAGGTCCGTTAAAAGTGCAGAGAGCATCATGAAGAACAAGGAACACACCAGGCAGGTCCGAGATACTGTTGTGAAGAAGTTTAACCTCTTAAGTCGACCCTCTACTTTTTTGAACATTCTGTTAAAAATCGCGCAACATTTCAGCGCCCTGCTACTCATGCCAGGAATATAGTATATGCATTTGCTTAGTCTGTGTGGATAGAAAACACTCAGACGTTTAAAAAACTGGTTAACCTCTTAAGACTCTAGGGGCAGTATTTCATTTTTGGATAAAAAGACGTGCCCGTTTTAAGCGCAATATTTTGTCACGAAAAGATGCTCGAATATGCTTGGAATTGATAGTTTTGGAAAGAAGACAGTCTTACGTTTCCAGAAATGCAAAGATTTTCACTGTGAGTCCCTTAGAACAAATGCTTCGGGCAAAACCAAGATGTATGACCGACCAGGAAATGCACAGGATTTCTGAGGCTACGTTTTCCATGATCGCCTTATATGGCTGTGAATGCGACAGGAATGAACGGACACTTTATCTTGTTTCCCCAAGGTCTCTGCAGCATTGTGACGTATTTGTAGGCATATCATTGGAAGATTGACCATAAGGGACTACATTTACCAGGTGTCCCGCTTGGTGTCTGCGTGGCAATTGGTGCGCAAAAGTCAGGTCCCGGTATTTTTCCATTCAAATCTCAGAACAAACCAGGCTACAAGGACGGTGCTTTCAATGGAGAGAAATATGACAAACCACCTTCAGGATTGATTCAAACAACGTTTTCCATGTTTCAGTCGATATTATGGAGTTAATTCGGAAAAAAGTTCGACATGTAGGTGACTGAATTTTCGGTTAGTTTCGGTAGCCAAATGCACAGTAACAAAAGGGAACGATGTGTCCTACACAAGAATCTTTCAGGAAAAACTGGACATCTGCTATGTAACTGAGAGTCTCCTCATTGAAACATCTGAAGTTCTTCAAAGGTAAATTATTTTATTTGATTCCTTGGCTGGTTTTTGTGAATATGTTGCGTGCTAAATGCTAACGCTAATGCTAAGCTAGCTATCACCACTCTTACACAAATTAGTGATTTTCTCTGGTTCTAAAGCATATTTTGAAAATCTGAGACGACAGGATTGTTAAGAAAAGGATAAGCTTGAGAACAGGCATATTTATTTCATTTCATTTGCGATTTTTAGAAATCGCTAACGTTGCGTTATGCTAATGAGCTTGAGGCTGTAGTTACGCTACCGCATACGGGTTTGGTCGGACTATGAGGTTAAATCACTGCTGTGGCTTTACCAGAACGGCATTTACATCGAAAAGCACAGGAAAAACTGATCACTGAAAATGGGAAAATATATCCATGCGCTACTTGAACCCATTGATAAAGGTGAACCACAATTAATTGACTGAGGTTGCAGTACCTACAGCTTCCACACGGTGTCTAGAGTCTTGTCATTTCCCTTCAAGTTTTTTCTTGGTCAAACACATGCAGGGCACCGTATCTCCTTAGGTCTAGGACCGGATATTTTCGTTGAGTTTCTAGCCGGACGGACAGCTAATGATCTTTACATCGCCTCCTGATGAATTTTATCGCTTATTAACGTTTACTAATACCTAAAGTTGCATTACAAACGTATTTCGAAGTGTTTTGTGAAAGTTTATCGTTGACTTTTTGAATTTTAAAAAATGACGTTACGTTTTGAAACAATGTTTTTTTCGTTTATCACACAGTCTACATATAACGATATCTAGGCTTTATATGGACCGATTTAATCGAAATAAAGACCCAAATAGTGTTTATGGGACATCTAGGAGTGCCAACAAAGAAGATGGTGAAAGGTAATGAATGTTTTCTATTTTATTGTGCGGTTTGTGTAACGCCGAAATGCTAATTATTTTGTTTACGTCCCCTGTGGGTCTTTTGGGGTGTTACATGCTATCAGATAATAGCTTCTCATGCTTTCGCCGAAAAGCATTTTAAAAATCTGACTTGTTGCCTGGATTCACAACGAGTGTAGCTTTAATTCGATACCCTGCATGTGTATTTTAATGAACTTTTGAGTTTTAACTAATACTATTAGCATTTAGCGTAGCGCATTTGCATTTCCAGAGCTCTAGTTGGGACGCAAGCGTCCCGAGTAGAAGCAACAGGTTAAAGCCGGATTTGGATACAAAAAGATTTCCCAAGCTTTAAACATCCCAAGGAGCACTGTGCAAGCGATAATATTGAAATGGAAGGAGTATCAGACCACTGCAAATCTACCAAGACCTGGCCGTCCCTCTAAACTTTCAGCTCATACAAGGAGAAGACTGATCAGAGATGCAGCCAAGAGGCCCATGATCACTCTGGATGAACTGCAGAGATCTACAGCTGAGGTGGGAGACTCTGTCTATAGGACAACAATCAGTCGTATAATGCACAAATCTGGCCTTTATGGAAGAGTGGCAAGAAGAAAGCCATTTCTTAAAGATATCCATAAAAAGTGTCGTTTAAAGTTTGCCACAAGCCACCTGGGAGACACACCAAACATGTGGAAGAAGGTGCTCTGGTCAGATGAAACCAGAATTGAACTTTTTGGCAACAATGCAAAACGTTATGTTTGGCGTAAGAGCAACACAGATCATCACCCTGAACACACCATCCCCACTGTCAAACATGGTGGTGGCAGCATCATGGTTTGGGCCTGCTTTTCTTCAGCAGGGACAGGGAAGATGGTTAAAATTGATGGGAAGATGGATGGAGCCAAATACAGGACCATTCTGGAGAAAACCTGATGGAGTCTGCAAAAGACCTGAGACTGGGATGGAGATTTGTCTTCCAACAAGACAATGATCCAAAACATAAAGCAAAATCTACAATGGAATGGTTAAAAAATAAACATATCCAGGTGTTAGAATGGCCAAGTCAAAGTCCAGACCTGAATCCAATCGAGAATCTGTGGAAAGAACTGAAAACTGCTGTTCACAAATGCTCTCCATCCAACCTCACTGAGCTCGAGCTGTTTTGCAAGGAGGAATGGGAAAAAATGTCAGTCTCTCGATGTGCAAAACTGATAGAGACATACCCCAAGCGACTTACAGCTGTAATCGCAGCAAAAGGTGGCACTACAAAGTATTAACTTAAGGGGGCTGAATAATTTTGCACGCCCAATTTTTCTGTTTTTGATTTGTTAAAAAAGTTTGAAATATACAATAAATGTCGTTCCACTTCATGATTGTGTCCCACTTGTTGTTGATTATTCACAAAAAAATACAGTTTTATATCTTTATGTTTGAAGCCTGAAATGTGGCAAAAGGTCGCAAAGTTCAAGGCGGCCGAATACTTTCGCAAGGCACTGTATATAATGTATATATATATATATATATAATGTATATAGATAATTCATATATATCATGTATATATATATATATATATATATAATGGATATAGAGCATGTATATTTACAATTTATATAGATAATGTATATAGATAATTCATATAGATCATGGATATATATATATATATATATAATGTATATAGATCATGTATATAGATCATGTATATAGATCTAGATAGCGTGTTGTCACTAGCTCATCATCCTGGAGGAAAGCTCTACGTTGATTTCCTTTGTATTTGGGAAGACATAGCACTTCAGATGCAATTATAGAGAGTAAACATATCGTCTAAATCCCACAAGATGAAGTCCGTAAGACTGGAATAGTTAATGAACTGTTCTACGCTGTAGTCCCCAAAGCAACTAACATGTCAAACAAACTTACCAATCTAGACAGGCTACATGTCTCCCATGGCTTCACAGCCAATAAGCTGTTTGAAATATAAATCACACTTCCTAAATAGTACTTATTATAGCCTATGGCTTCAAGTGGTCTTAGAGGGAAACAAACTCTGAGAAACAAACTTTCAATAGCATTGTAGTAGAACTGAGGTACATATTACTGTGAGATACTTCACCTTCCTTTCCCTATGGAGACGCAAGAGCCAGAATGTCTACCAGTGCCTGAGCCTCCTCTTCTAATACATACAAGCTGAGGAAACTGTTGCTCCAGGAGCCGTAATGGGACTCTGACTGTGCACTCTTCAATATCATTCACACAACAAGCTTCCTGTGACTCAACAGACGTAACTTCTAGAAGTCAGTATTCAGCTTGTTGTTGGTACCAGGTGTATTGTTGTCAGGATTCAGCGTGTTGTTGGTACCAGGTGTATTGTTGTCAGGATTCAGCTTGTTGTTGGTACCAGGTGTATTGTTGTCAGGATTCAGCGTGTTGTTGATACCAGGTGTATTGTTGTCAGTATTCAGCTTGTTGTTGATACCAGGTGTATTGTTGTCAGAAGTCAGTATTCAGCTTGTTGTTTGTACCAGGTGTATTGTTGTCAGAAGTCAGTATTCAGCTTGTTGGTACCAGGTGTATTGTTGTCAGGATTCAGCTTGTTGTTGGTACCAGGTGTATTGTTGTCAGTATTCAGCTTGTTGTTGATACCAGGTGTATTGTGGTCAGTATTCAGCTTGTTGTTGATACCAGGTGTATTGTGGTCAGTATTCAGCTTGTTGTTGGTACCAGGTGTATTGTTGTCAGTATTCAGCTTGTTGTTGATACCAGGTGTATTGTTGTCAGTATTCAGCTTGTTGTTGATACCAGGTGTATTGTTTACATTTACATTTACATTTAAGTCATTTAGCAGACGCTCTTATCCAGAGCGACTTACAAATTGGTGCTTTCACCTTATGACATCCAGTGGAACAGCCACTTTACAATAGTGCATCTAGGTCTTTTAAGGGGGGAGAAGGATTACTTTATCCTATCCTAGGTATTCCTTAAAGAGGTGGGGTTTCAGGTGTCTCCGGAAGGTGGTGATTGACTCCGCTGTCCTGGCGTCGTGAGGGAGTTTGTTCCACCATTGGGGGGCCAGAGCAGCGAACAGTTTTGACTGGGCTGAGCGGGAACTGTACGTCCTGGTATTGTTGTCAGTATTCAGCTTGTTGTTGGTACCAGGTGTATTGTTGTCAGTATTCAGCTTGTTGGTACCAGGTGTATTGTTGTCAGTATTCAGCTTGTTGTTGGTACCAGGTGTATTGTTGTCAGAAGTCAGTATTCAGCTTGTTGTTGGTACCAGGTGTATTGTTGTCAGGATTCAGCTTGTTGT
>NC_088402.1:4415194-4445194 GCF_034236695.1 Oncorhynchus nerka
CCTTCCCTCCCCTTCCCTCTTCTCTCTCTCTCTCCCCCTTCCCTCTCTCCCCTTCCCTATCTCTCTCCCCTTCCCTCCCTCTCTCTCCCTCTCTCCCGTTCCCTCTCTCTCCCTTCCCTCTCTCCCCCTTCCTCTCTCTCCCCTTTCCCTCCCTCTCTTCCCCTTCCCCCTTCTCTCCCTTCCCTCCCCTTCCCTCTCTCTCCTTCTTCTCTCTCCCCTTCCCTCTCTCCCCCTTCCTCTCTCTCCCCTTCCCTCTCTCTCTCCCTTCCCTCTCTCCCCTTCCTCTCTCTCTCCCCCTTCACTCTCTCTCCCCTTCCCTCTCTCTCCCCCTTCCCTCTCTCTCTCCCCTTCCCTCTCTCTCTCCCCTTCCCTCTCTCTCCCCTTCCTCTCTCTCCAAATTCTAATTCCTGTGGTCTCTCTCCCCTTCCCTCTCTCTTCCCCTCTCTCTCTCCCCATTCTAATTCCTGTGGTCTCTCTCCCCTTCCCTTTCTCCCCCTTCCCTCTCTCTCCCCCATTCTAATTCCTGTGGTCTCTCCCCCTTTCCTCTCTCTCCCTCATCCCTCTCCCCCTTCCTCTCTCTCCCCCTTCCCTCTCTCTCCCTCTTCCCTCTCCCCCTTCCCTCTCTCTCCCCTTCCCTCTCTCTCCCCCTTCCCTCTCTCTCCCCTTGCCTTCCCTCTCTCTCCCTTTACCCTCTCCCCCTTCCCTCTCTCCCCCTTCCCTCTCTCTCCCTCCTCCCTCTCCCCTTCCCTCTCTCTCCCCTTCCCTCTCTCTCCCCCTTCCCTATCTCTCCCTCTTCCCTCTCCCCTTCCCTCTCTCTCCCCCTTCCCTCCCCCTTCCCTCTCTCTTCTCTCTCTCCCCCTTCCCTCTCTCTCCCCCTTCCCTCTCTCTCCCCTTCCCTCTCTCTCCCTCTTCCCTCTCTCTCCCCCTTCCCTCTCTCTCCCTCTTTCCTCTCTCTCCCCTTCCCTTCCCTCTCTCTCCCCCTTCCCTTCCCTCTCTCTCCCCCTTCCCTCTCTCTCCCTCCTCCCCTTCCCTCCCCTTCCCTCTCTCCCTTCCCTCTCTCTCCCTTTCCCTCTCCCACTTCCCTCTTTCTCCCCCTTCCCTCTCTCTCCCCCTTCCCTCTCTCCTCCTTCCCTCTCTCTCCCCCTTCCCGCTCTCTCTCCCTCTCCCCCTTCCCTCTCTCTCTCTCCCTTCCCTCTCTCTCCCTCTTCCCTCTCCCACTTCCCTCTCTCTCCCCCTTCCCCTTCCCCTTCCCTCTCTCTCCCCCTTCCCTCTCTCTCCCCCTTCCCTTTCTTTAATTCCTAGGTCTGTGGTCTTTTGACCAGTGGATCCAGTGGAGGATGATGTGTATGTTCATTACTGTCTCCTTATCCTCCTTCCTGCTCCAGGCCCAACGGCCCATTGCACTCTCTCTGTGTGTGTGTGTGTGTGTGTGTGTGTGTGTGTGTGTGTGTGTGTGTGTAAGCAATGGCCCCTCTATAATGACCAGCTGTGACTGGACCTTGATGTCTTTGCCAACCATGAACAGGTGGCCACCCCTCAGGCACCACACAAAGAGAGAGAAGGATGGAGGGAGAGCGAGATAGAGAGGGGGAGTAAGACAGCTCTCTCTCCCTCTCGAGCTGTATGTAGAAAATGTCTGTAGAACTGACCCTAGAGCTGTCTGTCTCAAGCACTGTCTGTAGAACTGCCCCTAGAGTTGTCTGTCTCAAGAACTGTCTGTAGAACTGCCCCTAGAGCTGTCTGTCTCAAGAACTGTCTGTAGAACTGACCCTAGAGCTGTCTGTCTCAAGAACTGCCTGTAGAACTGACCCAAGAGCTGTCTGTCTCAAGAACTGTCTGTAGAACTGACCCTAGAGCTGTCTGTCTCAAGAACTGCCTGTAGAACTGACCCAAGAGCTGTCTGTCTCAAGAACTGTCTGTAAACTGACCCTACTGTCTGTCTCAAGAACTGTCTGTAGAACTGACCCTAGAGCTGTCTGTCTCAGAACTGTCTGTAGAACTGACCCTAGAGCTGTCTGTCTCAAGAACTGTCTGTAGAACTGACCCTAGAGCTGTCTGTCTCAAGAACTGCCTGTAGAACTGACCCTAGAGCTGTCTGTCTCAAGAACTGTCTGTAGAACTGACCCTAGAGCTGTCTGTCTCAAGAACTGCCTGTAGAACTGACCCTAGAGCTGTCTGTCTCAAGAACTGCCTGTAGAACTGACCCTAGAGCTGTCTGTCTCAAGAACTGTCTGTAGAACTGACCCTAGAGCTGTCTGTCTCAAGAACTGTCTGTAGAACTGACCCTAGAGCTGTCTGTCTCAAGAACTGTCTGTAGAACTGACCCTAGAGCTGTCTGTCTCAAGAACTGCCTGTAGAACTGACCCTAGAGCTGTCTGTCTCAAGAACTGTCTGTAGAACTGACCCTAGAACTGTCTGTCTGACTATCTGTCTGTAACACTATCTTCTATCTATCATACAATCTGTATGACAGTCTGTATGACAGTCTGTATGACAGTCTGTATGATAGTCTGTATGACAATCTGTATGATAGTCTGTATGACAGTCTGTATGACAGTCTGTATGACAGTCTGTATGACAGTCTGTATGACAATCAGTATGTAGCACTATCTGTATGACAGTCTGTATGACAGTCTGTATGACAGTCTGTATGTAGCACTATCTGTATGACAGTCTGTATGACAGTCTGTATGTAGCACTATCTGTATGACAGTCTGTATGTAGCACTATCTGTATGACAGTCTGTATGTAGCACTATCTGTATGACAGTCTGTATAACAGTCTGTATGACAGTCTGTATGACAGTCTGTATGTAGCACTATCTGTATGACAGTCTGTATGTAGCACTATCTGTATGTAGCACTATCTGTATGTAGCACTATCTGTATGACAGTCTGTATGACAGTCTGTATGTAGCACTATCTGTATGACAGTCTGTATGTAGCACTAACTGTATGACAGTCTGTATGACAGTCTGTATGTAGCACTATCTGTATGACAGTCTGTATGACAGTCTGTATGTAGCACTATCTGTATGACAGTCTGTATGACAATCTGTATGTAGCACTATCTGTATGACAGTCTGTATGACAGTCTGTATGACAGTCTGTATGATAGTCTGTATGACAGTCTGTATGACAGTCTGTATGATAGTCTGTATGACAGTCTGTATGACAGTCTGTATGTAGCACTATCTGTATGACAGTCTGTATGTAGCACTATCTGTATGACAGTCTGTATAACAGTCTGTATGACAGTCTGTATGATAGTCTGTATGACAGTCTGTATGACAGTCTGTATGTAGCACTATCTGTATGACAGTCTGTATGTAGCACTATCTGTATGACAGTCTGTATGACAGTCTGTATGACAGTCTGTATGACAGTCTGTATGTAGCACTATCTGTATGACAGTCTGTATGTATGACAGTCTGTATGACAGTCTGTATGTAGCACTATCTGTATGACAGTCTGTATGACAGTCTGTATGACAGTCTGTATGACAATCAGTATGTAGCACTATCTGTATGACAGTCTGTATGACAGTCTGTATGACAGTCTGTATGTAGCACTATCTGTATGACAGTCTGTATGACAGTCTGTATGTAGCACTATCTGTATGACAGTCTGTATGTAGCACTAACTGTATGACAGTCTGTATGTAGCACTATCTGTATGACAGTCTGTATGACAGTCTGTATGTAGCACTATCTGTATGACAGTCTGTATGTAGCACTATCTGTATGACAGTCTGTATGACAGTCTGTATGACAGTCTGTATGTAGCACTATCTGTATGACAGTCTGTATGACAGTCTGTATGTAGCACTATCTGTATGACAGTCTGTATGACAGTCTGTATGACAGTCTGTATGTAGCACTATCTGTATGACAGTCTGTATGTAGCACTATCTGTATGACAGTCTGTATGACAGTCTGTATGTAGCACTATCTGTATGACAGTCTGTATGACAGTCTGTATGACAGTCTGTATGACAATCAGTATGTAGCACTATCTGTATGACAGTCTGTATGACAGTCTGTATGACAGTCTGTATGTAGCACTATCTGTATGACAGTCTGTATGTAGCACTATCTGTATGACAGTCTGTATGACAGTCTGTATGTAGCACTATCTGTATCTGTATGTAGCACTAACTGTATGACAGTCTGTATGACAGTCTGTATGACAGTCTGTATGACAGTCTGTATGACAGTCTGTATGTAGCACTATCTGTATGACAGTCTGTATGACAGTCTGTATGAAGGTCTGTGACAGTCTGTATGGCAATCCCCCTCCTCTGTCTCTCTCCCCCTCCTCTGTCTCTCTCCCCCTCCTCTGTCTCTCTCCCCCTCCTCTGTCTCTCTAGCCCATCCTCTGTCTCTCTCCCCCTCCTCTGTCTCTCTCCCCCTCCTCTGTCTCTCTCCCCCTCCTCTGTCTCTCTCCCCTCCCCTGTCTCTCTCCCCCTCCTCTGTCTCTCTCCCCCTCCTCTGTCTCTCTCCCCCTCCTCTCTCTCTCCCCCTCCTCTGTCTCTCCCCCTCCTCTGTCTCCCCCTCCTCTGTCTCTCTCCCCCTCCTCCGTCTCTCTTTCCCCTCCTCTGTCTCTCTCCCCCTCCTCTGTCTCTCTCCCCCTCTTCTGTCTCTCTCCCCCTCCTCTTTGTCTCCCCCTTCCTCTGTCTCTCTCCCCTCCTCTGTCTCTCTCCCCCTCCTCTGTCTCTCTCCCCCTCCTCTGTGTCTCCCCTTCCTCTGTATCTCTCCCCCTCCTCTGTCTCTCTCCCCCTCCTCTGTGTCTCCCCCTTCCTCTGTCTCTCTCCCCCTCCTCTGTGTCTCCCCCTCCTCTGTCTCTCTCCCCCCTCCTCTGTGTCTCCCCCTCCTCTGTCTCCCCCATCCTCTGTGTCTCCCCTTCCTCTGTCTCTCTCCCCCTCCTCTGTCTCTCTCCCCCTCCTCTGTGTCTCCCCCTTCCTCTGTCACTCTCCCCCTCCTCTGTCTCTCTCCCCCTCCTCTGTCTCTCTCCCCCTCCTCTGTCTCTCTCCCCCTCCTCTGTCTCTCTCCCCCTCCTCTGTGTCTCCCCCTTCCTCTGTCTCTCTCCCCCTCCTCTGTCTCTCTCCCCCTCCTCTGTCTCTCTCCCCCTCCTCTGTCTCTCTCCCCCTCCTCTGTCTCTCTCCCCCTCCTCTGTCTCTCTCGCCCCTCCTCTGTCTCTCTAGCCCCTCCTCTGTCTCTCTAGCCCCTCCTCTGTCTCTCTAGCCCCTCCTCTGTCTCTCTCCCCCTCCTCTGTCTCTCTCCCCCTCTCTTCTGTCTCTCTCCCCCTCCTCTTTGTCTCCCCCTTCCTCTGTCTCTCTCCCCCTCCTCTGTCTCTCTCCCCCTCCTCTGTCTCTCTCCCCCTCCTCTGTGTCTCTCACCCTTCCTCTGTCTCTCTCGCCCCTCCTCTGTCTCTCTAGCCCCTCCTCTGTCCCTCTAGCCCCTCCTCTGTCTCTCTCCCCCTCTTCTGTCTCTCTCCCCCTCCTCTGTCTCTCTCCCCCTCCTCTGTGTCTCTCGCCCCTCCTCTGTGTCTCTCGCCCCTCCTCTGTCTCTCTAGCCCCTCCTCTGTCTCTCTAGCCCCTCCTCTGTCTCTCTAGCCCCTCCTCTGTCTCTCTCGCCCCTCCTCTGTCTCTCTCGCCCCTCCTCTGTCTCTCTCGCCCCTCCTCTGTCTCTCTAGCCCCTCCTCTGTCTCTCTCCCCCTCCTCTGTCTCTCTCCCCCTCCTCTGTCTCTCTAGCCCCTCTGTCTCTCTCCCCCTCCTCTGTCTCTCTCGCCCTCCTCTGTCTCTCTAGCCCCTCCTCTGTCTCTCTAGCCCCTCCTCTGTCTCTCTCGCCCCTCCTCTGTCTCTCTAGCCCCTCTGTCTCTCTCCCCCTCCTCTTTGTCTCCCCCTTCCTCTGTCTCTCTCGCCCCTCCTCTGTCTCTCTCGCCCCTCCTCTGTCTCTCTCGCCCCTCCTCTGTCTCTCTAGCCCCTCCTCTGTCACTCTAGCCCCTCCTCTGTCTCTCTAGCCCCTCCTCTGTCTCTCTAGCCCCTCCTCTGTCTCTCTAGCCCCTCCTCTGTCTCTCTCGCCCCTCCTCTGTCTCTCTAGCCCCTCCTCTGTCTCTCTCGCCCCTCCTCTGTCTCTCTCGCCCCTCTGTCTCTCTAGCCCCTCCTCTGTCTCTCTCACCCCTCCTCTGTCTCTCTAGCCCCTCCTCTGTCTCTCTAGCCCCTCCTCTGTCTCTCTCGCCCCTCCTCTGTCTCTCTAGCCCCTCCTCTGTCTCTCTAGCCCCTCCTCTGTCTCTCTAGCCCCTCCTCTGTCTCTCTCGCCCCTCCTCTGTCTCTCTCGCCCCTCCTCTGTCTCTCTCCCCCTCCTCTGTCTCTCTCGCCCCTCCTCTGTCTCTCTCGCCCCTCCTCTGTCTCTCTCGCCCCTCCTCTGTCTCTCTAGCCCCTCCTCTGTCTCTCTAGCCCCTCCTCTGTCTCTCTCGCCCCTCCTCTGTCTCTCTAGCCCCTCCTCTGTCTCTCTCCCCCTCCTCTGTCTCTCTCCCCCTCCTCTGTCTCTCTCGCCCCTCCTCTGTCTCTCTCGCCCCTCCTCTGTCTCTCTCCCCCTCCTCTGTCTCTCTCGCCCCTCCTCTGTCTCTCTAGCCCCTCCTCTGTCTCTCTAGCCCCTCCTCTGTCTCTCTCGCCCCTCCTCTGTCTCTCTAGCCCCTCCTCTGTCTCTCTAGCCCCTCCTCTGTCTCTCTCCCCCTCCTCTTTGTCTCCCCCTTCCTCTGTCTCTCTCGCCCCTCCTCTGTCTCTCTAGCCCCTCCTCTGTCTCTCTCGCCCCTCCTCTGTCTCTCTAGCCCCTCCTCTGTCTCTCTAGCCCCTCCTCTGTCTCTCTCGCCCCTCCTCTGTCTCTCTCCCCCTCCTCTGTCTCTCTCGCCCCTCCTCTGTCTCTCTCGCCCCTCCTCTGTCTCTCTCGCCCCTCCTCTGTCTCTCTAGCCCCTCCTCTGTCTCTCTAGCCCCTCCTCTGTCTCTCTAGCCCCTCCTCTGTCTCTCTCGCCCCTCCTCTGTCTCTCTAGCCCCTCCTCTGTCTCTCTCGCCCCTCCTCTGTCTCTCTAGCCCCTCCTCTGTCTCTCTAGCCCCTCCTCTGTCTCTCTCCCCCTCCTCTTTGTCTCCCCCTTCCTCTGTCTCTCTCGCCCCTCCTCTGTCTCTCTAGCCCCTCCTCTGTCTCTCTCGCCCCTCCTCTGTCTCTCTAGCCCCTCCTCTGTCTCTCTAGCCCCTCCTCTGTCTCTCTAGCCCCTCCTCTGTCTCTCTAGCCCCTCCTCTGTCTCTCTCGCCCCTCCTCTGTCTCTCTCGCCCCTCTGTCTCTCTAGCCCCTCCTCTGTCTCTCTCACCCCTCCTCTGTCTCTCTAGCCCCTCCTCTGTCTCTCTAGCCCCTCCTCTGTCTCTCTAGCCCCTCCTCTGTCTCTCTCGCCCCTCCTCTGTCTCTCTCGCCCCTCCTCTGTCTCTCTAGCCCCTCCTCTGTCTCTCTAGCCCCTCCTCTGTCTCTCTAGCCCCTCCTCTGTCTCTCTAGCCCCTCCTCTGTCTCTCTAGCCCCTCCTCTGTCTCTCTCCCCCCTCCTCTGTCTCTCTAGCCCCTCCTCTGTCTCTCTAGCCCCTCCTCTGTCTCTCTAGCCCCTCCTCTGTCTCTCTAGCCCCTCCTCCGTCCCTGCAAAGAGACACATCCGTACGGAATCCAGGGGAGAGCAACCGATCACCAGGCAGCTCTATTGTAAATTCCATTTAAAAACTCGCAAAATACATTTCAATTGAGGAAAATATGTGAGTCTCTCTATTATTGTAAAATCTTGGAGAGACTAAATTGAGAAGAAATAGGAAGGGCATTTATCTCAACCCTTCCGGATAGACAGAATTGAGAAGAAATTGAAATGGATTGGATCCCATTGCTACATTGTATTGGTCAGAGATCAGGAAACTGAGTGGTAACAGAGTGTGATGTTAATTAAAGAGGCTAACCACTAGTGGATGTATATGTGTTAAGGTGGCAGAGAGACAGGAAGACAGACAGAGACAGACAGACAGGCAGAGAGACAGACAGAGAGACAGGCAGACCGGCAGAGAGACAGACAGACAGGCAGAGAGACAGACAGACAGGCAGAGAGACAGACAGAGAGACAGGCAGACCGGCAGAGAGACAGGCAAGCAGGCAGTCAGGCAGTCAGGCAGGCAGTCAGGCAGTCAGTCAGGCAGGCAGTCAGGCAGTCAGGCAGTCAGGCAGGCAGTCAGGCAGGCAGGCAGGCAGTCAGGCAGGCAGTCAGGCAGGCAGGCAGGCAGGCAGTCAGGCAGTCAGGCAGGCAGTCAGGCAGGCAGGCAGGCAGTCAGGCAGGCAGTCAGGCAGGCAGGCAGGCAGGCAGTCAGGCAGTCAGGCAGTCAGGCAGTCATGCAGTCAGGCAGTCAGGCAGGCAGTCAGGCAGGCAGTCAGGCAGGCAGGCAGGCAGGCAGGCAGGCAGTCAGGCAGTCAGGCAGGCAGGCAGGCAGGCAGGCAGTCAGGCAGTCAGGCAGTCAGGCATATGGTTGAGAGACACTACTGTGTTTTAGCGCTGTGTGTGTTATTCTTCTTCAGAATGTGTGTGTGTGTGTGTGTGCGTCTGTTGTGTTTATGTTCAGAATATGTGTGTGTGTGTGTTGTGTTCTAGTTCAGATCGTGTATGTGCGTGTGTGTTCTGCTTGTAAATATGTGCGTGTCCTGCATCTTACCATGGCACTCTGGCTGTGTGCCCACCCAGGTGCTGTTAGGTTGGCATGTTCTCTCTGAGGAACCTCGTAGGACATATCCCTGTTCACAGCTGAACCCCACCACACTGCCCACTGAGAAGTCTTCTCCGAGTCTGATACCGTGGCCTGGGATACCTGGATCCCCACACAGACCAGACGACTCTCCTGGAGAAGGAGGGGCGGAAAGAGAGATAACACACACATATATATATATATATATATATAGCTTTTAATTAAACCTTTATTTAACTAAGCAACTAAGGAAGTCAGTTAAGAACATTAAGAACACATTCTTGAAGGGTTAACTGCTTTGTTCAGGGGCAGACCGATAGTTTGACCTTGTCAGCTCGGGGAGTCGATCCAGGAGTCGATCCAGCAACCTCTCGGTTACTGTCACCCCAATATATATATATATATATAGCATTTTCTATATTTATTTATATAAATAAATAGAGAAAATGCTTTTCAAGAAGATTAAACATAATCGTCTTGAAAAAAGGTCAGAAAATAAAGATATAGCGCCCGGAAGAGTCTCATAACGCCATTTGGATATAATTTACAATTTCAAATAATTTCTCTCTCGCTCTCCTGGTTCGTCCTTCTGACCTGAGAACCTTAATGTAACAGTCACATGACCTAGTGGCCACATGGAGGGAATGTTACTGTAACAGCTCCCTGACTGTTAGTAGACATGTCCTGCAGTCACATGACCTAGTGGCAGTCACATGACCTAGTGGCAGTCACATGACCTAGTGGCCACATGGGGGGAATGTTACTGTAACAGCTCTCTGACTGTTAGTAGACATGTCCTGCAGTCACATGACCTAGTGGCAGTCACATGACCTAGTGGCCACATGGGGGGAATGTTACTGTAACAGCTCCCTGACTGTTAGTAGACATGTCCTGCAGTCACATGACCTAGTGGCAGTCACATGACCTAGTGGCCACATGGGGGGAATGTTACTGTAACAGCATTTCAACTCTATATCTGACATGGTACAGGTGGTCTATATCTGACATGGTACAGGTGGTCTATATCTGACATGGTACAGGTGGTCTATATCTGACAAGGTACAGATGGTCTATATCTGACATGGTACAGGTGGTCTATATCTGACATGGTACAGGTGGTCTATATCTGACATGGTACAGGTGGTCTATATCTGACATGGTACAGATGGTCTATATCTGACATGGTACAGGTGGTCTATATCTGACATGGTACAGGTGGTCTATATCTGATGTGGTACAGGTGGTGGTCTATATCTGACATGGTACAGGTGGTCTATATCTGACATGGTACAGATGGTCTATATCTGACATGGTACAGGTGGTCTATATCTGACGTGGTACAGGTGGTGGTCTATATCTGACGTGGTACAGGTGGTGGTCTATATCTGACATGGTACAGGTGGTCTATATCTGACGTGGTACAGGTGGTGGTCTATATCTGACATGGTACAGGTGGTCTATATCTGACGTGGTACAGGTGGTCTATATCTGACATGGTACAGGTGGTCTATATCTGACGTGGTACAGGTGGTCTATATCTGACATGGTACAGGTGGTCTATATCTGACATGGTACAGGTGGTCTATATCTGACATGGTACAGGTGGTCTATATCTGACATGGTACAGGTGGTCTATATCTGACATGGTACAGGTGGTCTATATCTGACATGGTACAGGTGGTCTATATCTGACATGGTACAGGTGGTGGTCTATATCTGACATGGTACAGGTGGTCTATATCTGACATGGTACAGATGGTCTATATCTGACATGGTACAGGTGGTCTATATCTGACGTGGTACAGGTGGTGGTCTATATCTGACATGGTACAGGTGGTCTATATCTGACATGGTACAGGTGGTCTATATCTGACATGGTACAGGTGGTCTATATCTGACATGGTACAGGTGGTCTATATCTGACATGGTACAGGTGGTCTATATCTGACATGGTACAGGTGGTCTATATCTGACATGGTACAGGTGGTGGTCTATATCTGACGTGGTACAGGTGGTCTATATCTGACATGGTACAGGTGGTCTATATCTGACATGGTACAGGTGGTCTATATCTGACATGGTACAGGTGGTCTATATCTGACATGGTACAGGTGGTCTATATCTGACGTGGTACAGGTGGTCTATATCTGACATGGTACAGGTGGTCTATATCTGACATGGTACAGGTGGTCTATATCTGACATGGTACAGGTGGTCTATATCTGACATGGTACAGGTGGTCTATATCTGACATGGTACAGGTGGTGGTCTATATCTGACATGGTACAGGTGTCCTTTTTGTTTAAGCCCATAGCCATGTGTGTGAGGTGGATACTTTAGTTTCAAAGTAGATGTTTTAAAGAATACCCAGAAACACTCTGTGTGACCCTGATTTAACCCAATGCAGTGAAAGGTTAAACCAGATTAAATAGCATTTATGTCCTCTATATACTTCATTGTGTTGTCCTGTTTCCCAGTCACCAAGTCAATAGGAATTTAGTGTTTTTTTCCTCAGAAAGAGGTGTGTGTGTGTGTGTGTGTGTTTACCTCAGAAAGAGGTGTTTGTGTTTGTGTGTGTGTGTGTGTGTGTGTGTGTGTGTGTGTGTGTGTGTGTGTGTGTGTGTGTGTGTGTGTGTGTGTGTGTGTTTACCTCAGAAAGAGGTGTTTGTGTTGTGTGTGTGTGTGTGTGTGTGTGTGTGTGTGTGTGTGTGTGTGTGTGTGTGTGTGTGTGTGTGTGTGTGTGTGTGTGTGTGTGTGTGTGTGTGTGTTTACCTCAGAAAGAGGTGTTTTTTTTTTTAAATATGTTTTATGGTCCTCTCCAGCTATCTACAGGATATATGAATGCCATGAATTATATCAATGACATCAAACTGTCAGGCCGGATTTCACTGGAGAGAGGAAGGCCAAGGGACAGGGGGAATGTCTTCATGAAGAAGAACAAGGCTTTCTAACCTGTCTCTGTGTGTGTGTGTGTGTGTGTGTGTGTGTGTGTGTGACATCTCCTCATAGAGACAGCTCTGAGGACCACACATCTCATAGAGACAGCTCTGAGGCCCACACATCTCAGATAGACAGCTCTGAGGCCAACACATCTCAGATAGACAGCTCTGAGGACCACACATTTCATATAGACAGCTCTGAGGACCACACATCTCAGATAGACAGCTCTGAGGCCCAGCTCTGAGACCCACACATCTCATATAGACAGCTCTGAGGACCACACATCTCATATAGACAGCTCTGAGGACCACACATTTCATATAGACAGCTCTGAGGACCACACATCTCCTCAGATAGACAGCTCTGAGGACTACACATCTCCTATAGACAGCTCTGAGGCCCAGCTCTGAGGCCCACACATCTCCTATAGACAGCTCTGAGGACCACACATCTCCTCAGATAGATAGCTCTGAGGACCATACATCTCCTCAGATAGACAGCTCTGAGGACCACACATCTCATATAGACAGCTCTGAGGACTACACATCTCACATAGACAGCTCTGAGGAACACACATCTCAGATAGACAGCTCTGAGGACCACACATCTCAGATAGACAGCTCTGAGGACCACACATCTCCTCAGATAGACAGCTCTGAGGCCCACACATCTCAAATAGACAGCTCTGAGACCCACACATCTCAGATAGACAGCTCTGAGAACCACACATCTCAGATAGACAGCTCTGAGGACCACACATCTCATATAGACAGCTCTGAGGCCCAGCTCTGAGGACCATACATCTCATATAGACAGCTCTGAGACCCACACATCTCAGATAGACAGCTCTGAGGACCACACATCTCCTCAGATAGACAGCTCTGAGGCCCACACATCTCATATAGACAGCTCTGAGGCCCACACATCTCATATAGACAGCTCTGAGGACCACACATCTCCTCAGATAGACAGCTCTGAGGACTACACATCTCCTCAGATAGACAGCTCTGAGGCCCACACATCTCAGATAGACAGCTCTGAGGACCACACATCTCCTCAGATAGACAGCTCTGAGGACCACACATCTCCTCAGATAGACAGCTCTGAGGACCACACCTCTCCTCAGATAGAGAGCTCTGAGGCCCACACATCTCAGATAGACAGCTCTGAGGACTACACATCTCCTCAGATAGACAGCTCTGAGGACCACATATCTCATATAGACAGCTCTGAGGCCCACACATCTCAGATAGACAGCTCTGAGGACTACACATCTCCTCAGATAGACAGGTCTGAGGCCCACACATCTCAGATAGACAGCTCTGAGGACTATCACATCTCCTCAGATAGACAGCTCTGAGGACCACACATCTCATATAGACAGCTCTGAGGCCCACACATCTCATATAGACAGCTCTGAGGACCACACATCTCATATAGACAGCTCTGAGGACTACAAATCTCCTCAGATAGACAGCTCTGAGGACCACACATCTCCTCTGGTAGACAGCTCTGAGGACCACACATCTCATATAGACAGCTCTGAGGACCACACATCTCCTCAGATAGACAGCTCTGAGGACCACACATCTCCTCAGGTAGACAGTTCTGAGGACCACACATCTCCTCAGGTAGACAGCTCTGAGGACCACACATCTCCTCAGGTAGACAGCTCTGAGGACCACACATCTCCTCAGATAGACAGCTCTGAGGACCACACATCTCCTCAGGTAGACAGCTCTGAGGACCACACATCTCCTCAGATAGACAGCTCTGAGGACCACACATCTCCTCAGGTAGACAGCTCTGAGGACCACACATCTCCTCAGATAGACAGCTCTGAGGACCACACATCTCATATAGACAGCTCTGAGGACCACACATCTCCTCAGATAGACAGCTCTGAGGACCACACATCTCAGATAGACAGCTCTGAGGACCACACATCTCCTCAGATAGACAGCTCTGAGGACCACACATCTCCTCAGGTAGACAGCTCTGAGGACCACACATCTCCTCAGGTAGACAGCTCTGAGGACCACACATCTCCTCAGATAGACAGCTCTGAGGACTACACATCTTCTCAGATAGACAGCTCTGAGGACCACACATCTCCTCAGATAGACAGCTCTGAGGACCACACATCTCCTCAGGTAGACAGCTCTGAGGACCACACATCTCCTCAGATAGACAGCTCTGAGGACCACACATCTCCTCAGGTAGACAGCTCTGAGGACCACACATCTCCTCAGATAGACAGCTCTGAGGCCCACACATCTCCTCAGATAGACAGCTCTGAGGACCACACATCTCCTCAGGTAGACAGTTCTGAGGACCACACATCTCCTCAGGTAGACAGCTCTGAGGACCACACATCTCCTCAGATAGACAGCTCTGAGGACCACACATCTCCTCAGGTAGACAGCTCTGAGGACCACAGGGAGCTCTGTCACTAACCCTGCACTGAGCCCACGTCTCTAACAAGACGTTTTATAGGCTCTTTATTCATGTGTTTTACCACAAGATCAAAGTCCAGACTTCAAAAGGTAAATGAAGACGTCAGATTCCCAAGAGGAGCACTGTGATCGTCACTTCCTCTACTATATTCAGGTATTACTATCAGAGCTACTGTCACAGATCAGATCCCATTCCAGACACTTCAACCTCCCATACTGTGTGGTGTGTTGTGTGGTGTGGTGTGGTGTGTGTGGTGTGTGGTGTGGTGTGGTGTGTGTGGTGTGGTGTGGTGTGGTGTGTGGTGTGGTGCGTGTGTGGTGTGTGGTGTGGTGTGGTGTGTGTGGTGTGGTGTGGTGTGGTGTGTGTGGTGTGGTGTGGTGTGTGGTGTGGTGCGTGTGTGGTGTGTGGTGTGGTGCGTGTGTGGTGTGGTGTGTGTGTGGTGTGGTGTGTGGTGTGTGTGGTGTGTGGTGTGTGTGGTGTGGTGGTGTGTGGTGTGTGTGGTGTGGTGTGTGGTGTGGTGTGTGGTGTGTGGTGTGTGGTGTGGTGTGTGGTGTGTGGTGTGTGTGGTGTGGTGTGTTGTGTGTGGTGTGTGGTGTGTGGTGTGGTGTGTGGTGTGTGGTGTGTGTGGTGTGGTGGTGTGGTGTGTGTTTGTGGTGTGTGTGGTGTGGTGTGTGTGGTGTGTGTAGTGTGTGGTGTGGTGTGTGTAGTGTGTGGTGTGTGGTGTGTGTGTGGTATGTGTGGTGTGTTGTGTGGTGTGGTGTGTGTGTGGTGTGGTGTGTGTGTGGTGTGTTGTGTGTGGTGTATGGTGTGTTGTGTGGTGTGGTGTGTGTGTGGTGTGTTGGGTGTGGTGTATGGTGTGTGGTGCGTGTGGTGTGCTGTGTGTGGTGTGGTGTGTGTGGTGTGTGGTGTGTGTGGTGTGGTGTGTTGTGTGTGGTGTATGGTGTGGTGTGTGTGTGGTGTGTGGTGTGTTGTGTGTGGTGTATGGTGTGTGGTGCGTGTGGTGTGCTGTGTGTGGTGTGGTGTGTGTGGTGTGTGTGGTGTGGTGTGTGTTCCATACCAGAGCAGTGTGGTAACGAGCCGCTCCACTGTCCACCCAGCTGACACGTGCGTGTTGTGTTACCGATCACCGTCCTCTGTCCAATGCAGCTGAACCGAATCACCGAACCCACCGTCCGACGGTCACCGGAGATCTGGGCGTAAGGGGGCATGCTGGGACGGTCGCACAACACCACTAACCAATGACAGGAGAGGTGAGAGAGAAATGGACCAATCAGAAGAGAACATAGAAAGAACCTGAACAAGCCGAGTAAATATACCTGGTTGGCCTGTACTTCCTGAACAGGCCTAGTAAATATACCTGGTTGGCCTGTACTTCCTGAACAAGCCTAGTAAATATACCTGGTTGAACTGTACTTCCTGAACAAGCAGAGTAAATATACCTGGTTGGCCTGTACTTCCTGAACAAGCCTAGTAAATATACCTGGTTGGCCTGTACTTCCTGAACAAGCCGAGTAAATATACCTGGTTGGCCTGTACTTCCTGAACAAGCCTAGTAAATATACCTGGTTGGCCTGTACTTCCTGAACAAGCCTAGTAAATATACCTGGTTGGCCTGTACTTCCTGAACAAGCCTAGTAAATATACCTGGTTGGCCTGTACTTCCTGAACAGGTCTAGTAAATATACCTGGTTGGCCTGTACTTCCTGAACAAGCCTAGTAAATATACCTGGTTGGCCTGTACTTCCTGAACAAGCCTAGTAAATATACCTGGTTGGTTAAAATCACATGGTGTGTGTGTGTGTTAATATCCCATGGTGTGTGTTAATATCACATGGTGTGTGTTAATATCACATGGTGTGTGTGTGTGTTAATATCACATGGTGTGTGTGTGTGTTAATATCCCATGGTGTGTGTGTGTGTTAATATCACATGGTGTGTGTGTGTTAATATCACATGGTGTGTGTGTGTTAATATCACATGGTGTGTGTTAATATCCCATGGTGTGTGTGTGTGTTAATATCACATGGTGTGTGTGTGTGTTAATATCCCATGGTGTGTGTGTGTGTTAATATCACATGGTGTGTGTTAATATCCCATGGTGTGTGTGTGTTAATATCACATGGTGTGTGTGTGTTAATATCCCATGGTGTGTGTGTGTTAATATCACATGGTGTGTGTGTGTTAATATCACATGGTGTGTGTGTGTGTTAATATCACATGGTGTGTGTTAATATCCCATGGTGTGTGTGTGTGTGTTAATATCCCATGGTGTGTGTTAATATCACATGGTGTGTGTTAATATCCCATGGTGTGTGTGTGTTAATATCACATGGTGTGTGTGTGTTAATATCACATGGTGTGTGTGTGTTAATATCACATGGTGTGTGTTAATATCCCATGGTGTGTGTGTGTGTTAATATCACATGGTGTGTGTTAATATTCCATGGTGTGTGTGTGTGTTAATATCCCATGGTGTGTGTGTGTGTTAATATCACATGGTGTGTGTGTGTGTTAATATCACATGGTGTGTGTGTGTTAATATCCCATGGTGTGTGTTAATGGTGTGTGTGTGTGTTAATGGTGTGTGTTAATATCACATGGTGTGTGTTAATATCACATGGTGTGTGTGTGTGTTAATATCACATGGTGTGTGTGTGTGTTAATATCCCATGGTGTGTGTGTGTGTGTTAATATCACATGGTGTGTGTGTGTTAATATCCCATGGTGTGTGTGTGTGTTAATATCCCATGGTGTGTGTGTGTGTTAATGGTGTGTGTGTGTTTGTGTGTTAATGGTGTGTGTGTGTGTTAATATCTCATGGTGTGTGTTAATATCACATGGTGTGTGTGTGTTAATATCACATGGTGTGTGTGTTTTAATGGTGTGTGTGTGTTAATATCACATGGTGTGTGTTAATGGTGTGTGTGTGTGTTAATGGTGTGTGTGTGTTAATATCACATGGTGTGTGTGTGTGTGTTAATATCACATGGTGTGTGTGGGTGTTAATATCCCATGGTGTGTGTGTGTGTTAATATCACATGGTGTGTGTGTGTTAATGGTGTGTGTGTGTTAATATCACATGGTGTGTGTGTGTGTGTTAATATCCCATGGTGTGTGTGTGTTAATGGTGTGTGTGTGTGTTAATATCACATGGTGTGTGTGTTAATATCCCATGGTGTGTGTTAATATCCCATGGTGTGTGTGTGTTAATATCACATGGTGTGTGTGTGTTAATGGTGTGTGTGTGTTAATATCCCATGGTGTGTGTGTGTGTTAATATCCCATGGTGTGTGTTAATATTCCATGGTGTGTGTGTGTGTTAATATCCCATGGTGTGTGTGTGTGTTAATATCACATGGTGTGTGTGTGTGTTAATATCACATGGTGTGTGTGTGTTAATATCCCATGGTGTGTGTTAATATCACATGGTGTGTGTTAATATTCCATGGTGTGTGTGTGTGTTAATATCCCATGGTGTGTGTGTGTGTTAATATCACATGGTGTGTGTTAATATCCCATGGTGTGTGTGTGTGTTAATATCCCATGGTGTGTGTGTGTGTTAATATCACATGGTGTGTGTGTGTTAATATCACATGGTGTGTGTTAATATCACATGGTGTGTGTTAATGGTGTGTGTGTGTGTGTTAATGGTGTGTGTGTGTGTTAATGGTGTGTGTTAATATCCCATGGTGTGTGTGTGTTAATATCACATGGTGTGTGTGTGTGTTAATATCCCATGGTGTGTGTGTGTTAATATCCCATGGTGTGTGTGTGTGTTAATATCACATGGTGTGTGTGTGTGTGTTAATATCCCATGGTGTGTGTGTGTGTTAATATCTCATGGTGTGTGTGTGTGTTAATATCACATGGTGTGTGTTAATATCCCATGGTGTGTGTGTGTGTTAATATCACATGGTGTGTGTGTGTGTGTTAATATCCCATGGTGTGTGTGTGTGTTAATATCACATGGTGTGTGTTAATATCCCATGGTGTGTGTGTGTGTTAATATCCCATGGTGTGTGTGTGTGTTAATATCACATGGTGTGTGTTAATATCCCATGGTGTGTGTGTGTGTTAATATCACATGGTGTGTGTGTGTGTGTTAATATCCCATGGTGTGTGTGTGTGTTAATATCACATGGTGTGTGTTAATATCCCATGGTGTGTGTGTGTGTTAATATCCCATGGTGTGTGTGTGTTAATGGTGTGTGTGTGTTAATATCCCATGGTGTGTGTGTGTGTTAATATCACATGGTGTGTGTTAATATCCCATGGTGTGTGTGTGTGTTAATATCCCATGGTGTGTGTGTGTGTTAATATCACATGGTGTGTGTTAATGGTGTGTGTGTGTGTTAATGGTGTGTGTGTGTGTTAATGGTGTGTGTGTGTTAATATCACATGGTGTGTGTGTGTGTGTTAATATCCCATGGTGTGTGTGTGTGTTAATATCCCATGGTGTGTGTGTGTGTTAATATCACATGGTGTGTGTGTGTTAATGGTGTGTGTGTGTTAATATCACATGGTGTGTGTGTGTGTGTTAATATCCCATGGTGTGTGTGTGTTAATGGTGTGTGTGTGTGTTAATATCACATGGTGTGTGTTAATATCCCATGGTGTGTGTTAATATCCCATGGTGTGTGTGTGTGTTAATATCACATGGTGTGTGTGTGTTAATGGTGTGTGTGTGTTAATATCCCATGGTGTGTGTGTGTGTTAATATCCCATGGTGTGTGTTAATATTCCATGGTGTGTGTGTGTGTTAATATCCCATGGTGTGTGTGTGTGTTAATATCACATGGTGTGTGTGTGTGTTAATATCACATGGTGTGTGTGTGTGTTAATGGTGTGTGTGTGTTTGTGTGTTAATGGTGTGTGTGTGTGTTAATATCACATGGTGTGTGTGTGTGTTAATATCACATGGTGTGTGTTAATATCCCATGGTGTGTGTGTGTGTGTTAATATCCCATGGTGTGTGTTAATATCACATGGTGTGTGTTAATATCCCATGGTGTGTGTGTGTTACTATCACATGGTGTGTGTGTGTTAATATCACATGGTGTGTGTGTGTTAATATCACATGGTGTGTGTTAATATCCCATGGTGTGTGTGTGTGTTAATATCACATGGTGTGTGTTAATATTCCATGGTGTGTGTGTGTGTTAATATCCCATGGTGTGTGTGTGTGTTAATATCCCATGGTGTGTGTTAATATTCCATGGTGTGTGTGTGTGTGTTAATATCACATGGTGTGTGTGTGTTAATATCCCATGGTGTGTGTGTGTGTTAATATCCCATGGTGTGTGTGTGTGTTAATGGTGTGTGTGTGTTTGTGTGTTAATGGTGTGTGTGTGTGTTAATATCACATGGTGTGTGTGTGTGTTAATATCACATGGTGTGTGTTAATATCCCATGGTGTGTGTGTGTGTGTTAATATCCCATGGTGTGTGTTAATATCACATGGTGTGTGTTAATATCCCATGGTTTGTGTGTGTTAATATCACATGGTGTGTGTGTGTTAATATCACATGGTGTGTGTGTGTTAATATCACATGGTGTGTGTTAATATCCCATGGTGTGTGTGTGTGTTAATATCACATGGTGTGTGTTAATATTCCATGGTGTGTGTGTGTGTTAATATCCCATGGTGTGTGTGTGTGTTAATATCACATGGTGTGTGTGTGTGTTAATATCACATGGTGTGTGTGTGTTAATATCCCATGGTGTGTGTTAATGGTGTGTGTGTGTGTTAATGGTGTGTGTTAATATCACATGGTGTGTGTTAATATCACATGGTGTGTGTGTGTGTTAATATCACATGGTGTGTGTGTGTGTTAATATCCCATGGTGTGTGTGTGTGTGTTAATATCACATGGTGTGTGTGTGTTAATATCCCATGGTGTGTGTGTGTGTTAATATCCCATGGTGTGTGTGTGTGTTAATGGTGTGTGTGTGTTTGTGTGTTAATGGTGTGTGTGTGTGTTAATATCTCATGGTGTGTGTTAATATCACATGGTGTGTGTGTGTTAATATCACATGGTGTGTGTGTTTTAATGGTGTGTGTGTGTTAATATCACATGGTGTGTGTTAATGGTGTGTGTGTGTGTTAATGGTGTGTGTGTGTTAATATCACATGGTGTGTGTGTGTGTGTTAATATCCCATGGTGTGTGTGTGTGTTAATATCCCATGGTGTGTGTGTGTGTTAATATCACATGGTGTGTGTGTGTTAATGGTGTGTGTGTGTTAATATCACATGGTGTGTGTGTGTGTGTTAATATCCCATGGTGTGTGTGTGTTAATGGTGTGTGTGTGTGTTAATATCACATGGTGTGTGTTAATATCCCATGGTGTGTGTTAATATCCCATGGTGTGTGTGTGTGTTAATATCACATGGTGTGTGTGTGTTAATGGTGTGTGTGTGTTAATATCCCATGGTGTGTGTGTGTGTTAATATCCCATGGTGTGTGTTAATATTCCATGGTGTGTGTGTGTGTTAATATCCCATGGTGTGTGTGTGTGTTAATATCACATGGTGTGTGTGTGTGTTAATATCACATGGTGTGTGTGTGTTAATATCCCATGGTGTGTGTTAATATCACATGGTGTGTGTTAATATTCCATGGTGTGTGTGTGTGTTAATATCCCATGGTGTGTGTGTGTGTTAATATCACATGGTGTGTGTTAATATCCCATGGTGTGTGTGTGTGTTAATATCCCATGGTGTGTGTGTGTGTTAATATCACATGGTGTGTGTGTGTTAATATCACATGGTGTGTGTTAATATCACATGGTGTGTGTTAATGGTGTGTGTGTGTGTTAATGGTGTGTGTGTGTGTTAATGGTGTGTGTTAATATCCCATGGTGTGTGTGTGTTAATATCACATGGTGTGTGTGTGTGTTAATATCCCATGGTGTGTGTGTGTTAATATCCCATGGTGTGTGTGTGTGTTAATATCACATGGTGTGTGTTAATATTCCATGGTGTGTGTGTGTGTTAATATCCCATGGTGTGTGTGTGTGTTAATATCACATGGTGTGTGTTAATATCCCATGGTGTGTGTATATCCCATGGTGTGTGTGTGTGTTAATATCACATGGTGTGTGTGTGTTAATATCACATGGTGTGTGTTAATATCACATGGTGTGTGTTAATAATGGTGTGTGTGTGTGTTAATGGTGTGTGTGTGTTAATGGTGTGTGTTAATATCCCATGGTGTGTGTGTGTTAATATCACATGGTGTGTGTGTGTGTTAATATCCCATGGTGTGTGTGTGTTAATATCCCATGGTGTGTGTGTGTGTTAATATCACATGGTGTGTGTGTGTGTGTTAATATCCCATGGTGTGTGTGTGTGTTAATATCTCATGGTGTGTGTGTGTGTTAATATCACATGGTGTGTGTTAATATCCCATGGTGTGTGTGTGTGTTAATATCACATGGTGTGTGTGTGTGTTAATATCCCATGGTGTGTGTGTGTGTTAATATCACATGGTGTGTGTTAATATCCCATGGTGTGTGTGTGTGTTAATATCCCATGGTGTGTGTGTGTGTTAATATCACATGGTGTGTGTTAATATCCCATGGTGTGTGTGTGTGTTAATATCACATGGTGTGTGTGTGTGTGTTAATATCCCATGGTGTGTGTGTGTGTTAATATCACATGGTGTGTGTTAATATCCCATGGTGTGTGTGTGTGTTAATATCCCATGGTGTGTGTGTGTTAATGGTGTGTGTGTGTTAATATCCCATGGTGTGTGTTAATATCCCATGGTGTGTGTGTGTGTTAATATCCCATGGTGTGTGTGTGTGTTAATATCACATGGTGTGTGTGTGTTAATATCCCATGGTGTGTGTGTGTGTTAATATCACATGGTGTGTGTTAGTATCCCATGGTGTGTGTGTGTTAATATCACATGGTGTGTGTGTGTTAATATCACATGGTGTGTGTGTGTTAATATCACATGGTGTGTGTGTGTGTTAATATCACATGGTGTGTGTTAATATCCCATGGTGTGTGTGTGTGTGTTAATATCCCATGGTGTGTGTTAATATCACATGGTGTGTGTTAATATCCCATGGTGTGTGTGTGTGTTAATATCACATGGTGTGTGTGTGTTAATATCACATGGTGTGTGTGTGTTAATATCACATGGTGTGTGTGTGTGTTAATATCACATGGTGTGTGTTAATATCCCATGGTGTGTGTGTGTGTTAATATCACATGGTGTGTGTTAATATTCCATGGTGTGTGTGTGTTAATATCCCATGGTGTGTGTGTGTGTTAATATCACATGGTGTGTGTGTGTGTTAATATCCCATGGTGTGTGTGTGTTAATATCGCATGGTGTGTGTGTGTGTTAATATCCCATGGTGTGTGTGTGTGTTAATGGTGTGTGTGTGTTTGTGTGTTAATGGTGTGTGTGTGTGTTAATATCCCATGGTGTGTGTTAATGGTGTGTGTGTGTGTTAATGGTGTGTGTTAATATCACATGGTGTGTGTTAATATCACATGGTGTGTGTGTGTGTTAATATCACATGGTGTGTGTGTGTGTTAATATCCCATGGTGTGTGTGTGTTAATATCGCATGGTGTGTGTGTGTGTTAATATCCCATGGTGTGTGTGTGTGTTAATGGTGTGTGTGTGTTTGTGTGTTAATGGTGTGTGTGTGTGTTAATATCTCATGGTGTGTGTTAATATCACATGGTGTGTGTGTGTTAATATCACATGGTGTGTGTGTTTTAATGGTGTGTGTGTGTTAATATCACATGGTGTGTGTTAATTGTGTGTGTGTGTGTGTTAATGGTGTGTGTGTGTTAATATCACATGGTGTGTGTGTGTGTGTTAATATCCCATGGTGTGTGTGTGTGTTAATATCCCATGGTGTGTGTGTGTGTGTGTTAATATCACATGGTGTGTGTGTGTTAATGGTGTGTGTGTGTTAATATCACATGGTGTGTGTGTGTGTGTTAATATCCAATGGTGTGTGTGTGTTAATGGTGTGTGTGTGTGTTAATATCACATGGTGTGTGTTAATATCCCATGGTGTGTGTTAATATCCCATGGTGTGTGTGTGTGTTAATATCACATGGTGTGTGTGTGTTAATGGTGTGTGTGTGTTAATATCCCATGGTGTGTGTGTGTGTTAATATCCCATGGTGTGTGTTAATATTCCATGGTGTGTGTGTGTGTTAATATCCCATGGTGTGTGTGTGTGTTAATATCACATGGTGTGTGTGTGTGTTAATATCACATGGTGTGTGTGTGTTAATATCCCATGGTGTGTGTTAATATCACATGGTGTGTGTTAATATCCCATGGTGTGTGTTAATATCACATGGTGTGTGTTAATATCCCATGGTGTGTGTGTGTGTTAATATCACATGGTGTGTGTGTGTGTTAATATCCCATGGTGTGTGTGTGTGTTAATATCACATGGTGTGTGTTAATATCCCATGGTGTGTGTGTGTGTTAATATCCCATGGTGTGTGTGTGTGTTAATGTCACATGGTGTGTGTGTGTTAATATCACATGGTGTGTGTTAATATCACATGGTGTGTGTTAATGGTGTGTGTGTGTGTTAATGGTGTGTGTGTGTGTTAATGGTGTGTGTTAATATCCCATGGTGTGTGTGTGTTAATATCACATGGTGTGTGTGTGTGTTAATATCCCATGGTGTGTGTGTGTTAATATCCCATGGTGTGTGTGTGTGTTAATATCACATGGTGTGTGTGTGTGTGTTAATATCCCATGGTGTGTGTGTGTGTTAATATCTCATGGTGTGTGTGTGTGTTAATATCACATGGTGTGTGTTAATATCCCATGGTGTGTGTGTGTGTTAATATCACATGGTGTGTGTGTGTGTGTTAATATCCCATGGTGTGTGTGTGTGTTAATATCACATGGTGTGTGTGTGTGTTAATATCCCATGGTGTGTGTGTGTTAATGGTGTGTGTGTGTTAATATCCCATGGTGTGTGTGTGTTAATATCACATGGTGTGTGTTAATATCCCATGGTGTGTGTGTGTGTTAATATCCCATGGTGTGTGTGTGTGTTAATATCACATGGTGTGTGTGTGTGTTAATATCACATGGTGTGTGTGTGTTAATATCACATGGTGTGTGTTAATATCCCATGGTGTGTGTGTGTGTGTTAATATCCCATGGTGTGTGTGTGTGTTAATATCACATGGTGTGTGTGTGTTAATATCACATGGTGTGTGTTAATATCCCATGGTGTGTGTGTGTGTGTTAATATCACATGGTGTGTGTGTGTGTTAATATCCCATGGTGTGTGTGTGTGTGTTAATATCACATGGTGTGTGTGTGTTAATATCCCATGGTGTGTGTGTGTGTTAATATCCCATGGTGTGTGTGTGTGTTAATGGTGTGTGTGTGTTTGTGTGTTAATGGTGTGTGTGTGTGTTAATATCACATGGTGTGTGTGTTTTAATGGTGTGTGTGTGTTAATATCACATGGTGTGTGTTAATGGTGTGTGTGTGTGTTAATGGTGTGTGTGTGTTAATATCACATGGTGTGTGTGTGTTAATATCACATGGTGTGTGTGTGTTAATGGTGTGTGTGTGTTAATATCACATGGTGTGTGTGTGTTAATATCACATGGTGTGTGTTAATATTCCATGGTGTGTGTGTGTGTGTGTGTTAATATCACATGGTGTGTGTGTGTGTTAATGGTGTGTGTGTGTTAATATCACATGGTGTGTGTGTGTTAATATCCCATGGTGTGTGTTAATATCTCATGGTGTGTGTGTGTGTTAATATCCCATGGTGTGTGTGTGTTAATATCACATGGTGTGTGTTAATATCCCATGGTGTGTGTGTGTGTGTGTGTTAATATCCCATGGTGTGTGTGTGTGTTAATATCCCATGGTGTGTGTGTGTTAATATCCCATGGTGTGTGTGTGTTAATATCACATGGTATGTGTGTGTTAATATCCCATGGTGTGTGTGTGTGTGTGTGTGTGTTAATATCCCATGGTGTGTGTGTGTTAATATCCCATGGTGTGTGTGTGTGTTAATATCCCATGGTGTGTGTGTGTTAATATCTCATGGTGTGTGTGTGTTAATATCACATGGTGTGTGTGTGTTAATATCCCATAGTGTGTGTGTGTGTGTGTGTGTGTTAATATCCCATGGTGTGTGTTAATATCCCATGGTGTGTGTGTGTGTGTGTGTTAATATCCCATGGTGTGTGTGTGTGTTAATATCCCATGGTGTGTGTGTGTTAATATCCCATGGTGTGTGTGTGTTAATATTCCATGGTGTGTGTGTGTGTTAATATCACATGGTGTGTGTGTGTTAATATCACATGGTGTGTGTGTGTTAATATCCCATGGTGTGTGTGTGTTAATATCCCATGGTGTGCGTTAATATCACATGGTGTGTGTGTGTTAATATCCCATGGTGTGTGTGTGTTAATGGTGTGTGTGTGTTAATATCACATGGTGTGTGTGTGTGTGTTAATATCCCATGGTGTGTGTGTGTTAATGGTGTGTGTGTGTGTTAATATCACATGGTGTGTGTTAATATCCCATGGTGTGTGTTAATATCCCATGGTGTGTGTGTGTGTTAATATCACATGGTGTGTGTGTGTTAATGGTGTGTGTGTGTGTTAATATCCCATGGTGTGTGTGTGTGTTAATATCCCATGGTGTGTGTTAATATTCCATGGTGTGTGTGTGTGTTAATATCCCATGGTGTGTGTGTGTGTTAATATCACATGGTGTGTGTGTGTGTTAATATCACATGGTGTGTGTGTGTTAATATCCCATGGTGTGTGTTAATATCACATGGTGTGTGTTAATATCCCATGGTGTGTGTGTGTGTTAATATCACATGGTGTGTGTGTGTGTTAATATCCCATGGTGTGTGTGTGTGTTAATATCACATGGTGTGTGTTAATATCCCATGGTGTGTGTGTGTGTTAATATCCCATGGTGTGTGTGTGTGTTAATGTCACATGGTGTGTGTGTGTTAATATCACATGGTGTGTGTTAATATCACATGGTGTGTGTTAATGGTGTGTGTGTGTGTTAATGGTGTGTGTGTGTGTTAATGGTGTGTGTTAATATCCCATGGTGTGTGTGTGTTAATATCACATGGTGTGTGTGTGTGTTAATATCCCATGGTGTGTGTGTGTTAATATCCCATGGTGTGTGTGTGTGTTAATATCACATGGTGTGTGTGTGTGTGTTAATATCCCATGGTGTGTGTGTGTGTTAATATCTCATGGTGTGTGTGTGTGTTAATATCACATGGTGTGTGTTAATATCCCATGGTGTGTGTGTGTGTTAATATCACATGGTGTGTGTGTGTGTGTTAATATCCCATGGTGTGTGTGTGTGTTAATATCACATGGTGTGTGTGTGTGTTAATATCCCATGGTGTGTGTGTGTTAATGGTGTGTGTGTGTTAATATCCCATGGTGTGTGTGTGTGTTAATATCACATGGTGTGTGTTAATATCCCATGGTGTGTGTATGTGTTAATATCCCATGGTGTGTGTGTGTGTTAATATCACATGGTGTGTGTGTGTGTTAATATCACATGGTGTGTGTGTGTTAATATCACATGGTGTGTGTTAATATCCCATGGTGTGTGTGTGTGTGTTAATATCCCATGGTGTGTGTGTGTGTTAATATCACATGGTGTGTGTGTGTGTTAATATCACATGGTGTGTGTGTGTTAATATCACATGGTGTGTGTTAATATCCCATGGTGTGTGTGTGTGTGTTAATATCACATGGTGTGTGTGTGTGTTAATATCCCATGGTGTGTGTGTGTGTGTGTTAATATCACATGGTGTGTGTGTGTTAATATCCCATGGTGTGTGTGTGTGTTAATATCCCATGGTGTGTGTGTGTGTTAATGGTGTGTGTGTGTTTGTGTGTTAATGGTGTGTGTGTGTGTTAATATCACATGGTGTGTGTGTTTTAATGGTGTGTGTGTGTTAATATCACATGGTGTGTGTTAATGGTGTGTGTGTGTGTTAATGGTGTGTGTGTGTTAATATCACATGGTGTGTGTGTGTTAATATCACATGGTGTGTGTGTGTTAATGGTGTGTGTGTGTTAATATCACATGGTGTGTGTGTGTTAATATCACATGGTGTGTGTTAATATTCCATGGTGTGTGTGTGTGTGTGTGTTAATATCACATGGTGTGTGTGTGTGTTAATGGTGTGTGTGTGTTAATATCACATGGTGTGTGTGTGTTAATATCCCATGGTGTGTGTTAATATCTCATGGTGTGTGTGTGTGTTAATATCCCATGGTGTGTGTGTTTAATATCACATGGTGTGTGTTAATATCCCATGGTGTGTGTGTGTGTGTGTGTTAATATCCCATGGTGTGTGTGTGTGTTAATATCCCATGGTGTGTGTGTGTTAATATCCCATGGTGTGTGTGTGTTAATATCACATGGTATGTGTGTGTTAATATCCCATGGTGTGTGTGTGTGTGTGTGTGTGTTAATATCCCATGGTGTGTGTGTGTTAATATCCCATGGTGTGTGTGTGTTAATATCCCATGGTGTGTGTGTGTAATATCTCATGGTGTGTGTGTGTTAATATCACATGGTGTGTGTGTGTTAATATCCCATGGTGTGTGTGTGTGTGTGTGTGTGTTAATATCCCATGGTGTGTGTTAATATCCCATGGTGTGTGTGTGTGTGTGTGTTAATATCCCATGGTGTGTGTGTGTGTTAATATCCCATGGTGTGTGTGTGTTAATATCCCATGGTGTGTGTGTGTTAATATTCCATGGTGTGTGTGTGTGTTAATATCACATGGTGTGTGTGTGTTAATATCACATGGTGTGTGTGTGTTAATATCCCATGGTGTGTGTGTGTTAATATCCCATGGTGTGCGTTAATATCACATGGTGTGTGTGTGTTAATATCCCATGGTGTGTGTGTGTGTGTGTGTTAATATCCCATGGTGTGTGTATCTGGTACTCACACAGACACTTGGGCAGTGTTCTGTCCCAGGTGCCGTCTCCCTGGCAGGACAGAGTGCTGGTTCCCAGTAGGTAGTAACCAGGGTTACAGCGGTAGGACACGGCGGTCTGGAAGCTGTAACGACCAGGGCCCTCAGACGTCACCTGTCTGACGCTGTCCTCCACATGACCTGGCTCTGTGCAGTTCACAACTAGAGGACAGAGGGAGGAAGAGGGGAAGGGGTCAAATTAGTAGCTCATTAAGAAGAGCTGATGTGTGTGTGTGTGTGTTTACAAGCAGGAGCACACACACACACTTGAACATAGATGACATACTGTACACATGCAGACACATTTCCATATCTCGAACATTGAATATGGTGTATAACATGCTGTTATGTAGTGTCATGACGTTGGCCTGTGGGTAAGGTTTATGATTCCCCCCCCCCCATAAATACCTTTCTCCCTTCCCTCTCTCTCTTGACTCTACAGAGGGACTCTTGAATAGCCTTTGTTAAACATAGAGAGTCTGGGAACATCAAACAAGTGGAATGAAAGGAACCATATTTTGGTAATAGAACCAGTTGAAAATATGCGTTGGTACTTGATGAATACGATGTCAGTTCGGTTGTCATCTGAGACATTATGACTGACGACAGGACGACATAAACTGTATCTGGGATTGTCTACACATTATAGTTATCAGATTCACATGGAATTGTTGTGCAATTTAAATGTTTAAATATAATTTAATTAATTGTGTGTGTACAGGTGCAATGATCTGTGAGCTGCTCTGACAGCTGGTGCTTGAAGTTAGTGAGGGAGATAGAGAGCTTCCAAATGCGAGATTTGGGTTTTCATAAAGTTAGGGCTCTGCTGTGAAGAGACATGGACTATAAACTATGAAACACACCCTTCACCCTCCACTATATGTATATATACACACCCTTCTCCCTCCACTATATGTATATATACACACCCTTCTCCCTCCACTATATGTATATATACACACCCTTCTCCCTCCACTATATGTATATATACACACCCTTCTCCCTCCACTATATGTATATATACACACCCTTCTCCCTCCACTATATGTATATATACACACCCTTCTCCCTCCACTATATGTATATATACACACCCTTCTCCCTCCACTATATAAGCCCTTGACGAAAATGTAACCTTCTGTTCCAAGGATGTGAGGACGACGGTCCGATGTCAGAAGGATTCAGATAATAACTACAGAACGAAGCCAACCCGCAGCGTGAGCTTTGGTTGCGAATGGTATGAACGTTGAACTCTTATTCACTCCAGAAGTGATACCTCCTAGCCGTTGAGTTAGCAACGGCCGCTGTAAACGTGGGCTAGGAGAGGACGGACAGAGTATCCCGTCTACCACCCAACGACGACACTACAATGTTTCCCGTTCACCACCAGAGGCACTCTTCAAAGGACAAAGGACTCTGTTGGGCAACACGGCCTTCCATCTACCACCAACCTATTGAAGCGCAGCTCTTAGTAAATATTTATTGCATTTTCCTTTTCCAAATGGGCAGTAATTTAGAATGCACAAGATTCTGTATTTACGATAGAGTAGTCGCCTACGGCCCAATAGAGACATCGCTTCTCCCTTTGTTCCTCAGTCTTCCCGCTCTTTCACTCAAACCCAGCACCTTTTCTTTGTGTAACCAGCCGTCAAATCTGTTCCGTCCGCTAGGGACTTCATTTGTAATCAAGGTATGTTTCATTCTGTGTAGATGTAATTCTGTGTGATTAGGTATTTAGTAAATAAATAATTTAACCCAATTTTGTATTCCTGATTCAACTTGTTGACCAGGGTTCGTGAAGATAACCAAAAATTATACGATGTTCAGATGAGACTGAATTAAGGTG
>NC_088402.1:4450194-4465194 GCF_034236695.1 Oncorhynchus nerka
AACTTTCTCTCAACCTGTGTGCACCTACGTTGCACAAATTCATTCATAGTCTTGGTTGTAACAACCTCGTGATGGGTACAGGGACAACAACTAGAGTATCATGTAGTAGCCTGAACCTATCGATGTTACATTGGACAGGGTGAATGGAATATGAATGTCAGTCATCCAATATGCTGTAATTGAAAAAAGGCCGTGCTCATTAAAATACAATATCATCATCCATCCTCATCATCCTCGCACCGACCGCCACTGGTACACACACATATATATACATACGCACGCAAACACACACGAGCCAAGATGAAGGACAGAGAAGGAGGTTGGAGAGAAGGATAGGAGAGAAGGAAAGGAAAGAAGGAAAGGAGAGAAGGATAGGAGATAAGGAAAGGACAGAAGGATAGGTGAGAGGGATAGGAGAGAAGGATAGGAGAGAAGCAAAGGAGAGAAGTAAAGGAAAGGAGAGATGGATAGGTGAGAGGGATAGGAGAGAGGAATAGGAGAGAAGGAAAGGAAAGAAGGAAAGGAGAGAAGGATAGGAGATAAGGAAAGGATATAAGGAAAGGAAAGGAGAGAAGGATAGGAGAGAAGGATAGGTGAGAGGGATAGGAGAGAGGAATAGGAGAGAAGGAGAGGGGGGAGAAGGAAAGGAGAGAAGGATTGGTGAGAGGGATAGGAGAGAGGAATAGGAGAGAAGGAGAGGGGGGAGAAGGAAAGGAGAGAAGGAAAGAGACAAAAGGGAGAATGAGGGATGAGGCAGATGTCATCAGGCCACTTAGATTTCTACTGAGAGTGAATATAAAACAGAGACAGGGAAGGGAAAAGAGGGGAAAACTGTAATTAAGGTGATCAATCTGACAACAAAAATATCCCAAAGCTGCTAAAAATTAAAACCAATCAATTTGTCACCGACAACAACAGGTGTAGACTCCACTGTGAAAGGCGTGCATAGGAAACCTTCCCAACAACGCAGAGTTTAAAAATAAATAGTAAAACAAGAGGAATAAAATACAAAAGAATGGAGCTACATACAGGAAGTACCAGATTAATGTGGAGCTACATACAGGAAGTACCAGATTAATGTGGAGCTACATACAGGAAGTACCAGATTAATGTGGAGCTACATACAGGAAGTACCAGATTAATGTGGAGCTACATACAGGAAGTACCAGATTAATGTGGAGCTACATACAGGAAGTACCAGATCAATGTGGAGCTATATACAGGAAGTACCAGATTAATGTGGAGCTACATACAGGAAGTACCAGATTAATGTGGAGCTATATACAGGAAGTACCAGATCAATGTGGAGCTACATACAGGAAGTACCAGATCAATGTGGAACTATATACAGGAAGTACCAGATCAATGTGGAACTATATACAGGAAGTACCAGATCAATGTGGAGCTATATACAGGAAGTACCAGTACCAGATCAATGTGGAGCTATATACAGGAAGTGCCAGTACCAGATCAATGTGGAGCTATATACAGGAAGTGCCAGTACCAGATCAATGTGGAGCTATATACATGACGTACCAGATCAATGTGGAGCTATATACAGGAAGTACCAGATCAATATGGAGCTATATACAGGAAGTACCAGTACCAGATCAATGTGGAGCTATATACAGGAAGTACCAGATCAATGTGGAGCTATATACAGGGGGTACCAGTACCAGATCAATGTGGAGCTATATACAGGAAGTTCCTGATCAATGTGGAGCTATATACAGGAAGTACCAGTACCAGATCAATGTGGAGCTATATACAGGAAGTACCAGTACCAGATCAATGTGGAGCTATATACAGGAAGTACCAGTACCAGATCAATGTGGAGCTATATACAGGGAGTACCAGTACCAGATCAATGTTGAGCTATATACAGGAAGTACCAGATCAATGTGGAGCTATATACAGGAAGTACCAGATCAATGTGGAGCTATATACAGGGAGTACCAGTACCAGATCAATGTGGAGCCATATACAGAAAGTACCAGTACCAGATCAATGTGGAGCTATATACAGGAAGTACCAGATCAATGTGGAGCTATATACAGGAAGTACCAGATCAATGTGGAGCTATATACAGGAAGTACCAGATCAATGTGGAGCTATATACAGGAAGTACAAGTTCAATGTGGAGCTATATACAGGAAGTACCAGATCAATGTGGAGCTATATACAGGAAGTACCAGATCAATGTGGAGCTATATACAGGAAGTACCAGATCAATGTGGAGCTATATACAGGAAGTACCAGATCAATGTGGAGCTGTATATAGTGTGTATATATAGTCTAGTGAGTGTGTATATATAGTCTAGTGAGTGTGTATATAGTGTGTATATATAGTCTAGTGAGTGTGTATATAGTGTGTATATATAGTCTAGTGAGTGTGTATTTCGTGTGTATATATAGTCTAGTGAGTGTGTATATATAGTCTAGTGAGTGTGTATATAGTGTGTATATATAGTCTAGTGAGTGTGTATATATAGTCTAGTGAGTGTGTATATAGTGTGTATATATAGTCTAGTGAGTCTGTGTATATACTTTAGTGAGTGTGTGTATATAGTCTAGTGAGTGTGTGTATATAGTCTAGTGAGTGTGTATATAGTGTGTATATATAGTCTAGTGAGTGTGTATATATAGTCTAGTGAGTGTGTATATAGTGTGTATATATAGTCTAGTGAGTGTGTATATATAGTCTAGTGAGTGTGTATATAGTGTGTATATATAGTCTAGTGAGTGTGTATATATAGTCTAGTGAGTGTGTATATAGTGTGTATATATAGTCTAGTGAGTGTGTATATAGTGTGTATATATAGTCTAGTGAGTGTGTATATAGTGTATATATAGTCTAGTGAGTGTGTATATATAGTCTAGTGAGTGTGTATATATAGTCTAGTGAGTGTGTATATATAGTCTAGTGAGTGTGTATATATAGTCTAGTGAGTGTGTATATATAGTCTAGTGAGTGTGTATATAGTGTGTATATATAGTCTAGTGAGTGTGTATATAGTGTGTATATATAGTATAGTGAGTGTGTATATATAGTCTAGTGAGTGTGTATATATAGTCTAGTGAGTGTGTATATATAGTCTAGTGAGTGTGTATATAGTGTGTATATATAGTCTAGTGAGTGTGTATATAGTGTGTATATATAGTATAGTGAGTGTGTATATATAGTATAGTGAGTGTGTATATATAGTCTAGTGAGTGTGTATATATAGTCTAGTGAGTGTGTGTATATAGTCTAGTGAGTGTGTATATAGTGTATATATAGTCTAGTGAGTGTGTATATATAGTATAGTGAGTGTGTATATATAGTCTAGTGAGTGTGTATATATAGTCTAGTGAGTGTGTATATATAGTCTAGTGAGTGTGTATATATAGTCTAGTGAGTGTGTGTATATAGTCTAGTGAGTGTGTATATATAGTCTAGTGAGTGTGTATATATAGTCTAGTGAGTGTGTATATAGTGTGTATATATAGTCTAGTGAGTGTGTATATATAGTCTAGTGAGTGTGTATATAGTGTGTATATATAGTCTGGTGAGTGTGTGTATATAGTCTAGTGAGTGTGTATATAGTGTGTATATATAGTCTAGTGAGTGTGTATATATAGTCTAGTGAGTGTGTATATATAGTCTAGTGAGTGTGTATATATAGTCTAGTGAGTGTGTATATATAGTCTAGTGAGTGTGTATATAGTGTGTATATAGTCTAGTGAGTGTGTATATATAGTCTAGTGAGTGTGTATATAGTGTGTATATATAGTCTAGTGAGTGTGTGTATATAGTCTAGTGAGTGTGTATATAGTGTGTATATATATTCCAGTGAGTGTGTATATAGTCTAGTGAGTGTGTGTGGAGTCTGTGAAAGATTGTCAGTGCAGGTAGTGCGGGTAGCGTTAAATGACTATTTAGCAGTCTTATGGCTGCCTGTTGGTCCAACAACCGATGCTCCAGTACCGTTAGCCGGGTATCAGGTGATGTCAGGAGGTGTCAGAGGAAGGCCCGAATAATTGTTAAAGATTCCAGCCACCAAAGCTATAACGTCTGGCTAATGATTAGGGTTGCTTTCCTAAAGAAGTTAAATATGCTTCATGTTTTGCTTTCTTGCCAACATACTAACGAGTATCGTCTCAGCCCTACTTCCCACAGATACTCCCATATATTCCCCTTCGTGGAGACACCTTCTCCATCTTCTTCCCACAGATACTGCAGTACATTCCCCTTTGTGGAGACACCTTCACCTCAGCCCAACTTCCCACAGATACTCCCATATATTCCCCTTCGTGGAGACACCTTCTCCATCTTCTTCCCACAGATACTGCAGTACATTCCCCTTTGTGGAGACACCTTCACCTCAGCCCTACTTCCCACAGATACTGCCATACATTACTACACACCCCATTCAAACTGAAGAAGGACATTGCCGAGACTCTCTTCCCCTTTCTTCTAAAACGTTAATATATTTTCTATCATTATTCTCTCCTCTTTTAACACCCTCATAACTCCATCAGGGATTGGCTCTGTCACACGAGGGCCATGGCCTCATAAGCTGTCCCTTTCTGTGCCTGTCAGAATAAAACCCTGAGCTGAGGGGGCTTTGAGACAGACACGGGCGTCAAGACACATCGCCTGTCTGGAAAATGCAATCCCCTTTTTCACCAGGCTAAATTAAACGATCATGCTTTTGTCCTCTCAGTTCTACTGCTTCGGAGAGAAGACCAGGCGTACGGCATCGAGCACTCGCAACCATTGCTACCCCCCGGCTACAAGGCCCTCCCCCGCCCTCTCTTCGGCAAATCAGATCACGCCTCCATTTGTGGTGATCACTGTTCAATGTTGGTCTGACCAATCAAAATCTATGCTTCAAAGATTGTATTGATCAAGCGGACTGGGAAGTGTTCCGGGTTGCCTCTGAGAATAATATTGATGTACAGTATACACTGTCTAAGTGACTGGGTTTATCAGAAAGTGCATAGAGGATGTTGTTCCCATGGTGACTGGGTTCATCAGGAAGTGCATAGAGGATGTTGTTCCCATGGTGACTGGGCTAATCAGAAAGTGCATAGAGGATGTTGTTCCCATGGTGACTGGGTTCATCAGGAAGTGCATAGAGGATGTTGTTCCCATGGTGACTGGGTTCATCAGGAAGTGCATAGAGGATGTTGTCCCCACTGTGATGATTAGAACTTAACCAAACTGTGGATAGATCGTAGCATTCACGCAAAACTAAAAGTGCAGACTACCACATTTAACCACATCAAGGTGTCTGGGAACATGGGCGTGCCCAAACTACCACATTTAACCACGTCAAGGTGTCTGGGAACATGGGCGTGCCCAAACTACCACATTTAACCACGTCAAGGTGTCTGGGAACATGGGCGTGCCCAAACTACCACATTTAACCACGTCAAGGTGTCTGGGAACATGGGCGTGCCCAAACTACCACATTTAACCACGTCAAGGTGTCTGGGAACATGGGCGTGCCCAAACTACCACATTTAACCACGTCAAGGTGTCTGGGAACATGGGCGTGCCCAAACTACCACATTTAACCACGTCAAGGTGTCTGGGAACATGGGCGTGCCCAAACTACCACATTTAACCACGTCAAGGTGTCTGGGAACATGGGCGTGCCCAAACTACCACATTTAACCACGTCAAGGTGTCTGGGAATATGGGCGTGTCCAAACTACCACATTTTACCACGTCAAGGTGTCTGGGAATATGGGCGTGTCCAAACTACCACATTTTACCACGTCAAGGTGTCTGGGAATATGGGCGTGTCCAAACTACCACATTTAACCATGTCAAGGTGTCTGGGAACATGGGTGTGCCCAAACTACCACATTTTACCACGTCAAGGTGTCTGGGAACATGGGCGTGCCCAAACTACCACATTTTACCACGTCAAGGTGGACATTGTATCCTCGCTCTCGGACAAGCTAAACATCTGTTTCGCCTGCTTCAAGGAAAACACAGAACTGCCAACACTGGCCACTGCCACTCACGAGGACTGTGAGCTCTCGTTCTTTGTGGCCAAAGTGAGTAAGAAATGTAGGCATGTTACCACTCATAAAGCATCCCTAACCGCGTCCTGAGAGCATGTGCAGACCAGCTGGCTGGAGTGTTTAATGACATATTCAGTCTCTCCCGTTCCTAGTCTGTTGTACCCAAGAAAGCGAAAGTAAGTGAACTGAACTGAACTAAATGTCTATCAGCATAGACTTCTGTCATGATAAAGTGCTTTGAGAGACTAAGGATCATATCACCTCCTTCTTACCTGACACCCAGGACCCACTCCACTGTAGACCAGGAGGTAGAACTTAGGTACGGACTCTCTTCTACCTGATGATGAATTAAATCTGATGTCCCAGGTCTAAATGCTAAATGACTTAAATGTAAATGAAAATGTAAATCAGTCCCTGATTACGGGGAACAATAAATAAAAAAAGCAGAGAAACTGGTTTGGAGATCCAGAGTTGAGTTTGAGGGCTTTAGACACAATCTGCATACCACCCCAACAGATCTACGGATGATGCAATCGCCATCGCACTGCCCACTGCACCATCCCATCTGGACAAGAGGAACACCTTTGTAAGAATGCTGTTCATTGACTACAGCTCAGCCTTCAACACCATAGTGCCCTTCAAGTTCATCATTAAGCTCGGGGGCCCTGGGTCTGAACCCCTTCTTGTGCAACTGCGTCATGGATTTCCTGATGTGCCGACCCCAGTTGGGGAAAGTAGGCAACAACACCTCCGCCATGCTGATCCTGAACCCACAAGGGTGCGTGCTCAGCCACCTCCTGTACTCCCTGTTTATCCATGACTGCGTGGCCATTCACATCTCCAACTCAATCATCACGTTTGTTGTCGACACAACAGTGGTCGGACTGATTACCAAGTAACGATGAGAAAGCCTATAGGGAGAAAGGGAGAGGCCCGGTGGAGTGGTGGCAGGAAAATAACCTCTCCCTCGACGTCAACAAGATGAAGCAGCTGATCATACACATCAATGAGGCTGCAGTGGAGAAGGTGAGAAGCTTCAAGTTCTTCGGCAAGCACATCACAGACAACCTGAAATGGTCCATTCACACAGACAGTGGGGTGAAGAAGGTGCAGGAGGCTTAATTAATTCAGGTTGGCCCCTAAGACACTTCTACAGATGCACCATTGAGTAGCTCCTGTCAGGCTGTTTCAGCAGTTGCACTGTCTACAAGCGGATGGCTCTCCAGAGGGTTGTACGGTCACCTGTTCGCCCAACTACCATCTAGAAGGTCACCTGTTCACCCAACTACCATCTAGAAGGTGACCTGTTCGCCCAACTACCATCTAGAAGGTCACCTGTTCACCCAACTACCATCTAGAAGGTCACCTGTTCACCCAACTACCATCTAGAAGGTCACCTGTTCACCCAACTACCATCTAGAAGGTCACCTGTTCACCCAACTACCATCTAGAAGGTCACCTGTTCACCCAACTACCATCTAGAAGGTCACATGTTCACCCAACTACCATCTAGAAGGTGGAGACAGTACAGGTGTATCAAAGCTGTGACCGAGAGACTGAATAACAGCTTCGATCTCCAGACCATCAGACTGTTAAATAGTCACCACTAGCCGGCCTCTGCCCAGTAACCTGCCCTGAACCTTAGTCACTGTTCTAGCCAGCTACAACTATGTACTTTACCCTGAACCTTAGTCACTGTTCTAGCCAGCTACCACCCGGTACTCTACCCTGAACCTTAGTCACTGTTCTAGCCAGCTACAACCCGGTACTCTACCCTGAACCTTAGTCACTGTTCTAGCCAGCTACAACCCGGTACTCTACCCTGAACCTTAGTCACTGTTCTAGCCAGCTACAACCCGGTACTCTACCCTGAACCTTAGTCACTGTTCTAGCCAGCTACCACCCGGTACTCTAACCTGCATCTTAGAGACTACTGTCCTATTGCCATAGAGTCATTGAACACTGATCACTTTAATAATGTTTTTAGAAAGGTTCATTAACAAATTAATTCAAAATGAAAAGCTGAAATGTAATTGAAGTATTTAAAAAAAACACAGACATTGAATATCCCTTTGAGCATGGTGAATTGATTAATTACACTTTGGATGGTGTATCATTACACCGAGTCACTACAAAGATACAGGCGTCCTTCCTAACTCAGTTGCTGGAGAGGAAGGAAACCACTCGCCATGATGCCAATGGTGGCAGTTACAGAGTGTATTTGCTGTGATAGGAGAAAACTGAGGATGGATCAACAACATTGTAGTTACTCCACTAACCTAATGACAGAGTGAAAAGAAAGCCTGTACATAATACAAATATTCCAAAACATGCTTCCTGTTGCCAACAAGACACTAAAGTAAAACTGCAAAATAGTGGCAAAGAAATGTACTGAATATCAGGAATACAAAGCATTATGTTTGTGGCAAATCCCACACATCACTGAGTACCACGTTCCATATTGTCAAGCATGGTGGTGGCTACATCATGTTATGGGTATTCTTGTCATCGGCAAGGACTAAGGAGTTTTTTAGGATGAAAATAAATGGAATAGAGCTAAGCACAGGCATAATCCTAGAGGAAAACCTGGTTCTGTGTGCTTTCCAACAGACACAGAGACAAATTCACCTTTCACAGGACAATAACCTAAAACACAAGGCCAAAAATACACTAGAGTTGCTTACCAAGACACATCAAATCAAATCGTATTGGTCACATACTGCACACATATTTAGCAGATGTTATTGCGGATGTAGCGAAATATTTGTGTTTCTAGCTCCAACAGTGCACTAACAATTCACAACAACAATTCACAACAATACAGACAAATCTAAAATAATTGAATTAAGAAATATATGAATATAAGAATGAGCAATGCTGGAGTGGCATTCACTAAAATACAGTAGAATATAATACAGTAAACACATATAAAATGAGTAAACATGGTTGAAGCGACCAGTGTTCCATTATTAAAAAGGCCAGTGGTTCCATGTCTATGTATATAGGGCAGCAGCCTCTAAGGCACAGGGTTGAGTAACCAAGTGGTAACTGGTAGCCTCTAAGGTGCTGGGTTGAGTAACCAGGTGGTAGTCAGATAGTGATAATTATTTAACAGTCTGATGGCCTTGAGATAGAAGCTGTTTTTCAGTCTCTCGGTCCCAGCTTTGATGCACCTGTACTGACCTCGCCTTCTGGATGGTAGTGGGGTGAACAGGCAGTGGCTCGGGTGGTTAATGACCTTGATGATCTTTGTGGCCTTCCTGTGACATCGGGTGCTGTAGGTGTCTTGGAGGGCAGGCAGTATGTCACAGGTGATGCATTGGGCAGACCTCACTTCCCTCTGGAGAGTCCTACGTTTTGCGGGCGGTGTAGTTCCAGTATCAGTATCAGTGATACAGCCCGACAGGATGCTCTCAATTGTGTATCTATAAACGTTGTTGAGGGTCTTAGGGACCAAATTTCTTCAGCCTCCTGAGGTTGAAGAGGCGCTGTTGCCTTCTTCACCACAGTATCTGTGTGGGTGGACCATTTCAGATTGTCCTTGATGTGTATGCCGAGGAACTTGAAGCTTTCTCCACTACGGTCCCGTCGATGTGGATAGGGGGGTGTTCCCTCTGCTGTCTCCGATCAGCTCCTTCATTTTGTTGATGTTGATGGAGAGGTTATTTTCCTGCCACCACTCCTTCAGGGCCCTCACCTCCTCCCTGTAGGCTGTCTCATCGTTGTTGCTAATCAGGCACTGTTGTGTCGTCTGCAAAACTCATGATTGAGTTAGAGGCGTGCGTGGCCACACAGTCATGGGTGAACACTGAGTACAGGATGGGGCTGAGCACACACCCTTGTGGGGCCCCTGTGTTGAGGATCAGCGAATTGGAGGTGTTGTTTTCTACCTTCACCACATGGGGGCGACCAGTCAGGAAGTCCAGGATCCAATTGCACAGGGTGAGGTTCAGACCCAGGGTCTCCGGCTTAATGATGAGTTTGGAGTGTACTATGGTGTTGAAGGCTGAGCTATAGTCAATGAACAGCATTCTTACATAGGTATTCCTCTTGTCCAGATGGGATAGGGCAGTGTGCAGTGTGATGGCGAATGCATCGCATGTGGATCTTTTGGGGCGGTAAGCAAATTGAGGCGGGTCCTGGGTGTCGGGTAAGGTCCTTAACTAGCTGGGGACGCGACTAGTGATTCCGTTTTGCCTGTTTGATTGCCTTATGCAGGGTATAACTATACTGTTTGTATCCAACCATATTATCATTCACCTTGCCTTGGTTAAAAGCAGTGGTTCGCGCTTTCAGATTTTCACGCATGCTGCCATCTCTCCACGGTTTCTGGTTTTAATAGTCATAGTGGGGACAACATCCTCTATACACTTCCTGATGAACTCAGTCACCGTGTTTGTGTATTCCTGACTGTTATTCTCTGAGGAAACCCCAGAAACATATCCCAGTCCACGTGATCAAAACAAACTTCAAGCATAGATTCCGATTGGTCAGATCAGCATTGAATAGACCTTAACATGGTTACTTCCTGTTTGAGTTTCTGCCTATAAGAAGGGAGGAGCAAAATAGAGTCTTGATCTGATTTGCCAAAAAGGGAGGGCGGGGGAGCGTGAGTACTAGAGTCAATGTGTTGATTGAACTTTCCTCAAATTTGTTTTGTTAAAATCCCCAGCTACAATTAATGCTGCATCAGGATATGTGGTTTCCAGTTTGCACAAACTACAGTGTAGTTTTTTGAGGGCCTACGTGATATCTGCTTTAACTTCTTTGAGATAGGGGGCGCTCTTTTAATTTTTGGATAAAAAAAGATCCCGTTTTAAACAAGATATTTTGTCACGAAAAGATGCTCGACTATGCATGTAATTGACAGCTTTGGAAGGAAAAAACTCTGACGTTTCCAAAACTGCAAAGATATTATCTGTGAGTGCCCCAGAACTAATGCTACAGGCGAAACCAAGATGAAATTTCATACAGGAAATGGTCCAGATTTTGAATTTCCTGTGTTCCAATGTCTCTTTATATGGCTGTGCATGCGCCAGGAATGAGACTGCACTTTCTGTCGTTTCCCCAAGGTGTCTGCAGCATTGTGACGTATTTGTAGGCATATCATTGGAAAATTGACCATAAGAAACTACATTTACTAGGTGTCCGCCCGGTGTCCTCCGTCAAAATTATTGCGTAATCTCCAGATCCATGCGCGTTCCATTTTCTTCAGAGGAGAAAGTCAACTGCCACGAATGATTTATCATCGATAGATATGTGAAAAACACCTTGAGGATTGATTCTAAACAACGTTTGCCATGTTTCTGTCGATACTATGGAGTTAATTTGGAAAACAGTTTGCGTTGTAATGACTTAATTTTCGGGTTTTTTCTTACCCAAACGTGATGAACAAAACGATTTGTCCTACACAAATAATCTTTTTGGAAAAACTGAACATTTGCTATCTAACTGAGAGTCTCCTCATTGAAAACATCTGAAGTTCTTCAAAGGTAAATGATTTTATTTGAATGCTTTTCTTGTTTTTGTGAAAATGTTGCATGCTGAATGCTAGGCTTAATGCTATGCTAGGCTATCAATACTCTTACACAAATGCTTGTTTAGCTATGGTTCAAAAGCATATTTTGAAAATCTGAGATGACAGTGTTGTTAATTAAACAAAAGGCTAAGCTTGAGAGCTAATATATTTATTTCATTTCATTTGCGATTTTCATGAATAGTTAACGTTGCGTTATGGTAATGAGCTTGAGGCTATAAATAGGATCCCGGATACGGGATTGCCCGTCGCAACAGGTTAAGGGTGAATATACACAGCGAAGACTATAAGCGAAGAAAATGATCTTGTGAGGTAATACGATCAGCATTTGATTGTGAAGTATTGTAGGTCGGGTGAAACAAAAGGGCTTTTAGTTTCTGTACATTATCACGATCACATCATGAGTAGGTAATCATGAAACATACACCTCCACCTTTCTTCTTCCCGGAGAGTTCTTTATTCCGGTCTGTGCGATGTACTGAGAACCCAGCTGGCTGTATGGACAGGGACAGTATATTTGGAGAGAGACATGATTACGTGAAACATAGTATGTTACAGTCCCTGATGTCTCTCTGGAAGTAGATCTGGAAGTAGTGCTTCTACACCTGCATTGCTTGCTGTTTGGGGTTTTAGGCTGGGTTTCTGTACAGCACTTTGAGATATCAGCTGATGTACGAAGGGCTATATAAATGAATTTGATTTGATTTGATCTCTGGGAGTAGATCCTCGCCCTGAGCTCGTCTACTTTATTATCCAGAGACTGAACTTGTGCACGCCTCCTGAGTCAGACTAGAAGTCCACTCCGAATACCTTTTCTCCACCTGCGGCATCTTGGAGCAGCCACTGGGATAAGTTAAATTGCCCTGAGAAGTATGAACAAAGGATCCAATTCGGGAAAGTCGTATTCCCATAACACTGGTGAGACACTGAATGTTCCTGAGTGGCCTAGTTACAGTTTTGACTTAAATCGGCTTGAACATCTATGGCAAGACTTGAAATGTCTGTCTAGCAATGATTAACAAGCAACTTGACAGAGCTTGAAGAATTTTCTAAATAATTGTTTTATGAATATTGCACCATCTATATGGGCAAAGCTCTAAGAGACACAGACAAAATCACAGCCATAATCACTGCCAAAGGTGATTCTAACATGTATTGACGCGTGTCAATGCGTATGTAAATGAGACATTTCAATATTTCATTTTCAGCAAATGTATAAACATTAAAAAAATAAAGATGTTTTCACTTTTTCATTATATTGTGAGTAGATGAGTAAGATAAAAAAAAACTATGTCTTCCATTTTGAATTCAGGCTGTAACAACAACATGTGGAACCGGTCAAGGGGGATGAATACTTTCTGAATGCTCTGTATCAGTCAAGGGGGATGAATACTCTCTGAAGGCTCTGTATCAGTCAAGGGGGATGAATACTCTCTGAAGGCTCTGTATCAGTCAAGGGGGATGAATACTCTCTGAAGGCTCTGTATCAGTCAAGGGGGATGAATACTCTCTGAAGGCTCTGTATCAGTCAAGGGGTGTGAATACTCTCTGAAGGCTCTGTATCAGTCAAGGGGGATGAATACTCTCTGAAGGCTCTGTATCAGTCAAGGGGGATGAATACTCTCTGAAGGCTCTGTATCAGTCAAGGGGGATGAATACTCTCTGAATGCTCTGTATCAGTCAAGGGGTGTGAATACTCTCTGAATGCTCTGTATCAGTCAAGGGGGATGAATACTTTCTGAATGCTCTGTATCAGTCAAGGGGGATGAATACTTTCTGAATGCTCTGTATCAGTCAAGGGGGATGAATACTCTCTGAATGCTCTGTATCAGTCAAGGGGGATGAATACTCTCTGAATGCTCTGTATCAGTCAAGGGGGATAAATACTTTCTGAATGCTCTGTATCAGTCAAGGGGGATGAATACATTCTGAATGCTCTGTATCAGTCAAGGGGGATGAATACTCTCTGAATGCTCTGTATCAGTCAAGGGGATGAATACTCTCTGAATGCTCTGTATATGCCGACCCTCCAAAGTCTCTGTCAACATCACTGACCAATACGAGCAAAATACATTTTACGGGCGACAGTACTCTATGTTCTTTAATTCTACGGAAAGATGACATTACTCTGCGAAGCTACACTAAACTAGCTATCTGACATGCAGCGTCAGCATCACAAATTAAGCCAGGAAATAAGCTTTAGTGCAGACATCTATTACCTAAACATAAACAGATCACCTCATTCCCATAGCAGGGAATTAAATCACACGGTCCTCTCCGTACATTTTGCAGACTTACTTTTACACTTGGGTAGGGTGTTGCTCCACTGTCCGTTGGACTGGCAGTGAGACTTAACCGCCCCCTGCAGGACGTAGCCGGTGTTGCACGCGAAGTGCACAATATCGTTCAGGTTGAACTGCGTTCCCTGAGTAAAGCCAAAGGAAGGGTTGCCTGGATGACCACATGTGATCGCTATGGAGACAAGGAAAATATAGAGAAAATCTATCACTATACATGTCTAAAGTTAATACAAGCTGTCAACACTATCCCAAAACACATCAGTCATATGTTCACAAATATTATTACACCTTAGCCAGTAGGTCCCTAGTCTACATCCAATGAAAAGCATTACTCTATAGGAAGACCCTAGTCTACATCCAATGATATTCATTACTCTATAGGAAGACCCTAGTCTACATCCAATGATATTCATTACTCTATAGGAGACCCTAGTCTACATCCAATGATATTCATTACTCTATAGGAAGACCCTAGTCTACATCCAATGATATTCATTACTCTATAGGAAGACCCTAGTCTACATCCAATGATATTCATTACTCTATAGGAAGACCCTAGTCTACATCCAATGATATTCATTACTCTATAGGAAGACCCTAGTCTACATCCAATGATATTCATTACTCTATAGGAGACCCTAGTCTACATCCAATGATATTCATTACTCTATAGGAAGACCCTAGTCTACATCCAATGATATTCATTACTCTATAGGAAGACCCTAGTCTACATCCAATGATATTCATTACTCTATAGGAAGACCCTAGTCTACATCCAATGATATTCATTACTCTATAGGAAGACCCTAGTCTACATCCAATGATATTCATTACTCTATAGGAAGACCCTAGTCTACATCCAATGATATTCATTACTCTATAGGAAGACCTAGTCTACATCCAATGATATTCATTACTCTATAGGAAGACCCTAGTCTACATCCAATGATATTCATTACTCTATAGGAAGACCCTAGTCTACATCCAATGATATTCATTACTCTATAGGAAGACCCTAGTCTACATCCAATGATATTCATTACTCTATAGGAAGACCCTAGTCTAGATCCAATGATATTCATTACTCTATAGGAAGACCTAGTCTACATCCAATGAAAAGCATTACTCTATAGGAAGACCCTAGTC
>NC_088402.1:4470194-4542694 GCF_034236695.1 Oncorhynchus nerka
CAATGAGGATTGATGATAAGGGATCTCCAACCAATGAGGATTGATGATAAGGGATCTTCAACCAATGAGGATTCATAAGGTATCTCTAACCAATGGGAACTCATAAGTGATCACCAATCAAGTAGGACTCATGATAAGTGATCTCCAACCAATGAGGATTCATGATAAGTGATCTCCAACCAATGAGGATTGATGATAAGGGATCTTCAACCAAGTAGGACTCATGATAAGTGATCTCTGACCAATGAGGACTCATGATAAGTGATCTCTGACCAATGAGGACTCATGATAAGTGATCTCTGACCAATGAGGACTCATGATAAGTGATCTCTGACCAATGAGGACTCATGATAAGTGATCTTTGACCAATGAGGACTCATGATAAGTGATCTCTGACCAATGAGGACTCATGATAAGTGATCTTGACCAATGAGGACTCATGATAAGTGATCTCTGACCAATGAGGACTCATGATAAGTGATCTCTGACCAATGAGGACATACACTCACCAGCCAGTTTATTATTTTAGTTTACAATTGGCTCATTCATCCCCCTCCTCTCCCCTGTAACTATTCCCCAGGTCGTTGCTGTAAATGAGAACGTTTTCTCAGTCAACTTATACGGGTAAAATAACAGATAAATAAATACAAATAAAATAAGGTATACCACTCCATTCACGAAAATGGATGGCTCTTACAGAGAGTGTGTCACGTGGCTGTGTCTTGTTATATAAAGCAGGCAGACAGGCATCAAGGCATTCAGTTACTGTTGCACTGCCGTTAGTGTTCCATTGAAAATTAGTTAACTAAGGGAATTTGAGAGTTGTATGAAGGGGCGGCAGGTAGCCTAGGTGGTTAGAGTGTAGAGGCGGCAGGTAGCCTAGGTGGTTAGAGTGTAGAGGCGGCAGGGTAGCCTAGGTGGTTAGAGTGTAGAGGCGGCAGGTAGCCTAGGTGGTTAGAGTGTAGAGGCGGCAGGTAGCCTAGGTGGTTAGAGTGTAGAGGCGGCAGGGTAGCCTAGGTGGTTAGAGTGTAGAGGCGGCAGGGTAGCCTAGTGGTTAGAGTGTAGAGGCGGCAGGGTAGCCTAGTGGTTAGAGTGTAGAGGCGGCAGGGTAGCCTAGTGGTTAGAGTGTAGAGGCGGCAGGGTAGCCTAGTGGTTAGAGTGTAGAGGCGGCAGGGTAGCCTAGGTGGTTAGAGTGTAGAGGCGGCAGGGTAGCCTAGTGGTTAGAGTGTAGAGGCGGCAGGGTAGCCTAGGTGGTTAGAGTGTAGAGGCGGCAGGGTAGCCGGGTGGTTAGAGTGTAGAGGCGGCAGGGTAGCCGAGTGGTTAGAGTGTAGAGGCGGCAGGGTAGCCTAGGTGGTTAGAGTGTAGAGGCGGCAGGTAGCCTAGGTGGTTAGAGTGTAGAGGCGGCAGGGTAGCCTAGGTGGTTAGAGTGTAGAGGCGGCAGGGTAGCCTAGGTGGTTAGAGTGTAGAGGCGGCAGGGTAGCCGAGTGGTTAGAGTGTAGAGGCGGCAGGGTAGCCTAGGTGGTTAGAGTGTAGAGGCGGCAGGGTAGCCGAGTGGTTAGAGTGTAGAGGCGGCAGGGTAGCCTAGGTGGTTAGAGTGTAGAGGCGGCAGGGTAGCCTAGTGGTTAGAGTGTAGAGGCGGCAGGGTAGCCTAGTGGTTAGAGTGTAGAGGCGGCAGGGTAGCCTAGGTGGTTAGAGTGTAGAGGCGGCAGGGTAGCCTAGTGGTTAGAGTGTAGAGGCGGCAGGGTAGCCTAGTGGTTAGAGTGTTGGACTAGTAACCGAAAGGTTGCAAGATCAATTCCCTGAGCTGACAAGGTATAAATCTGTTGTTCTGCCCCTGAACAAGGCAGTTAACCCACAGTTTCTAGGCCGTCATTGAAAATAAGAATTTGTTCTTGACTTACCTAGTTAAATAAAGGTAAAACAAATATTTAAAAAGACAACATGTCTCATTACCTCATGACTGGTGCTCTTGCGCAACCTTATCAGATTCCCCACCCAGCTCATCTTGAAAACCTTGCTGAAAGCTTTATCATAGCTTTGACAGCAGAGGTGTTGGTGGCATCGCAATTACTCCTGTGCATCTTCAATTGGAAATGATTAAGCGGATCTTGTTCTTGCCTCGTTAAATAAAGGTAAAAAAAAAAAGTATCATTGGTGCCAGGTGAGCCGGTTCCAGTATCTCAGAAACGTCTGCTCTCCTGTGCTTTTCACACATGACTGTGTCTAGGGTTTACAGAGAGTGGTGTGACAGAAAAAACTGCTCGTTGATAAGAGCGGTCGAAGGAGAATGGCATGGAACTGTGCAAGTTTACAGGTTGGGTCACAAAACAGGAAAATAACGGCGCAGAACACCATCTCGGAGAGCACAACTAGTCGGTCATGCAGCAGACGACTACACTGGGTTCCAGTCCTATCACCTTAAACCAAGAAGGAGCGGCTCCAGTGGGCAACACTGAGGACTGAAAAAACAACTTCCTGGTTCCTGTTGCTGATGGCAGAGTTAGGATTTGACGTAAAGCAACATGAGTCCATATGGCCCCCATCCTGTCTGGTGTCAAAACGTTACAGGTGATGGAAGGTTTTCCTGGCACACGTTACGTCCCTTGATAGCAAATTGTAGAATCTATGCCCCAAAGAATTCAGGCTGTTCCGGCGGCAATAAACAAAGTATAGGTATGTCAACTCCAACCAATGAGGACTACTCACGTATGCAGCGGGGCGTGGCCTCATTGGAGCTCCACCTCCCAGACTCCTGACAGACGACTGACACGGCCAGGGGGTTGGCCAATCTGAAACCGGGGTTGCACTGGTACATGGCCCTGGCACCAAGAGTGAAGTCCTGCCCGACAATACTACCGTTTACTGGGGGTATAGGCATCCCACAGGCCATCACTGAGAGAGAGAGAGAGAGAGAAAAGAGAGAGAGAGAGAGAGAGAGAGAGAGAGAGAGAGAGAGAGAGATGAAGAGAGAAAACAACATTACAAAATTGAAAACTGAGCTCTGGTAGATATGAATTTAACCAAGATGGAATAAGGGATTATTTCACCTTCAGGTAAAGAACCGGCAGTGACAAAGCACATGACATAAAAACTACCCGGGAGGCTTTAGAACAACCATCTCTGTATGCATAGAGCTTCTCTCACAACATGCCCCTTGTACAAATGCTCTAACTCTCACAAGCATTATCGTGGCATAAACATTAGTTTGCCCCCCCGTCCCCGTCCCCGTCTGCGCTCGGGTAAACATAACCCTAACTGCATCTCAAACGCCACCCTATTCCCTACCAGAGCCCTGGTCAAAACGTACTAAGTAAGGGAATAGGGTGGCCTTTGTGACTCTGTCAGTAGTGAGCTACGTAATTCAGACTACAGATCACACCTGCAGTTGACTTTAGAAGCACACAATGGCCGCCCCGCTGTTACCAATCTCCACATTCCCTGCTGTTGTTGATACAGCACCACCGCAACTGTTGACACAGCTGGCCACCGGAGTAGGGCTGTGGGGCAACTGAAACCCTTAGTTTTGCTTTCTCAGAGAAAGCAAACATAGGAAAACGTCATGGGAAATGACTGTGGTTTTTACAAGGGGTTGTTTTGAGAGGGATAGAGAGGGGCTTTAAAAGAGCAGCTGGGATTTCGGGGGGAAAGATTTCAAATGTTTCCATGTCTACATGATTTCCTGGTGTCTTACAGCATCTTTATTCTATCAACCAATCAAATCTTTCATCGACCAATCAGATCTTCCATCGACCAATCAAATCTTTCATCGACCAATCAGATCTTCCATCGACCAATCAGATCTTCCATCAACCAATCAAATCTTCCATCGACCAATCAAATCTTCCATCAACCAATCAAATCTTCCATCAACCAATCAAATCTTCCATCAACCAATCAAATCTTCCATCAACCAATCAAATCTTCCATCAAACAATCTGTGTGACCTACCATAAATGTGTTCCAAACTTTTCAGAATTGAGGCTTAAAATGAACTCCAGAATCCTTTTCATAGATAACAATCATCATGTTATTCATTTCATCCCCGTCAAGGAGCACATTGTCACTTAATCCAGAAAGTCAAATAGTAAATGTTTACATTTTTAAGTTATGTATTTGGCTAAAGAAAACTAACTGTATAACTTCTCTGTGACAAAATGTTAACTTGACCTCTTCAGTTAAGTCATGGTCACCAACTCCCTGTTTACAATTCAACCCACAAAACCCACACCACCCACACTACCATCAATACCTTTAGAGGACCCCACACCACCATCAATACATTAGAGGACCCCACACCACCATCAATACAGTAGAGGACCCCACACTACCATCAATACATTAGAGGACCCCCACACCACCATCAATACATTAGAGGACCCCACACCACCATCAATACAGTAGAGGACCCCACACCACCATCAATACATTAGAGGACCCCACACCACCATCAATACATTAGAGGACCCCACACTACCATCAATACATTAGAGGACCCCCACACCACCATCAATACATTAGAGGACCCCACACCACCATCAATACAGTAGAGGACCCCACACCACCATCAATACATTAGAGGACCCCCACACCACCATCAATACATTAGAGGACCCCCACACCGCCATCAATACATTAGAGGACCCCACACTACCATCAATACATTAGAGGACCCCACACCACCATCAATACATTAGAGGACCCCCACACCACCATCAATACATTAGAGGACCCCACACTACCATCAATACATTAGAGGACCCCACACCACCATCAATACATTAGAGGACCCCACACCACCATCAATACATTAGAGGACCCCACACTACCATCAATACATTAGAGGACCCCACACTACCATCAATACATTAGAGGACCCCACACCACCATCAATACATTAGAGGACCCCACACCACCATCAATACATTAGAGGACCCCCACACCACCATCAATACATTAGAGGACCCCACACCACCCACACCACCATCAATACATTAGAGGACCCCACACCACCATCAATACATTAGAGGACCCCACACCACCATCAATACATTAGAGGACCCCACACCACCCACACCACCATCAATACATTAGAGGACCCCACACCACCATCAATACATTAGAGGACCCCACACCACCATCAATACATTAGAGGACCCCACACCACCATCAATACATTAGAGGACCCCACACCACCATCAATACATTAGAGGACCCCACACTACCATCAATACATTAGAGGACCCCACACCACCATCAATACATTAGAGGACCCCACACCACCATCAATACATTAGAGGACCCCACACCACCATCAATACATTAGAGGACCCCACACTACCATCAATACATTAGAGGACCCCACACCACCATCAATACATTAGAGGACCCCACACCACCATCAATACATTAGAGGACCCCACACCACCATCAATACATTAGAGGACCCCACACCACCATCAATACATTAGAGGACCCCACACTACCATCAATACATTAGAGGACCCCACACCACCCACACTACCATCAATACATTAGAGGACCCCACACCACCATCAATACATTAGAGGACCCCACACCACCATCAATACATTAGAGGACCCCACACCACCATCAATACATTAGAGGACCCCCACACCACCATCAATACATTAGAGGACCCCCACACCACCATCAATACATTAGAGGACCCCACACCACCATCAATACATTAGAGGACCCCACACCACCATCAATACATTAGAGGACCCCACACCACCATCAATACATTAGAGGACCCCACACCACCATCAATACATTAGAGGACCCCACACCACCATTAGAGGACCCCCAATCACATTAGAGGACCCCACACCACCATCAATACATTAGAGGACCCCACACCCCACCCACATCAATACATTAGAGGACCCCACACCACCATCAATACATTAGAGGACCCCCACCACCATCAATACATTAGAGGACCCCACACCACCATCAATACATTAGAGGACCCCACACCACCATCAATACATTAGAGGACCCCACACCACCATCAATACATTAGAGGACCCCACACCACCATCAATACATTAGAGGACCCCACACTACCATCAATGTTTTAGAGGACCCCACACCATCAATACATTAGAGGACCCCACACCGCCATCAATACATTAGAGGACCCCACACCACCATCAATACATTAGAGGACCCCACCCCCACACCACCATCAATACATTAGAGGACCCCACACCACCATCAATACATTAGAGGACCCCACACCACCCATCAATACATTAGAGGACACCACCATCAATACATTAGAGGACCCCACACCACCATCAATACATTAGAGGACCCCACACCACCATCAATACATTAGAGGACCCCACACCACCATCAATACATTAGAGGACCCCACACCACCATCAATACATTAGAGGACCCCACACCACCATCAATACATTAGAGGACCCCCACACCACCATCAATACATTAGAGGACCCCACACCACCCACACCACCATCAATACATTAGAGGACCCCACACCACCCACACTACCATCAATACATTAGAGGACCCCACACTACCCATCAATACATTAGAGGACCCCACACAATACCCCACTTGTTCAATACATTAGAGGACCCCACACCACCATCAATACATTAGAGGACCCCACCACCATTTGTTACATAGAGGACCCCACACCACCATCAATACATTAGAGGACCCCACACCACCATCAATACATTAGAGGACCCCACACCACCATCAATACATTAGAGGACCCCACACCACCATCAATACATTAGAGGACCCCACACCACCATCAATACATTAGAGGACCCCACACCACCATCAATACATTAGAGGACCCCCATCAATACATTAGAGGACCCCACACATCAATACATTAGAGGACCCCACACCACCATCAATACATTAGAGGACCCCACACCACCATCAATACATTAGAGGACCCCCACACACCATCAATACATTAGAGGACCCCACACCACCATCAATACATTAGAGGACCCCACACCACCATCAATACATTAGAGGACCCCACACCACCATCAATACATTAGAGGACCCCACACCACCATCAATTTCATTAGAGGACCCCACACCACCATCAATACATTAGAGGACCCCACACCACCATCAATACATTAGAGGACCCCACACCACCATCAATACATTAGAGGACCCCACACCACCATCAATACATTAGAGGACCCCACACCACCATCAATACATTAGAGGACCCCACACCATCAATACATTAGAGGACCCCACACCACCATCAATACATTAGAGGACCCCACACTACCATCAATACCATCAATAGAGGACCCCACACCACCATCAATACATTAGAGGACCCACACCACCATCAATACATTAGAGGACCCCACACCACCATCAATACATTAGAGGACCCCACACCACCATCAATTTCATTAGAGGACCCCACACCACCATCAATACATTAGAGGACCCCACACCGTCCATCAATACATTAGAGGACCCCACACCACCATCAATACATTAGAGGACCCCACACCACCATCAATACATTAGAGGACCCCACACCACCATCAATACATTAGAGGACCCCACACCACCATCAATACATTAGAGGACCCCACACCACCATCAATACATTAGAGGACCCCACACCACCATCAATACATTAGAGGACCCCACACACCCACCATCAATACATTAGAGGACCCCACACCACCATCAATACATTAGAGGACCCCACACCACCATCAATACATTAGAGGACCCCACACCACCATCAATACATTAGAGGACCCCACACCACCCATTTGTTTACATTAGAGGACCCCACACCACCATCAATACATTAGAGGACCCCACACCACCATCAATACATTAGAGGACCCCACACCACCATCAATACATTAGAGGACCCCACACCACCATCAATACATTAGAGGACCCCACACCACCATCAATACATTAGAGGACCCCACACCACCATCAATACATTAGAGGACCCCACACCACCATCAATACATTAGAGGACCCCCACACCACCATCAATACATTAGAGGACCCCACACCACCCACACCACCATCAATACATTAGAGGACCCCCACACCACCATCAATACATTAGAGGACCCCCACACCACCATCAATACATTAGAGGACCCCACCATCAATACATTAGAGGACCCCACACCACCATCAATACATTAGAGGACCCCACACCACCATCAATACATTAGAGGACCCCCACCACACCACCATCATCATACATTAGAGGACCCCACACCACCATCAATACATTAGAGGACCCCACACCACCATCAATACATTAGAGGACCCCACACCACCATCAATACATTAGAGGACCCCACACCACCCATCAATACATTAGAGGACCCCACACCACCATCAATACATTAGAGGACCCCACACCACACCCACCATCAATACATTAGAGGACCCCACACCACCATCAATACATTAGAGGACCCCACACCACCATCAATACATTAGAGGACCCCACACCACCATCAATACATTAGAGGACCCCCACACCACCATCAATTTTTTAGAGGACCCCACACCACCATCAATACATTAGAGGACCCCACACCACCATCAATACATTAGAGGACCCCACACCACCATCAATACATTAGAGGACCCCACACACCCACCATCAATACATTAGAGGACCCCACACCACCATCAATACCATTACATTAGAGGACCCCACACTACCATCAATACATTAGAGGACCCCACACCCCACCCATCAATACATTAGAGGACCCCACACCACCATCAATACATTAGAGGACCCCACACCACCATCAATACATTAGAGGACCCCACACCACCATCAATACATTAGAGGACCCCACACCACCATCAATACATTAGAGGACCCCACACCACCATCAATACATTAGAGGACCCCACACCACCATCAATACATTAGAGGACCCCACACCACCATCAATACATTAGAGGACCCCACACCACCATCAATACATTAGAGGACCCCACACTACCATCAATACATTAGAGGACCCCACACCACCATCAATACATTAGAGGACCCCACACCACCATCAATACATTAGAGGACCCACACCACCATCAATACATTAGAGGACCCCACACCACCATCAATACATTAGAGGACCCCCCACACCACCATCAATACATTAGAGGACCCCACACCACCATCCATTAGAGGACCCCACACCACCATCAATAGAGGACCCCACCACCACACCACCATCAATACATTAGAGGACCCCACACCACCCACACCACCATCAATACATTAGAGGACCCCACACCACCATCAATACATTAGAGGACCCACCACACCACCATCAATACATTAGAGGACCCCACACCACCATCAATACATTAGAGGACCCCACACCACCATCAATACATTAGAGGACCCCACACCACCATCAATACATTAGAGGACCCCACACCACCATCAATACATTAGAGGACCCTACACCACCATCAATACATTAGAGGACCCCATCAATACATTAGAGGACCCCACACCACCATCAATACATTAGAGGACCCCACACCACCATCAATACATTAGAGGACCCCACACCACCATCAATACATTAGAGGACCCCACACCACCATCAATACATTAGAGGACCCCACACCACCATCAATACATTAGAGGACCCCACACCACCATCAATACATTAGAGGACCCCACACCACCATCAATACATTAGAGGACCCCACCACCATCAATACATTAGAGGACCCACCCCCACACCACCATCAATACATTAGAGGACCCCCACACCACCATCACCACCATCAATACATTAGAGGACCCCCACACACCACCATCAATACATTAGAGGACCCCCACACCACCATCAATACATTAGAGGACCCCACACCACCATCAATACATTAGAGGACCCCCACACCACCATCAATACATTAGAGGACCCCACACCACCATCAATACATTAGAGGACCCCACACCACCATCAATACATTAGAGGACCCCACACCACCATCAATACATTAGAGGACCCCACACCACCATCAATACATTAGAGGACCCCCACACAATACATTAGAGGACCATCAATACATTAGAGGACCCCACACCACCATCAATACATTAGAGGACCCCACACCACCATCAATACATTAGAGGACCCCCACCACTACCATCAATACATTAGAGGACCCCCACACCACCATCAATACATTAGAGGACCCCACACCACCATCAATACATTAGAGGACCCCACACACCACCATCAATACATTAGAGGACCCCACACCACCATCAATACATTAGAGGACCCCACACCACCATCAATACATTAGAGGACCCCACACCACCATCAATACATTAGAGGACCCCACACCACCATCAATACATTAGAGGACCCCACACCACCATCAATACATTAGAGGACCCCACACCACCATCAATACATTAGAGGACCCCACACCCACCACCATCAATACATTAGAGGACCCCACACCACCATCAATACATTAGAGGACCCCACACCACCATCAATACATTAGAGGACCCCCACACCACCATCAATACATTAGAGGACCCCACACCACCATCAATACATTAGAGGACCCCACACCACCATCAATACATTAGAGGACCCCACACCACCATCAATACATTAGAGGACCCCACACCACCATCAATACATTAGAGGACCCCACACCACCATCAATACATTAGAGGACCCCACACCACCATCAATACATTAGAGGACCCCACACCACCATCAATACATTAGAGGACCCCCACACCACCATCAATACATTAGAGGACCCCACACCACCATCAATACATTAGAGGACCCCACACCACCATCAATACATTAGAGGACCCCCACACCACCATCAATACATTAGAGGACCCCACACCACCATCAATACATTAGAGGACCCCACATTACATTAGAGGACCCCACACCACCATCAATACATTAGAGGACCCCACACCACCATCAATACATTAGAGGACCCCACACCACCATCAATACATTAGAGGACCCCACACCACCATCAATACATTAGAGGACCCCACACCACCATCAATACATTAGAGGACCCCCACACCACCATCAATACATTAGAGGACCCCACACCACCATCAATACATTAGAGGACCCCACACCACCATCAATACATTAGAGGACCCCACACCACCATCAATACATTAGAGGACCCCACACCACCATCAATACATTAGAGGACCCCACACCACCATCAATACATTAGAGGACCCCACACCACCATCAATACCATTACATTAGACCCCACACCTCCATCAATACATTAGAGGACCCCCACACCTCCATCAATACATTAGAGGACCCCACACCACCCACACCACCATCAATACATTAGAGGACCCCCACACCTCCATCAATACATTAGAGGACCCCACACCACCCACACCACCATCAATACATTAGAGGACCCCCACACCACCATCAATACATTAGAAGCCTTGACATGAATATTTCTATACAACAAAATGAGAAATTTTGAAAGTAATCTACAGCGTCAAGAAAAAGTTAATGAACCCTTTGGATTGACCTGGATTTAACCTGATCTTCATCTAAGTCACAACAACAGACAAACACAGTCTGCTTTAACTAATAACACACAAACAATTATACATGTTCATGTCTTTATTGATCACACAGTGTAAACTTTCACAGTGCAGGGTGGGAAAAGTATTGTGTTTAGTATTGCATCCTTGTATTGAATAACTGGTTGACCCTCCTTTGACAGCAATAACCTCAACCAAACGTTTTCTGTAGTCAGGAAGGAATTTTGGGCCATTCCTCTTTACAAAACTGTTTCAGTTCAGCAATATTATTGGGAATGTCTGGTGTTAACTGCTCTCTTGAGGTCATGCCACAGTATCTCAATCAGGTTGAGGTCAGGACTCTGACTGGGCCACTCCAGAGTGGGTATTTTCATCCTTTGAAGCCACTCGGTTGTTGGTTTACTTCTGTGTTTTGGGTCGTTGTCCTGTTGCAAAAACCCAACTTCTGCTGAGCTTCAATTGGAGGACAGATAGCCTGACATTCTCCTGCTAAATGTCTTGATAAACCTTGGAATTCATTTTTCCGTCGATGGTAGCGAGCTGTAGCAAAGCAGCTTCAAAGCATGATGCTCCCTCCACCGTACTTTACAGTTGGGACGAGGTTTAGATGATGGTGTGATGTGCCTTTTTTCTCTCCACACAGTGTTGTGTGTTCCTTCCTTCCAAACAACTCAACTTTAGTTTCATCTGTCCACAGAATATTTCACCAGTAGTGCTGTGTAACATCCAGATGCTCTTTTGCGAACTTCAGACGTGCAGCAATGCTTTTTTTCGGACAGCAGTGGCTTCTTCCGTGGTGTCCTCCCATGAACACCATTCTTGTTTAGTGTTTTACGTATCGTGGACTTGTCAACAGAGATGTTAGGATGTCCCAGAGATTTCTGTAAGTCTTTAGCTGACTCTCTAGGATTCTTCTTAATAACCTCATTGAGCATTCTGCGCTGTGGTCTAGCAGTCATCTTTGCAGGACGGCCACTCCTAGGTAGAGTAGCAACAGTGCTGAACTTTCTCCATTTATAGACAATATGTCTTACTGATGAACATCAAGGCTTTTAGAGACACTTTTGGAACCCTTTCCAGCTTTATGCAAGTCAACAAATCTTAATCTTGGGTCTTCTGAGATCTCTTTTGTTCGAGGCATGATTCACATCAGGCAATGCTTCTTGTGAATAGCAAACTCATATTTTGTGAGTGTTTTTTATTGGGCAGGGCAGGGCAGAGCTGCCCTTATTGGGCAGGGCAGCTCTACCCAACATCTCTAATCTTGTCTCATTGATTGGACTCCGGGATAGTTGACTCCTGACTCCAAGTAGCTTTTGGAGAAGTCATTAGCCTAAGGGTTCACATACGTTTTCCAATATACACTTTGAATGTTTAAATGATGTATTCAATAGAAACAAGAAAAATACAATAACTTGTGTGTTATTAGTTTAAGCAGACTGTGTTTGTCTATTGTTGTAACTTAGATGAAGATCAGATCAAATTTGGTGACCAATATATGCAGAAATCCAGATCATTCCAAACGGTTCACATCATTTCTCTTGCGACTGTACATGGGGGGGATTCCAACCAGCTAATATAATGTTTCCTTTAAATGTTTCCTTTCTCTACCAATATTCTGACCTTTCAACATAAACATGAGAACACCTTTGTATTCACCTGCTATACATTTGGGGTTGAGAGAGAATAAATGTGTCTGCTGATAAGAACTAATGAACCCGTCAGTTTTCTTAGTGGGAAGAGCATCTAGGTCAATGAAATGAAGGTGTGTCTACCGATACGCTGTATTCTGACCCCGATTCCACCACCTTTAAACACGAGGAAACCACGAATAAGTCCTAGCCAACCTGCCGGTTCAAAGCGGAAAAGGCATCTACTTTTTTTCTTGATAGAAATAACACCATTCTCCATATACTGTCATTTACAACTCGATCAGAGCTATCGATCAGAGCTATCGATCAGAGCTATCGATCAGAGCTATTGATCAGAGCTATCGATCAGAGCTATCGATCAGAGCTATTGATCAGAGCTATCGATCAGAGCTATCGATCAGACCTATTGATCAGAGCTATTGATCAGAGCTATTGAGCAGAGCTATCGATCAGAGCTATCGATCAGAGCTATCGATCAGAGCTATTAATCAGAGCTATTGATCAGAGCTATCGATCAGAGCTATCGATCAGAGCTATTGATCAGAGCTATTGATAAGGGCTGGGTAAATTAGTGATATGTTATGGGATGTGAAATATACAAAGGACACATGTTTTAGACCTAATTTACCTTATGATCGCTGGAGGCAAACGTGAAATGAGTCATAAGGCAGCCAACTGAAGCATATCACCTTTGATCGTGTAACGTTGATGAAATGCTGTGCAATCATGCAGAATTTAAGTTGTACAGACTAAATACTGCAGTATTTATGCTGCAGTAGTTTATGTGTCGGGGGGCTGGGGTCAGTTTGTTATATCTGGAGTACTTCTCCTGTCCTATTCGGTGTCCTGTGTGAATCTAAGTGTGCGTTCTCTAATTCTCTCCTTCTCTCTTTCTTTCTCTCTCTCGGAGGACCTGAGCCCTAGGACCATGCCCCAGGACTACCTGACATGATGACTCCTTGCTGTCCCCAGTCCACCTGACTGTGCTGCTGCTCCAGTTTCAACTGTTCTGCCTTATTATTATTCGACCATGCTGGTCATTTATGAACATTTGAACATCTTGGCCATGTTCTGTTATAATCTCCACCCGGCACAGCCAGAAGAGGACTGGCAACCCCACATAGCCTGGTTCCTCTCTAGGTTTCTTCCTAGGTTTTGGCCTTTCTAGGGAGTTTTTCCTAGCCACCGTGCTTCTACACCTGCATTGCTTGCTGTTTGGGGTTTTAGGCTGGGTTTCTGTACAGCACTTTGAGATATCAGCTGATGTACGAAGGGCTATATAAATACATTTGATTTGATTTGATTTGATTTTAACTTTAAAACGTCTTAATTATAGACTAGCCTGACTTTCTCTGTCTCCTTTTTCTATCGCGTTAATTATGAACCACTATCAGTATGGACAGTCAGACTAATAACCACACATATTCAACTGTACATTTTTATATATATTTTTTAACCTTTATTTAACTTGGCAAGTCAGTTAATTAAGAACAAATTATTATTTGCAATGACGGCCGACCCCGGCCAAACACGGACGACACTGGGCCAAACACGGACGACACTGGGCCAAACACGGACGACACTGGGCCAATGACGGCCGACCCCGGCCAAACACGGACGACACTGGGCCAATGACGGCCTACCCCGGCCAAACACGGACGACACTGGGCCAATGACGGCCTACCCCGGCCAAACACGGACGACACTGGTCCAATGACGGCCGACACTGGGCCAAACACGGCCGACACTGGGCCAAACACGGACGACACTGGGCCAAACACGGACGACACTGGGCCAAACACGGCCGACACTGGGCCAAACACGGACAACACTGGGCCAAACACGGACGACACTGGGCCAATGATGGCCGACCCCGGCCAAACACTAACACAGACGACGCTGGGCCCATTGTGCGCTGCCCCATGGGACTCCCAATCACGGCTCGTTGTGATACAGACTAGAATCGAACCAGGGTCTGTGGTGACACTTCTATCACTGAGATGCAGTGTCTTAGACCGCTGAACCAGGGTCTGTAGTGATGTACTGAGATTCAGTGCCTTAGACCTCTGAACCAGGGTCTGTAGTGACTCCTCTAGCACTGAGATGCAGTGCCTTAGACCGCTGAACCAGGGTCTGTAGTGACTCCTCTAACACTGAGATGCAGTGCCTTAGACCTCTGAACCAGGGTCTGTAGTGACACCTCTAGCACTGAGATGCAGTGCCTTAGACCTCTGAACCAGGGTCTGTAGTGACGCCTCTAGCACTGAGATGTCTTAGACATCTGAACCAGGGTCTGTAGTGACTCCTCTAGCACTGAGATGCAGTGCCTTAGACCACTGAACCAGGGTCTGTAGTGACGCCTCTAGCACTGAGATGCAGCGTCTTAGACCTCTGAAACAGGGTCTGTAGTGACGCCTCTAACACTGAGATGCAGTGCCTTAGACCTCTGAACCAGGGTCTGTAGTGACGCCTCTAACACTGAGATGCAGTGTCTTAGACCTCTGAACCAGGGTCTGTAGTGACGCCTCTAACACTGAGATGCAGTGTCTTAGACCTCTGAACCAGGGTCTGTAGTGACGCCTCTAACACTGAGATGCAGTGCCTTAGACCTCTGAACCAGGGTCTGTAGTGACGCCTCTAACACTGAGATGCAGTGTCTTAGACCTCTGAACCAGGGTCTGTAGTGATGCACTGAGATGCAGTGTCTTAGACCTCTGATCCAGGGTCTGTAGTGACACCTCTAGCACTGAGATGCAGTGCCTTAGACCGCTGAACCAGGGTCTGTAGTGACGCCTCTAGCACTGAGATGCAGTGCCTTAGACCTCTGAACCAGGGTCTGTAGTGACGCCTCTAACACTGAGATGCAGTGTCTTAGACCTCTGAACTAGGGACTGTAGTGACGCCTCTAGCACTGAGATGCAGTGCCTTAGACCGCTGAACCAGGGTCTGTAGTGACGCCTCTAGCACTGAGACGCAGTGCCTTAGACCTCTGAACCAGGGTCTGTAGTGACGCCTCTAACACTGAGATGCAGTGTCTTAGACCTCTGAACCAGTGTCTGTAGTGACGCCTCTAGCACTGAGATGCAGTGTCTTAGACCTCTGAACCAGGGTCTGTAGTGACGCCTCGAACACTGAGATGCAGTGCCTTAAACCGCTGAACCAGGGTCTGTAGTGACGCCTCTAGCACTGAGATGCAGTGCCTTAGACCTCTGAACCAGGGTCTGTAGTGACGCCTCTACCACTGAGATGCAGTGCCTTAGACCTCTGAACCAGGGTCTGTAGTGACGCCTCTAGCACTGAGATGCAGTGCATTAGACCTCTGAACCAGGGTCTGTAGTGACGCCTCTAGCACTGAGATGCAGTGCCTTAGACCGCTGAGCCAGGGTCTGTAGTGACACCTCTAGCACTGAGATGCAGTGTCTTAGACCACTGAGCCAGGGTCTGTAGTGACACCTCTAGCACTGAGATGCAGTGCCTTAAACCTCTGAACCAGGGTCTGTAGTGACGCCTCTAGCACTGAGATGCAGTGTCTTAGACAGCTGAACCAGGGTCTGTAGTGACGCCTCTAACACTGAGATGCAGTGCCTTAGACCTCTGAACCAGGGTCTGTAGTGACGTCTCTAGCACTGAGATGCAGTGCCTTAGACCACTGCACCACTCGGGAGCCCAATATACTGTTAGTTCCCTTCAGATGGTACAGCCTACATTATCATTCCATTTAATTACATTGTTTAGTTCACATTACTTTGCCTCCTCTGTAAACGCCGCCACGGCCGTGTGGTTGTTGCTGAGGATCATTAGTAACAGGTGGTCGCCACGGCCGTGTGGTTGTTGCTGATGATCATTAGTAACAGGTGGTCGCCACGGCCGTGTGGTTGTTGCTGAGGATCATTAGTAACAGGTGGTAGCCACGGCCGTGTGGTTGTTGCTGAGGATCATTAGTAACAGGTGGTAGCCACGGCCGTGTGGTTGTTGCTGAGGATCATTAGTAACAGGTGGTAGCCACGGCCGTGTGGTTGTTGCTGAGGATCATTAGTAACAGGTGGTAGCCACGGCCGTGTGGTTGTTGCTGAGGATCATTAGTAACAGGTGGTAGCCACGGCCGTGTGGTTGTTGCTGAGGATCATTAGTAACAGGTGGTAGCCACGGCCGTGTGGTTGTTGCTGAGGATCATTAGTAACAGGGGTAGCCACGGCCGTGTGGTTGTTGCTGAGGATCATTAGTAACAGGTGGTAGCCACGGCCGGGTGGTTGTTGCTGAGGATCATTAGTAACAGGTGGTAGCCACGGCCGTGTGGTTGTTGCTGAGGATCATTAGTAACAGGTGGTAGCCACGGCCGTGTGGTTGTTGCTGAGGATCATTAGTAACAGGGGTAGCCACGGCCGTGTGGTTGTTGCTGAGGATCATTAGTAACAGGTGGTAGCCACGGCCGTGTGGTTGTTGCTGAGGATCATTAGTAACAGGTGGTAGCCACGGCCGTGTGGTTGTTGCTGAGGATCATTAGTAACAGGTGGTAGCCACGGCCGTGTGGTTGTTGCTGAGGATCATTAGTAACAGGTGGTAGCCACGGCCGTGTGGTTGTTGCTGAGGATCATTAGTAACAGGTGGTAGCCACGGCCGTGTGGTTGTTGCTGAGGATCATTAGTAACAGGTGGTAGCCACGGCCGTGGGTTGTTGCTGAGGATCATTAGTAACAGGTGGTAGCCACGGCCGTGTGGTTGTTGCTGAGGATCATTAGTAACAGGTGATAATACAAAACAGACATGTGGTTGTTGCTGAGGATCATGGTAACAGGTGGTAGCCACGGCCGTGTGGTTGAACCTGAGGATCGGCGTAACAGGTGGTAGGTCCACGGCAGTGTGGTTGTTGCTGAGGATCATTAGTAACAGGTGGGCACCACGGCCAGTGGTTGTTGCCGAGGATCATTAGTAACAGGTGGTAGCTACCCGTGTGGTTGTTGCTGAGGATCAAACCATCTGGATTAGTAACAGGTGGTGTTCGCCACGGCCGTGTGGTTGTTGCTGAGGATCCTTAGTAACAGGTGGTAGCCACGGCCGTGACTGGTTGTTGCTGAGGATCATTAGTAACAGGTGGTAGCCACGGCCGTGTGGTTGTTGCTGAGGATCATTAGTAACAGGTGGTAGCCCCATCAGAATGTGTGGTTGTTGCTGAGGATCATTAGTAACAAGGTGTAGCCACGGCCGTGTGGTTGTTGCTGAGGATCATTAGTAACAGGTGGTAGCCACGGGAAGTGTGGTTGTTGCTGAGGATCATTAGTAACAGGTGGTAGCCACAGCCGTGTGGTTGTTGCTGAGGATCATTAGTAACAGGTGGTCCATACGGCCGTGTGGTTGTTGCTGAGGATCATTAGTAACAGGTGGTATTTAAAGGTTGTGTGGTTGTTGCTGAGGATCATTAGTAACAGGTGTCTGTTCTTAGCCACGGTCCGTGTGGTTGTTGCTGAGGATCATTAGTAACAGGTGGTAGCCAACATGGTCCGTGTGGTTGTTGCTGAGGATCATTTAAAGGTGGTAAGGTGTCTGTTCTTGCAACAGGATCATTATTTAACAGGGGGTGTCTGTTCTTAGCCAGGACGTGTGGTTGTTGCTGAGGATCATTAGTAACAGGTGGTAGCCACATGCCGTGGGAAGGTGTTGCTGAGGATCATTAGTAACAGGTGGTAGCCACGGCCGTGGGAAGGTTGTTGCTGAGGATCATTAGTAACAGGTGGTGTCTGCCACGGTCCGTTTGGTTGTTGCTGAGGATCATTAGTAACAGGTGGTAGCCACGGCCGTGTGGTTGTTGCTGAGGATCATTAGTAACAGGTGATAATACAAAACAGACATGTAGGATAAATACATTGTTATGGAGCGAAGTGTCTGACCGAGCAACGTAACAGGTTGAACCTGACGCATGGCGCAATACTTGACATGGTCAGTGCAGGTATATTTAGACGAAGGGTCTGTATAGCCTACTATTGTACAAGGGAAGGTGTCTGTTCTGATATAATTCTATATACACTAATCATCCCAACATTAGAACAGTAACCAGTATCGACGCACCAAGTCTGGAACCAACAGGACCCTGACCAGCTTCTACCCCCCAAACCATAGACTGTTCTCTCTGCTACCACACAGTCCAGCAGTTACCGATGAAGGTGTCTGTTCCAAACAGGACCCTGAAAGGGAGGTGTCTGTTCTACCCATGGTCCAAACCATAGACTGTTCTCTTCTGCTACCACACAGCAATATTTAAAGGGACCAGGTGTCTGGAACCAACAGGACCCTGAACAGCTACTACCCCCAAACCATAGACTGTTCTCTCTGCTACCACAGGGCAAGCAGTACCGATGCACCAAGTCTGGAACCAACAGGACCCTGACCAGCTTCTACCCCCATCAGAATGATCCATATTTAAAGGGAGGGGCTTCTACCCCCCATCAGAATGATCCATATTTAAAGGGAAGGTGTCTGTTCTTACAGCAACATGGTCCATATTTAAAGGGAAGGTGTCTGTTCTTACAGCAACATGGTCCATATTTAAAGGGAAGGTGTCTGTTCTTACAGCAACATGGTCCATATTTAAAGGGAAGGTGTCTGTTCTTACAGCAACATGGTCCATATTTAAAGGGAAGGTGTCTGTTCTTACAGCAACATGGTCCATATTTAAAGGGAAGGTGTCTGTTCTTACAGCAACATGGTCCATATTTAAAGGGAAGGTGTCTGTTCTTACAGCAACATGGTCCATATTTAAAGGGAAGGTGTCTGTTCTTACAGCAACATGGTCCATATTTAAAGGGAAGGTGTCTGTTCTTACAGCAACATGGTCCATATTTAAAGGGAAGGTGTCTGTTCTCACAGCAACATGGTCCATATTTAAAGGGAAGGTGTCTGTTCTTACAGCAACATGGTCCATATTTAAAGGGAAGGTGTCTGTTCTTACAGCAACATGGTCCATATTTAAAGGGAAGGTGTCTGTTCTTACAGCAACATGGTCCATATTTAAAGGGAAGGTGTCTGTTCTTACAGCAACATGGTCCATATTTAAAGGGAAGGTGTCTGTTCTTACAGCAACATGGTCCATATTTAAAGGGAAGGTGTCTGTTCTTACAGCAACATGGTCCATATTTAAAGGGAAGGTGTCTGTTCTTACAGCAACATGGTCCATATTTAAAGGGAAGGTGTCTGTTCTTACAGCAACATGGTCCATATTTAAAGGGAAGGTGTCTGTTCTTACAGCAACATGGTCCATATTTAAAGGGAAGGTGTCTGTTCTTACAGCAACATGGTCCATATTTAAAGGGAAGGTGTCTGTTCTTACAGCAACATGGTCCATATTTAAAGGGAAGGTGTCTGTTCTTACAGCAACATGGTCCATATTTAAAGGGAAGGTGTCTGTTCTTACAGCAACATGGTCCATATTTAAAGGGAAGGTGTCTGTTCTTACAGCAACATGGTCCCTTCCGTGTGTGTTATGTTTTTCTTTTGAAGTGTTTTAAAGTTGCGATTCACCTCAACCAACTAAGTTTTGAGCGTTATTAAATCGTATAGCTAATAAATCGCAGGTCGCAGTTGTAAAATGAGAACTGGTTCTCAACTGGCCTACCTGGTTAAAATTTTTTAATTTTTTATAAATAATAATAATAATGAGGCAAATAGCTGTACTTTGACTGTTAGTTTTAACAATCTTCCGACCTAACAGTCAATGGGTACAGCGATCCACAACCGCAGATATCATACACAAGGGATGTCCTGCTTAATCTCCCTTTTCTGCACGTCTACCCTGGAACACCCTCATCAATACAACATGTTCCCAATAAAAGGCATCTAAAACCAAGGAAGCCTGGCAGAAGAGGAGGATTTGTTTTTTAAAACAGCCCTTCAGAAAACCTCTTCCATCTATTATGCATGGACATGTAGAAAGGATTTAGACTGAGGAGTTACGGGCTTGTACCCGGAACTGATCTGATCTGTCTGTGGTCTGGGACCTGGGACCTGGGACCTGGGACCTAGGACCTGAGACCTGGGACCTGAGACCTGGGACCTGGGACCTGAGACTTGGGACCTGAGACCATAGACCTGAGACCTGGGACCTGGGACCTGGGACCTGAGACCCTGAGACCTGAGACCTGAGACCTGGGACCTGAGACCTGAGACCTGAGACCATAGACCTGAGACCTGAGACCTGGGACCTGAGACCTGGACCTGGGACCTGATACCTGGGACCTGAGACCTGGGACCTGAGACCTGGGACCTGGGACCTGAGACCTGAGACCTGAGACCTGGGACCTGAGCTTACGGAACAGGATCCCTCCTCCGCTGAGTAGCTGGATGGCTACACAATCGTTAGAATGGACCTGAAACATCAACTCAGACGGTGGAATTTGTGCATTAATCAACGAGAAATATTGCAATCCTGCCCACATTAAAAGTAAGCACAAGGTCTGTACTGAAGATATTGAACTTCTTGCTCTAAACCTTAGGGCCTACCTGCCATGGGAAATAAATCAGGTTGACTATTTATTGTCTACACAGCCCCCTCCATTCACACCCGAATAGCTGCCGACTTGATTCATGACCTTATATCCCAGGCGGAAACCAGAGTCACCTGAAGCATAAACAGCTGATCATGGGAGACTTTAACATGTGCAATCTACCTGAACATTTACCATCATATCAGCAATATGTTACACTCCTGAAGAGACAGAAGACCACCAGGACTGTTTTGAATACACTGACTGGGCGGCCCTGACGACGGACCTGACGACGGCCCTGACGTCGACCCTGACGACGGACCTGACGACGGCCCTGACGACGGCCCTGACGACGGCCTGCGCCGATGACCTGGAAGTTGCAACAGAGAGTGTTTTTTTGTTTCAAACTCAATATCTTACAAATGTTCTATAAATCCTTCCTGCAGAGTGTGTTGTCCTTTGCTCTGAAATGCGTGTTTGTGAACATGCGAGTGCAACACCAAGTGCAACACCAAGTCAAGCTTCAGCGCTCGACTAAGACGGAGGGAAGTACTGTACACCAAACGCATCCTTCTACATCTTTAAAGCATTTTACAAGACAGACTCAAAACTGAGTCACAGCAGCAGCCGGGCAAGAGGGAAGACTTCTTCAAAAGAAAATGAAAACAGGTTTTATTATTATATTATTATATTGGGACTGTTTTATACCATCAGCCATTAGGCTGTAGAATGGATAGTCTGATGATCCCTCCAATATACAGCACATTCACTTTCAATGTGTAGCTAAAGCACTTCTAGTTAATTATATTGTGTGTTTTCATGTTTTGTGTACTGTCTTATTAGGCACATGACCAAATGAATTTCCCACTGGTGGGATGATAGAGTTGATCTCAATCTGAGATAGTCTGGGTAGCTTTTGGATAAACTATCTGGTTTCACCCTCGTCACCTCTAACTCTTTCGACTCATTACATGCGCTGTTGCTACCATTTATAATCTATCCTGTTGACGAGTCACTTTACCCCTGTCACGTATACTCCCTCTCTGACCTCCAGGTCATCAGGCTGCTCATTATACTCCCTCTCTGACCTCCAGGTCATCAGGCTGCTCATTATCCCGCAGACCTGTCACCATCGTCTCGCGCACCTGCACCTCATGACACTCACCTGGACTCCATCCCCTCCTTGATAATCTTCTCTATATCTGTCACTCCCCTGGACTCCATCACCTCCTTGATTATCTTCCCTCTACCTGTCACTCACCTGGACTCCATCACCTCCTTGATTATCTTCTCTATATCTGTCCCTCCCCTTGGTTCTTTCCTCAGGTGTTATTGACTCTGTTTTCATGTCGGGGTGTTGTTTGTGTTTCGTGTTCATTGTTTATATTTTTATTTTTAAGACCTCTGAACTTTCTTCCTGACTTTCAGCGCACTCGTTACAACCCCGTTACAAACCCTGTTACAAACCCATTCAACCCCGTTACAAACCCCGTTACAACCCCCGTTACAAACCCTGTTACAACCCCATTCAACCCCGTTACAAACCCGTTACAACCCCCGTTACAACCCCCGTTATAACCCCGTTACAACCCGTTACAACCCCGTTACAAACCCTGTTACAACCCCCCGTTACAAACCCGTTACAACCCCGTTACAACCCCGTTACAACCCCGTTACAACCCCGTTACAACCCCGTTATAACCCGTTACATCCCGTTACAACCCCGTTACAACCCCGTTACAACCCCGTTACAACCCCGTTACAACCCCGTTATAACCCCGTTACAACCCTGTTACAACCCCGTTACAACCCTGTTACAAACCCTGTTACAAATCCGTTACAAACCCATTACAACCCCGTTACAACCCCCGTTACAACCCCGTTACAACCCCCGTTACAACCCCGTTACAACCCGTTACAACCCGTTACAACCCCGTTACAAACCCTGTTACAACCCCCGTTTACAACCCCGTTACAAACCCTGTTACAACCCCCGTTACAACCCTGTTACAAACCCGTTACAACCCCCATTACAACCCCCGTTATAACCCCGTTATAACCCCCGTTACAACCCCGTTACAACCCCCGTTATGACCCCGTTATGACCCCGTTACAACCCCGTTACAACCCCGTTACAACCCCGTTATAACCCCGTTACAACCCCATTACAACCCCGTTATAACCCCGTTATGACCCGTTACAACCCCCGTTACAACCCCGTTACAACCCGTTACAACCCGTTACAACCCCGTTATAACCCGTTATGACCCCGTTACAACCCCCACAACCCCGTTACAACCCCCGTTACAACCCCGTTACAACCCCGTTACAACCCCGTTACAACCCCGTTATAACCCCTGTTACAACCCCGTTACAACCCCGTTACAACCCCCGTTATAACCCCGTTATGACCCCGTTATAACCCCGTTACAACCCCGGTACAACCACTACCCCTATTAGTACATATCTACCTCAATGACCTCGTACCCCTGCTCATTGACTCGTTACAACCCCTAATCCATAATGTGTGTTGTCTCTTCGTGTGCAGGGAAAAAAATAAAAATAATCCACTAGCAGACCTCCAGTTGTGGCAGCGTCTTCATTAAAAGTACACAACGCAGAACGAACCACGCTACAAACTGGATATATGGCTTTTTCTTTGCAACTCTGCTTAGATCCCGGAGTCGCCGCTTCACTGTTGACGTTGAGACTGGTGTTTTGTGGATGGCTTAAGATGAATGTACTGGGGGGAAAAAAATTATGACTTAAATTTACCCACACCTGCGGAGTTACGCAACTGTCACCGAACCCTCCGGAACATTCATTACGCACAGCTGCACCTATAAGTACACCTATTCCCAGTGATTAGAAACGGTATAAGTGTGCCCTTGGTTCACCATTGTCTTGCCGATTATTGCTACTATGTCCGTTGGTGCGTGTGAGTCCCTGTGCTCGGTGTTTTTGGCTTTCGTACCGCTGTGGATTGACAGATGATTACGGGTCTCATCCCGTGTGTAAATTGAGTTTCTACCCTGTGTTGTATACGTGTTTGTTCGGGTGTTCTTCCCCGTAACTTTACATGTTAAACACTGTAGTTTGAGGTATAGAAATAATAGACCCTATTACGCATTCCGGCGCCTGTCTCCCGATCTTTATACCAGTTACTCAATAAGGTAGATACTCTTAATGTGTGAGTAGGAAAGGCATTTCCTAAGTCTGAATCGGCACCAATCTGAATAGATAAATGAAAAGAACACTGTAGAATCATTCAACCTATTCAGGTCCAGTCAATGCAGTATTTATGTAAATAATACATATAAATCTAAACTCAGCAAAAAAATAAACATAATCGCACTGTCAACTGTGTTTATTTTCAGCAGACTTAACAAGTGTAAATATTTGTATCAACATAACAAGATTCAACAACTGAGACATAAACTGAACAAGTTCCACAGACATGTGACTAACAGAAATTGAATAATGTGTCCCTGAACAAAGGGAGGGGGCAAAATCAAAAGTAACAGTCAGTATCTGGTGTGGCCACCAGCTGCATTAAGTACTGCAGTGCATCTCCCCATGGACTTCACCAGATTTGCCAGTTTTTGCTGTGAGATGTTACCACCAAGGCAAGTTCCCGGACATTTCTGTGAGGAATGGCCCTAGCCGTCACCCTCCCATCCAACAGGTCCCAGACGTGCTCAATGGGATTGAGATCCGGACTCTTGGCTAACCATGGCAGAACACTGACATTCCTGTCTTGCAGGAAATCACGCACACAACGAGCAGCATGACATATTTTTACCTTGTCTGCTCGGGGATTCGATCTTGCAACCTTTCGGTTACAAGTCCAACACTCAAACCACTAGGCTACCTGTCGCCCCCAATGGGGCAACAAGCATGCAAAAAAGTTTTTAAACCCTTTTGACGATCTGTGATTTTTTTTAACGAATTATCATTGAAAGACCTGAAAAAAGGTCTGTTTCTTTTTTTGCTGAGTTTATGTCTGAAGCCCCAATGTCTAGGCAGCTTGTTGAAGTGGCTTCCATTTCTTCCTTTGAATCAGCCACTGAGTTTGACCAATTTTGGCCAATTAAGTGCTAAGAGGTAAAAATTTGCAGGCACAGAAGCCTCAACGAAACTGAGTAGACCATCATTTCCATCGAAATAGTTGTATTCATTAAATATGCATTCTGTAGGGATGGTGCCAGGTTTCCTCCAAACGTGACGCTTGGCATTCAGACCAAATAGTTCAATCTTGGTTTCATCAGACCAGAGAATCTTGTTTCTCATTGTGTGAGTCCTTTAGGTGCCTTTTGTAAAACTGCAAGTGGGCTGCAATGTGCCTTTTACTGAGGAGTGGCTTCGGTCTGGCTACTCTACCATAAAGGCCTGATTTGTGGAGTGCTGCATAAATGGTTGTCCTTCTGGAAGGTTCTCCCATCTCAAAGGAGGAACTCTAGACCTCTGTCAGAGTGACCATCGGGTTCTTGGTCATCTCCTCGACCAAGGCCTTTCTCCCCCGATTGCTCAGTTTGGCTGGGCGGCCAGCTCTAGGAAGAGTCTTGGTGGTTCCAAACTTCTTCCATTTAAGAATGATGGAGGCAACTGTGTTCTTGGGGACCTTCGATTACATTTTTTGGTACCTTTTCCCAAATCTGTGCTTCGACACAATCCTGTCTCGGAGCTCTACTGACAATTCCTTTGACCTCATGGCTTGGTTTTTGCTCTATCATGCACTGTCAACTGTGGGACCTTTTATAGACAGGTGTGTTATATAGACAGGTGTGAGCCTTTCCAGATTGTGTCCAATCAATTGAATTTACCACAGGTGGACTCCAATCAAGTTGTAGAAACATCTCAAGGATGATCAATGGAAACAGGATGCAACAAATTAATTACTTAAAAAGTCATACAATCGGATTTTCTGGATTTTTGTTTTAGATTCTGTCTCTCACAGTTGAAGTGTACCTATGATAAACATTACAGACCTCTACATGTTTTGTAAGTAGGAAAACCTGCACAATCGGATGTGTATCAAATGCTTGTTCTCCCCACTGTATGTAGATTCACTATGGTTCATATCCTTACCTTGGCAGAGCGGTACGGGGGCGTTCCATACTGTATGTAGATTCACTGTGGTTCATATCCTTACCTTGGCAGAGCGGTACGGGGGCGTTCCATACTGTATGTAGATTCACTGTGGTTCATATCCTTACCTTGGCAGAGCGGTACGGGGGCGTTCCATACTGTATGTAGATTCACTGTGGTTCATATCCTTACCTTGGCAGAGCGGTACGGGGGCGTTCCATATATAAATCCCCTGGGGGGTGCGGGTGCAGGTGGCACTGCTTTGGCCAATCAGACGAAAGCCCTGGTCACAGCTGAAGCGCAGGGTACTGCCTAGCTTGGTGCCTGTCTGACTGTGGACTGTTCCATTGAGGGGGTTGCTAGGTGGGCTGCAGTATGCCGCTGTGGATAAACAAACAACCGCATTTAATGAAAACACAACAACAACAACAACAACAACAACAACATTGAATTATTTGGACTAAATCTGAAAAGTTTCCACGGTTTGCTAGCTGGGCTGCAATACGCTGCTGTGAATAAACAAAGTAACAACTATTATGTTTAAATGTCTGAAAAGTCTGATAAGTTTCAAAAGTTGGTGAAAACATTGTTAATATAAGAGAAGGTTGTTAGGGGGGGGCTGTCATGATATTGTGAATAAACAAGAAACAATAGTTGGTCGAAACAGTGATAAAATACTGTACAACGACAGAGATAATATACTGTACAACGACAGTGATAATATACTGTACAACGACAGAGATAATATACTGTACAACGACAGTGATAATATATTGTACAACGACAGTGATAATATACTGTACAACGACAGAGATAATATACTGTACAACCACAGTGATAATATACTGTACAACGACAGTGATAATATACTGTACAACGACAGTGATAATATACTGTACAACGACAGAGATAATATACTGTACAACGACAGAGATAATATACTGTACAACGACAGTGATAATATACTGTACAACGACAGTGATATTAAACTGTACAATGACAGAGATAATATACTGTACAACGAGAGAGAGAGAGAGAGAGAGAGAGAGAGAGACAGACAGACAGAGAGAGAGAGAGAGAGAGGGACAGACAGAGAGAGAGAGAGAGAGAGAGAGAGAGAGAGAGAGAGAGAGAGAGAGAGAGAGAGAGAGAGAGGGAGAGAGGGGAGAGAGAGGGAGAGAGGGGAGAGAGAGAGAGAGAGAGAAACAGAAATGGATGCTAGACTGAGGCCAGAGATCCTAACATGTCTAAATACACAATATAAAAACATCCTATATTGGTTTTTGGTAGCCAGCTAAATATACTAATGTAACAATCCCATTCTGAGTGATGCAACACGTCTGGGGTTGGGTTTCTCTCGGACTAAATGGGGATCTGAAATATAGACTGCTGGACGGACATGGACACACACTCACACACACACACACACACACACACACACACACACACACACACACACACACACACACACACACACACACACACACACACACACACACACACACACACACACACACACACACACACACACACACACAGCAGTAGAGCAGCTACGTCAGAGGAGAAGGAATTTGAGATGAAACCCATTGGAATGATAACGTGTGACGTGAAGTGTGGCATTGCACGCAGGGGAGATGAGCGAGGAAGTGGACCACGAACACAGAAAAGCGTATCATTCATTACGGCTAATCTCAATGACTATATTGCTATAAATATCTCCATAAAAATGCTAATTCTGGACCCGAAACGCTGTATCCCATCCAACGCAACGAACAGAAAATTCAGATTCCCCTACGGTGTAAAACGTTATGGCCGTTCGTTGTTAACCGAGTGATTGTATAAGCAGTTTATGGGCCTCTGTAGCTCTCTCTCAAACCAATTCTTTCACAGAGGCAGAACATTATTTTGTTGTATTGGTGGGGAATAGGTGATAAGAGAACCCCGTAATGGGGATTCAGCACTGTAAAACACCAGATCATATTCAATAGGTGATAAGAGAACCCCGTAATGGGGATTCAGCACTGTAAAACACCAGATCATATTCAATAGGTGTTAGATAAGGGAACCCCGTAATGGGGATTCAGCACTGTAAAACACCAGATCATATTCAATAGGTGTTAGATAAGGAACCCCGTAATGGGGATTCAGCACTGTAAAACACCAGATCATATTCAATAGGTGTTAGATAAGAGAACCCCCAAACCCTGTAAAACACCAGATCATATTCAATAAATGGGGATTCAGCACTGGATTCAATAGGTGTTACCCCGTAATGGGGATTCAACTGTAAAACACCAGATCATATTCAATAGGTGTTAGATAAGGGAACCCCGTAATGGGGATTCAGCACTGTAAAACACCAGATCATATTCAATAGGTGTTAGATAAGGGAACCCCGTAATGGGGATTCAGCACTGTAAAACACCAGATCATATTCAATAGGTGTTAGATAAGGGAACCCCGTAATGGGGATTCAGCACTGTAAAACACCAGATCATATTCAATAGGTGATAAGAGAACCCTGTAAAACACCAGTAATGGGGATTCAGCACTGTAAAACACCAGATCATATTCAATAGGTGTTAGATAAGAGAACCCCGTAATGGGATTCAGCACCACCAGATCATATTCAATAGGTGTTAGATAAGAGAACCCCGTAATGGGGATTCAGCACTGTAAAACACCAGATCATATTCAATAGGTGTTAGATAAGAGAACCCCGTAATGGGGATTCAGCACTGTAAAACACCAGATCATATTCAATAGGTGATAAGGAACCCCGTAACAGCACTGTAAAACACCAGATCATATTCAATAGGTGTTAGATAAGAGAACCCCGTAGTAGCACGTAAAACACCAGAATATTCAATAGGTGAACAGAAAATTCAGCACTGTAAAACACCAGATCATATTCAATAGGTGTTAGATAAGGGAACCCCGTAATGGGGATTCAGCACTGTAAAACACCAGATCATATTCAATAGGTGTTAGATAAGGGAACCCCGCGAGGGATTCAGCACTGTAAAACACCAGATCATATTCAATAGGTGTTAGATAAGAGAACCCCGTAATGGGGATTCAGCACTGGGATCATATTCAATAGGTGTTAGATAAGAGGAACCACTGTAAAACAACCAGTATATTCAATAGGTGTTAGATATGATTCAGCACTGTAAAACACCAGATCATATTCAATAGGTGTTAGATAAGGGAACCCCGAATGGGGATTCAGCACTGTAAAACACCAGATCATATTCAATAGGTGTTAGATAAGGGAACCCCGTAGGGGATTCAGCACTGAAAAACACCAGATCATATTCAATAGGTGTTAGATAAGAGAACCAAAGTAGCCGGGGACGGAAGAAAGGGAACAGAAAAAAAAAAGATGAAGAAAAGGGAGGGAGCGAGGAGGAGAGGGAGCGAGGAGGAGGTGAGAGGGAGCGAAGGTGAGAGGGAGCGAGGGTGAGAGGGAGCGAGGGAACGAGGGAGCGAGGAGCGAAGGAGAGGGAGCGAGGAGCGAACGAGGGAGCGAGGGAGCGAGGGAACGAGGGAGCGAGGAGCGAGGGAATGAGGGAGCGAGAGGGAGCGAAGGAACGAGGGAGCGAGGGAACGAGGGAGCGAGGGAGCGAGGGAACGAGGGAACGAGGGAGCGAGGGAGCGAGGGAGTGAGGGAGCGAGGGAGCAGGTGTGTTCCTACAGCTGGTGATGGAAGATGACAAAGGGCCATGGAGATAAAAGATGGATTGATAAAGAAAAGAAAACGTAGAATCTGGTTCCTGCCATCTGTCTGGTTCCCACTGAGGTTCCTTACAGAAGGCAAGTCCATATTGATGAAGCCAACCAACCTGAGAACTACTGTCTGCCACTAACTCAGCCAACCTGAGAGGGGATGCCTGCCACTAACTCAACCAACCTGATAGCTACTGCCTGCCACTACCTCAACCAACCTGAGAACTACTGTCTGCCACTACCTCAACCAACCTGAGAGGGGATGCCTGCCACTAACTCAGCCAACCTATGAGCTGCTGTCTGCCACTAACTCAGCCAACCTGTGAGGAGATGCCTGACACTAACTCAGCCAACCTGAGAGGAGATGCCTGCCACTAACTCAACCAACCTGAGAGGAGATGCCTGCCACTAACTCAGCCAACCTGAGAGGAGATGTCTGCCACTAACTCAGCCATCCTATGAGCTGCTGCCTGCCACTAACTCAACCAACCTGATAGCTACTGCCTGCCACTAACTCAACCAACCTGATAGCTACTGCCTGCCACTAACTCAACCATCCTGACTAACTCAACCAACCTGAGAGGAGATGCCTGCCACTAACTCAGAGCTACTGTCTGCCACTACCTCAACCAACCTGATAGCTACTGCCTCAGCCAACCTGAGAGGAGCTACTGCCACTAACTCAACCAACCTGATAGCTACTGCCTGCCACTAACTCAACCAACCTGACTAACTCAACCAACCTGATAGCTACTGCCTGCCACTAACTCAACCAACCTGATAGCTACTGTCTGCCACTAACTCAGCCAACCTGAGAGGGGATGCCTGCCACTAACTCAACCAACCTGATAGCTACTGCCTGCCACTAACTCAACCAACCTGAGAGGAGATGCTTGCCACTAACTCAACCAACCTGAGAGGAGATCTCCCCTACATAGTGCACTACCTTTGATGGTGGGGGTGAAAGAACAACATCCGGCCGGGGAGGAGGTGAGAGAGGCAGGATGGGAGGACTCTGGTGAGAGAGGGAGGGAGGGATGGCGGTACAGATGCAAGGAGGACTCTGGTGAGAGAGGGAGGGAGGGATGGCGGTACAGATGCAAGGAGGACTCTGGTGAGAGAGGGAGGGAGGGATGGCGGTACAGATGCAAGGAGGACTCTGGTGAGAGAGGGAGGGAGGGATGGCGGTACAGATGCAAGGAGGACTCTGGTGAGAGAGGGAGGGAGGGATGGCGGTACAGATGCAAGGAGGACTCTGGTGAGAGAGGGGAGGGAGGGATGGCGGTACAGATGCAAGGAGGACTCTGGTGAGAGAGGGAGGGAGGGATGGCGGTACAGATGCAAGGAGGACTCTGGTGAGAGAGGGAGGGAGGGATGGCGGTACAGATGCAAGGAGGACTGTGGTGAGAGACGGAGGGATGGAGGGGTGATTAGTCAATCTGCCTGAGGAGTGTTGATACGTAACAGAGGGAGCTCTTTAAATATTGATACGGCGATAGCTCATCCGACGTAATGCAGGTGTCCCTATATCAACACATCCTTCATCTTTAGGAGGGAAAGAGACCAGAACAACAACCCACGCAGGGTTTAAACATGAGACCACCTGTTGGAGACACACACAGACACACAGACACAGACAGACACACAGACACACACACACACAGACACAGACACACACAGACAGACAGAGACAGAGACACAGACACAGACACAGACACAGACAGACAGACAGACAGACAGACAGACAGACAGACAGACAGACAGACAGACAGACAGACAGACAGACAGACAGACAGACAGACAGACAGACAGACAGACAGACAGACAGACAGACACACACACACACACACACACACACACACACAGACACAGACACAGACACACACACACACACACAGACACACACACACACACACACACACACACACACTTCATGGACTCACCTGAGTATCGTATGCGGAAGCCTTTGTGGCTGGTGGTGTGGTCGAAGGACCAGTGGAGGTAGACCTTGTTGTTAGAGCTGGTGATGCTGAGAGGAGACGAGTAGTTTCCACTCAGAGTGACCAGGAGAGGACTCTGTCTGGACGGACCTGTATAGATTAGATAAGAGAAAGAGAGACTTGGACTTATTGTCTTACTTTAAATGTGACTTCCTCCATACACTATCCCCCCATAATGATGCATCACATACCATCACTCCACTAATCACAACGACGTACAATACACACTGCATCATCACATTACAACCCTACATCTAACCCTTCCTCCAACAACCCTGGGTTCATATGACATCATGAACCTCTAACAACCCTGGGTTCATATGACATCATGAACCTCTAACAACCCTGGGTTTAAATGACATCATGAACCTCCAACAACCCTGGGTTTAAATGACATCATGAACCTCTAACAACCCTGGGTTTAAATGACATCATGAACCTCCAACAACCCTGGGTTTAAATGACATCATGAACCTCTAACAACCCTGGGTTTAAATGACGTCATGAACCTCTAACAACCCTGGGTTTAAATGACATCATGAACCTCTAACAACCCTGGGTTTAAATTACATCTCATAATGAGGCTCTAACAACCCTGGGTTCATATGACACCTCATAAACATTGATGGTGTGACTCCTTTTCATGGTCCTTTCGAAATGGGGTCCATAACTGTTTAGACATGATCAGTAGTGTCATCCTGGTCAGCTCGACCAGTTGGGGGAGGATTCCAATGCCTTGAGGTGTTTAGCGTGTGGTTTCACGTCTACACATGCTAGTTCTAGTGGTCTGTCATGTTAGCAGGAGCTGTCAACTCCTAAATCAAAAGAAGCTCTTTCTATTGAGGCTTTGCCAATGTACTCGTCCGTGTAGTTTGGTCCCATGCTGCTATGGCAGAGATAGCAGCTGGGAAGTGAGAAACAGATTCCCATCCAAGAATCCAACGATCCACACTCTGTTTGGCAGCCCACAAGGGCTTTACACGTCTGTTCTCTCCCCCGCTCGTTGGAAGATTAAAAAAGAGAATCAGAATTCAGTAACACCATTTCTCTCCAGCTCACCCACGTCTTTAGAGAGGTTGGTAGTGTGTAGAGTCAGACCATTTCTCTCCAGCTCACCCAGGTCTTTAGAGAGGTTGGTAGTGTGTAGAGTCAGACCATTTCTCTCCAGTTCACCCACATCTTTAGAGAGGTTGGTAGTGTGTAGAGTCAGACCATTTCTCTCCAGTTCACCCACATCTTTAGAGAGGTTGGTAGTGTGTAGAGTCAGACCATTTCTCTCCAGTTCACCCACATCTTTAGAGAGGTTGGTAGTGTGTAGAGTCAGACCATTTCTCTCCAGTTCACCCAGGTCTTTAGAGAGGTTGGTAGTGTGTAGAGTCAGACCGACATTAGCCTTTCAAATAAATATTTGTTTCCACTAATAAAGTGGCCATATTATATACATAACATCAACAAATACGTCTGCTCATTTCTAGTATTTTTCTGAATGTTTTTTTTTGAATGTTTTAATTGTTGCCTGTAGAGGGCGCTCTACGATCTGCTCATTGTACATCATTCAGCCCTACAATCACGATGCGAGAGAGACTATGCATGGTGGTTTGACGATGAGTAGTGTCGTGAAGTGATGACTGCTATTTATTGAATAATTACCCCCAACGTTTAATTACTACTCAATTAAATTAATAATGTAACAATTAATTATTTTTTAATTTGGGGCACCACGGGAAAAGTTTATTTAATGAGTTACCGTTTCCCGAATTAACACAATAATATATCGATATCAATCATTTATTTCCTCAGTCTCTTTCTAGATGTCGCATGATCCTTGGATATCTGCACGAACCCTAGCCTCAGCGATACACAAATAAATCATTCTCTCTACTATTATTCTGACATTTCACATTCTTAAAAATAAAGTGGTGATCCTAACTGACCTAAGACAGGGAATTGTTTATTGGATTAAATGTCAGGATGGTGAAAAACTGAGTTTAAACTGTATTTGTCTAAGGTGTATGTAAACTTCCGACTTCAACTGTATACATACAGTGCAACCAATTACCTTCAGAAGTCACATAATTAGTTTAAATAAAGTCCACCAATATGCAATCTCAGTGTCACATGAGCTCAGTATATATACACACACCTGCTCTGAAAGGGCCCAGAGTCTGCAACACCACTAAGCAAGGGGCACAACCAAGCAAGGGGCACAACCAAGCAAGGGGCACAACCAAGCAAGGGGCACAACCAAGCAAGCGGCACAACCAAGCAAGGGGCACAACCAAGCAAGGGGCACAACCAAGCAAGGGGCACAACCAAGCAAGGGGCACAACCAAGCAAGGGGCACAACCAAGCAAGGGGCACAAATACCTGCTCAGAAATGAAGGAATGATGGATGGCGCTAAATAAGGGAAACTAAATGAGGGAAACCTGTTTCAGTCTTCCAGAGTTTTGAGACTGGGACGGAGGTTCACCTTCCAGCAGGACAATGACCCTAAGCATACAGCTAAAGCAACACTCGAGTGGTTTAAGGGGAAACATTTAAATGTCTTGGAATGGCCTAGTCAAAGCCCAGACCTCAATCCAATTGAGAATCTGTGGTATGACTTAAAGATTGCTGTACAGCAACACAGGTAGTATAGACAGGCAGTATATACAGTTAGGAATTACAACAATACAGGCAGTATATACAACAATACAGGCAGTATATACAACAATACAGTTAGGAATTACAACAATACAGGCAGTATATACAACAATACAGGCAGTATATACAACAATACAGGCAGTATATACAACAACACAGACAGTATACACAACAACACAGGTAGTATATACAACAATACAGGTAGTATATACAACAACACAGACAGTATACACAACAATACAGGTAGTATACACAACAATACAGGTAGTATATACAACAACACAGATAGTATATACAATACAGATAGTATATACAATACAGATAGTATATACAACACAGATAGTATATACAATACAGATAGTATATACAATCAGATAGTATATACAATACAGATAGTATATACAACAATACAGGTATATACAATACAGATAGTATACACAACAATACAGATAGTATATACAATACAGATAGTATATACAATTCAATACAGATAGTATATACAACAATACAGGTAGTATATACAATACAGATAGTATACACAACAATACAGATAGGAATTACAACAATACAGATAGTATACACAACAACACAGATAGTATACACAACAACACAGATAGTATATACAACAATACAGATAGTATATACAACAATACAGGTAGTATATACAACAACACAGATAGTATACACAATACAGATAGTATATACAATACAGATAGTATATACAATACAGATAGTATATACAATACAGATCGTATATACAATACAGATAGTATATACAACAACACAGGTGGTATATACAACAACACAGATAGTATATACAACAATACAGGTAGTATATACAACAACACAGATAGTATACACAATACAGATAGTATATACAATACAGATAGTATATACAATACAGATAGTATATACAATACAGATAGTATATACAATACAGATAGTATATACAACAATACAGGTAGTATATACAATACAGATAGTATATACAACAACACAGGTGGTATATACAATACAGATAGTATATACAATACAGATAGTATATACAACAATACAGATATATACACCAATACAGATAGTATACACAACAACACAGATAGTATATACAACAACACAGATAGTATATACAACAACACAGATAGTATATACAACAATACAGGTAGTATATACAACAACACAGATAGTATACACAACAATACAGATAGTATATACAACAACACAGATAGTATATACAACAATACAGAGTATATACAACAACACAGATAGTATATACAACAATACAGATATATACAACAACACAGTATATACACATACAGGTATATATACAACAATACAGGTATATACACAACAATACAGGTAGTATATACAACAACACAGATAGTATACACAACAATACAGGTAGTATACACAATACAGATAGTATACACAGCAATACAGGTAGTATATACAACAACACAGATAGTATACACAACAATACAGGTAGTATACACAATACAGATAGTATACACAACAACACAGATAGTATATACAACAACACAGATAGTATATACAACAATACAGGTAGTATACACAACAACACAGATAGTATACACAACAACACAGGTAGTATATACAACAACACAGATAGTATACACAATAACAGGTAGTATATACAACAATACAGGTAGTATATACAACAATACAGGTAGTATATACAATACAGATAGTATATACAACAACACAGATAGTATACACAACAACACAGATAGTATATACAACAACACAGATAGTATACACAATAACACAGGTAGTATATATAACAATACAGGTAGTATATACAACAATACAGGTAGTATATACAATACAGATAGTATATTACAGATAGTATATACAACAACACAGATAGTATATACAACAACACAGATAGTATACACAACAACACAGATAGTATATACAACAACACAGATAGTATATACAACAACATAGATAGTATACACAACAATACAGATAGTATACACAACAACACAGATAGTATACACAACAACACAGATAGTATATACAACAACACAGATAGTATACAAATAACACAGGTAGTATATACAACAATACAGGTAGTATATACAACAATACAGGTAGTATATACAATACAGATAGTATATACAACAACACATATAGTATATACAACAACACAGGTAGTATATACAATACAGATAGTATATACAACAACACAGATAGTATACACAACAATACAGGTAGTATATACAACAACACAGATAGTATATACAACAACACAGACAGTATACACAATACAGGTAGTATACACAACAATACAGGTAGTATATACAACACACAGATAGTATATACAATGAGATAGTATATACAATACAGATAGTATATACAACACAGATAGTATATACAATAAATACAGATAGTATATACAATACAGATAGTATATACAATACAGATAGTATATACAACAATACAGGTAGTATATACAATACAGATAGTATACACAACAATACAGATAGTATATACAATACAGATAGTATATACAATACAGATAGTATATACAATACAGATAGTATATACAACAATACAGGTAGTATATACAATACAGATAGTATACACAACAATACAGATAGGAATTACAACAATACAGATAGTATACACAACAACACAGATAGTATACACAACAACACAGATAGTATATACAACAATACAGATAGTATATACAACAATACAGGTAGTATATACAACAACACAGATAGTATACACAATACAGATAGTATATACAATACAGATAGTATATACAATACAGATAGTATATACAATACAGATCGTATATACAATACAGATAGTATATACAACAACACAGGTGGTATATACAACAACACAGATAGTATATACAACAATACAGGTAGTATATACAACAACACAGATAGTATACACAATACAGATAGTATATACAATACAGATAGTATATACAATACAGATAGTATATACAATACAGATAGTATATACAATACAGATAGTATATACAACAATACAGGTAGTATATACAATACAGATAGTATATACAACAACACAGGTGGTATATACAATACAGATAGTATATACAATACAGATAGTATATACAACAATACAGGTAGTATATACACCAATACAGATAGTATACACAACAACACAGATAGTATATACAACAACACAGATAGTATATACAACAACACAGATAGTATATACAACAATACACAACAACACAGATAGTATACACAACAATACAGATAGTATATACAACAACACAGATAGTATATACACAATACAAGTATATACAACAACACAGATAGTATATACAACAATACAGGTAGTATATACAACAACACAGATAGTATACACAACAATACAGGTAGTATATACAACAATACAGGTAGTATACACAACAATACAGGTAGTATATACAACAACACAGATAGTATACACAACAATACAGGTAGTATACACAATACAGATAGTATACACAGCAATACAGGTAGTATATACAACAACACAGATAGTATACACAACAATACAGGTAGTATACACAATACAGATAGTATACACAACAACACAGATAGTATATACAACAACACAGATAATATACAACAATACAGGTAGTATACACAACAACACAGATAGTATACACAACAACACAGGTAGTATATACAACAACACAGATAGTATACACAATAACACAGGTAGTATATACAACAATACAGGTAGTATATACAACAATACAGGTAGTATATACAATACAGATAGTATATACAACAACACAGATAGTATACACAACAACACAGATAGTATATACAACAACACAGATAGTATACACAATAACACAGGTAGGGCATACAACAATACAGGTAGTATATACAACAATACAGGTAGTATATACAATACAGATAGTATATACAACAACACAGATAGTATATACAACAACACAGATGGTATATACAACAACACAGATAGTATACACAACAACACAGATAGTATATACAACAACACAGATGTATATACAACAACATAGATAGTATACACAACAATACAGATAGTATACACAACAACACAGATAGTATACACAACAACACAGATAGTATATACAACAACACAGATAGTATACACAATAACACAGGTAGTATATACAACAATACAGGTAGTATATACAACAATACAGGTAGTATATACAATACAGATAGTATATACAACAACACATATAGTATATACAACAACACAGGTAGTATATACAATACAGATAGTATATACAACAACACAGATAGTATACACAACAATACAGGTAGTATATACAACAACACAGATAGTATATACAACAACACAGGTAGTATATACAATACAGATAGTATATACAACAACACAGATAGTATACACAACAATACAGGTAGTATATACAACAACACAGATAGTATACACAACAATACAGGTAGTATATACAATACAGATAGTATATACAACAACACAGATAGTATACACAACAACACAGATAGTATACACAACAATACAGGTAGTATATACAATACAGATAGTATATACAACAACACAGATAGTATACACAACAACACAGATAGTATACACAACAATACAGGTATATATACAACAACACAGGTAGTATACACAACAATACAGGTAGTATATACAATACAGATAGTATATACAACAACACAGATAGCAACACAACAACACAGATAGTATACACAACAATACAGGTAGTATATACAATACAGATAGTATATACAACAACACAGATAGTATACACAACAACACAGATAGTATACACAACAATAGTATATACAATACAGGTAGTATACACAACAATACAGATAGTATATACAATACAGATAGTATACACAACAACACAGGTAGTATACACAACAACACAGGTAGTATATACAATACAGATAGTATATACAACAATACAGATAGTATATACAATACAGATAGTATATACAACAACACAGATAGTATATACAACAATACAGATAGTATACACAACAATACAGATAGTATATACAACAATACAGGTAGTATATACAACAATACAGGTAGTATACACAACAACACAGATAGTATACACAATACAGATAGTATACACAACAACACAGATAGTATACAAATACAGATAGTATATACAATACAGATAGTATATACAATACAGATAGTATATACAATACAGATAGTATATACAACAACACAGGTACAACAACACAGATAGTATATACAACAATACAGGTAGTATATACAACAACACAGATAGTATACACAATACAGATAGTATATACAATACAGATAGTATATACAATACAGATAGTATATACAATACAGATAGTATATACAATACAGATAGTATATACAACAATACAGGTAGTATATACAATACAGATAGTATATACAACAACACAGGTGGTATATACAATACAGATAGTATATACAATACAGATAGTATATACAACAATACAGGTAGTATATACAAATACAGATAGTATATACAACAACACAGATAGTATACACAACAATACAGATAGTATATACAACAACACAGATAGTATATACAACAACACAGATAGTATATACAACAATACAGGTAGTATATACAATACAGATAGTATATACAACAACACAGATAGTATATACAACAATACAGGTAGTATATACAATACAGATAGTATATACAATACAGATAGTATATACAACAACACAGATAGTATACACAACAACACAGATAGTATATACAACAACACAGGTAGTATATACAATACAGATAGTATATACAACAACACAGATAGTATACACAACAATACAGGTAGTATATACAACAACACAGATAGTATATACAACAACACAGGTAGTATATACAATACAGATAGTATATACAACAACACAGATAGTATACACAACAATACAGATAGTATATACAACAACACAGATAGTATACACAACAACACAGATAGTATACACAACAACACAGGTAGTATACACAACAATACAGGTAGTATATACAATACAGATAGTATATACAACAACACAGATAGTATACACAACAACACAGATAGTATACACAACAATACAGGTAGTATATACAATACAGATAGTAAATACAACAACACAGATAGTATACACAACAACACAGATAGTATACACAACAATACAGGTAGTATATACAACAACACAGGTAGTATACACAACAATACAGGTAGTATATACAATACAGATAGTATATACAACAACACAGATAGTATATAACAACACAGATAGTATACACAACAATACAGGTAGTATATACAATACAGATAGTATATACAACAACACAGATAGTAGATATATACACAACAATACAGGTAGTATATACAACAACACAGGTAGTATACACAACAATACAGATAGTATATACAACAATACAGATAGTATATACAACAATACAGAGTATATACAATACAGTATATATACAACAATACAGGTAGTATATACACAATACAGGTAGTATATACAATACAGATAGTATACACAACAATACAGGTAGTATATACAACAATACAGATAGTATATACAATACAGATAGTAGTATATACAACAATACAGCTAGTATACACAACAACACAGGTAGTATACACAACAATACAGAGTATATACAACAATACAGGTATATACACAATAACACAGGTAGTATATACAATACAGATAGTATATACAACAACACAGGTAGTATATACAACAATACAGATAGTATATACAACAACACAGATAGTATACACAACAATACAGGTAGTATATACAACAACACAGATAGTATAAACAATACAGATAGTATACACAACAACACAGGTAGTATATACAATACAGATAGTATACACAATACAGATAGTATATACAACAACACAGATAGTATATACAATACAGATAGTATATACAACAACACAGATAGTATACACAACAACACAGGTAGTATACACAACAATACAGGTAGTATATACAATACAGATAGTATATACAACAACACAGATAGTATACACAACAATACAGGTAGTATATACAATATAGTATACACAACAACACAGGTAGTATACACAACAATACAGGTAGTATACACAACAACACAGGTAGTATACACAACAACACAGATAGTATATACAACAACACAGGTAGTATACCCAACAATACAGATAGTATACACAATACAGATAGTATACACAACAACACAGGTAGTATACACAACAACACAGGTAGTATATACAACAATACAGATAGTATATACAACAATACAGATAGTATATACAATACAGATAGTATATACAACAACACAGATAGTATATACAACAATACAGATAGTATATACAACAATACAGATAGGTACAGATATATATACAACAACACAGATAGTATATACAACAATACAGATAGTATACACAACAATACAGATAGTATATACAACAATACAGGTAGTATATACAACAATACAGGTAGTATACACAACAACACAGATAGTATACACAATACAGATAGTATACACAACAACACAGATAGTATACACAATACAGATAGTATATACAATACAGATAGTATATACAATACAGATAGTATATACAATACAGATAGTATATACAACAACACAGGTGGTATATACAACAACACAGATAGTATATACAACAATACAGGTAGTATATACAACAACACAGATAGTATATACAATACAGATAGATATACAATACAGATAATATACAATACAGATAGTATATACAATACAGATAGTATATACAATACAGATAGTATATACAACAATACAGGTAGTATATACAATACAGATAGTATATACAACAACACAGGTGGTATATACAATACAGATAGTATATACAATACAGATAGTATATACAACAATACAGGTAGTATATACACCAATACAGATAGTATATACAACAACACAGATAGTATACACAACAATACAGATAGTATATACAACAACACAGATAGTATATACAACAACACAGATAGTATATACAACAATACAGGTAGTATATACAATACAGGTAGTATATACAACAACACAGATAGTATATACAACAATACAGGTAGTATATACAATACAGATAGTATATACAATACAGATAGTATATACAACAACACAGATAGTATACACAACAACACAGATAGTATATACAACAACACAGGTAGTATATACAATACAGATAGTATATACAACAACACAGATAGTATACACAACAATACAGGTAGTATATACAACAACACAGATAGTATATACAACAACACAGGTAGTATATACAATACAGATAGTATATACAACAACACAGATAGTATATACAACAATACAGGTAGTATATACAACAACACAGATAGTATACACAACAACACAGATAGTATACACAACAACACAGGTAGTATATACAACAATACAGATATACAATACAGATAGTATATACAACAACACAGATAGTATACACAACAACACAGATAGTATACACAACAATACAGATATACAATACAGATATATACAACAACACAGATAGTATACACAACACAGATAGTATACACAACAATAGTAGTATATACAACAACACAGGTAGTATACACAACAATACAGGTAGTATATACAATACAGATAGTATATACAACAACACAGATAGTATACACAACAACACAGATAGTATACACAACAATACAGATAGTATATACAATACAGATAGTATACAACAACACAGATAGTATACACAACAACACAGATAGTATACACAACAATACAGGTAGTATATACAACAACAGATAGTATACACAACAATACAGATAGTATATACAACAATACAGATAGTATATACAACAATACAGATAGTATATACAATACAGATAGTATATACAACAATACAGGTAGTATATACAACAATACAGGTAGTATATACAATACAGATAGTATACACAACAATACAGATAGTATATACAACAATACAGGTAGTATATACAATACAGATAGTATATACAACAACACAGATAGTATATACAACAATACATAGTATACACAACAACACAGGTAATACAGACAATAGTATATACAACAATACAGGTAGTATACACAATAATATATACAATACAGATAGTATATACAACAACAGATAGTATATACAACAATACAGATAATACAACAACACAGATAGTATACACAACAATACAGGTAGTATATACAACAACACAGATAGTATAAACAATACAGATACATACACAACAACACAGTATATATACAATACAGATAGTATACACAATACAGATAGTATATACAACAACACAGATAGTATATACAATACAGATAGTATATACAACAACACAGATAGTATACACAACAACACAGGTAGTATACACAACAATACAGGTAGTATATACAATACAGATAGTATATACAACAACACAGATAGTATACACAACAATACAGGTAGTATATACAATACAGGTAGTATACACAACAACACAGGTAGTATACACAACAATACAGGTAGTATACACAACAACACAGGTAGTATACACAACAACACAGATAGTATATACAACAACACAGGTAGTATACCCAACAATACAGATAGTATACACAATACAGATAGTATATACAACGTTAAAAAAGTAATAGACACTCACCGTCAAAGATCTCCAACTCGTCAAACTGCCGGCTGGTCTGGAAGTGTTGTATAGTAAATGTGATGTTGTAGCCCGGCTCTACCTTGACCACCCAGGAACAGGACTCAAAGTGGGGGAAGCCGCTACCGGGGGACTGGCTCATGATGACACCCGTGGAGGCTGTTAGGACCTCGTTCATGGGACACGTCACTGTGAGGGGAGATAGAGGGACAGTCAGTCAACAGGTAGATAGTGTTTGTTTTGTGGGCTATTTTTTCATATCTTGAGGGACTTGCATTGAGTAAGGTGTTGGGTATCACTGTGGGAGGAGACAGAGGGGGAAACGTGGTCAATAATGAGAGCATACTTGAAATCGGTACTATCAGACTGTGATCTTGACCTGACAGACTTGCAGCTAGGAAAGTGTCATGAGGAGAGTCCTTAGTAACGTTGGTTGTGATGTACTGTAGTTGAATCACTAACAGTCAAGTCTAGATTAAGTCTCAAATACTGGACAATTTAGTCAAGTGCACCTTGACAACTGATAGGAGTGGAACACCAAAGCACTCATTGCAAATGGCCCTGTCCGGGGGTGTCATCGGATGGGGCCACAGTGTCTCCTGACCCCTCCTGTCTCAGCCTCCAGTATTTATGCTGCAGTAGTTTATGTGTCGGGAGGCTAGGGTCAGTTTGTTATATCTGGAGTACTTCTCCAGGGAAAGGGACAGGGACAGGGAAAGGACCAGGGAAAGGGACAGGGAAAGGACCAGGGAAAGGACCAGGGGAAAGGGACAGGGGAAAGGGACAGGGAAAGGACCAGGGAAAGGACCAGGGAAAGGGACAGGGAAAGGACCAGGGAAAGGACCAGGGGAAAGGACCAGGGAAAGGGACAGGGAAAGGACCAGGGAAAGGACCAGGGGAAAGGACCAGGGAAAGGACCAGGGGAAAGGGACAGGGGAAAGGACCAGGGGAAAGGGACAGGGAAAGGACCAGGGAAAGGGACAGGGAAAGGACCAGGGAAAGGACCAGGGGAAAGGGACAGGGAAAGGACCAGGGAAAGGGACAGGGAAAGGGACAGGGAAAGGACCAGGGAAAGGGACAGGGAAAGGACAGGGAAAGGACCAGGGAAAGGGACAGGGAAAGGGACAGGGAAAGGACCAGGGGAAAGTACCAGGGAAAGGGACAGGGAAAGGACCAGGGAAAGGGACAGGGAAAGGGACAGGGGAAAGGACCAGGGGAAAAAACCAGGGACAGGGACAGGGAAAGGACCAGGGGAAGGGGACAGGGAAATGGACAGGGAAAGGGACAGGGAAAGGACCAGGGGAAGGGGACAGGGAAAGGACAGGGAAAGGACCAGGGGAAAGGACCAGGGAAAGGGACAGGGAAAGGACCAGGGGAAGGACCAGGGACAGGGACAGGGAAAGGACCAGGGGAAGGGACAGGGAAAGGACCAGGGAAAGGGGACAGGGAAAAGGACCAGGGAAAAGGGGACAGGGAAAAGGACCAGGGAAAATGACAGGGAAAGGGACAGGGGAAAGGGACAGGGGAAAGGGACAGGGAAAGGACCAGGGAAAGGGACAGGGAAAGGGACAGGGAAAGGGACAGGGAAAGGACCAGGGAAAGGGACAGGGAAAGGGACAGGGAAAGGGACAGGGAAAGGGACAGGGAAAGGGACAGGGAAAGGACCAGGGGAAAGTACCAGGGAAAGGGACAGGGAAAGGACCAGGGAAAGGGACAGGGAAAGGGACAGGGGAAAGGACCAGGGGAAAGGACCAGGGACAGGGACAGGGAAAGGACCAGGGGAAGGGGACAGGGAAAGTAACAGGGAAAGGGACAGGGAAAGGGACAGGGAAAGGACCAGGGGAAGGGGACAGGGAAAGGACCAGGGAAAGGACAGGGAAAGGACAGGGAAAGGACCAGGGAAAGGACCAGGGGAAAGGGACAGGGAAAGGACCAGGGGAAAGGGACAGGGAAAGGACCAGGGGAAAGGAGCAGGGGAAAGGACCAGGGAAAGGGACAGGGAAAGGACCAGGGGAAGGACCAGGGACAGGGACAGGGAAAGGACCAGGGGAAGGGACAGGGAAAGGACCAGGGAAAGGGGACAGGGAAAAGGACCAGGGAAAAGGGGACAGGGAAAAGGACCAGGGAAAAGGACAGGGAAAGGGACAGGGAAAGGGACAGGGAAAGGGACAGGGGAAAGGGACAGGGAAAGGACCAGGGGAAAGGGACAGGGAAAGGACCAGGGAAAGGACCAGGGGAAAGGGACAGGGAAAGGACCAGGGGAAAGGGACAGGGAAAGGACCAGGGAAAGGACCAGGGGAAGGGGACAGGGGAAAGGGACAGGGGAAAGGGACAGGGAAAGGACCAGGGGAAAGGGACAGGGAAAGGACCAGGGAAAGGACCAGGGGAAGGGGACAGGGAAAGGACCAGAGGAAAGGACCAGGGGAATGGGACAGGGAAAGGACCAGGGGACAGGGACAGGGAAAGGACCAGGGGAAAGGACCAGGGGAAAGGACCAGATGAAAGGGACAGGGAAAGGACCAGGGGAAAGGACCAGGGGAAAGGGACAGGGAAAGGACCAGGGGAAAGGACCAGGGGAAAGGACCTGGGGAAAGGATAGGGAAAGGGACAGGGAAAGGACAGGGAAAGGACCAGGGGAAAGGGACAGGGAAAGGACCAGGGGAAAGGACCAGGGGAAAGGACCAGGGGAAAGGGACAGGGAAAGGACCAGGGGAAAGGACCAGGGGAAAGGACCTGGGGAAAGGATAGGGAAAGGGACAGGGAAAGGACAGGGAAAGGACCAGGGGAAAGGACCACTTCATACAGCTTCCGATGCTATTGAACAATCTAATGAACAGCTAAATCTCGACATTGATCTGAATTCCCCTTATCAGGCACCAGGACGTCAGCAGGTGGACCTCCTAATGCATGTTGGTGATATTACATCAGAGCCTGTCCTCTTCCTGTCTCTGTGACAGACAGGCAGCTACAACGGGCCAAAGGCTAATGCTAAACCTGCCCCTGAGACATTTGTGAACATTTGTGTGTGTACATACCCTGTGTGTGTGTGTGTGTGTGTGTGTGTGTGTGTGTGTGTGTGTGTGTGTGTGTGTGTGTGTGTGTGTGTGTGTGTGTGTGTGTTTATGTGTGTGTGTTTATATGTGTATGTGTGTGTGTGTGTGTTTTATGTGTGTGTGTTTATATATATGTGTGTGTGTGTGTGTGTGTGTGTGTGTGTGTGTGTGTGTGTGTGTGTGTGTGTGTGTGTGTGAGCCCTGTGTCTCTACGTGTGTCTCCATCTCTCAGCCCAGTGCTTGGTATTCCACGTGGAGCCTATTCATGACATTTCCTGACGGTTTCTACCCCCAGAATTATCAGACTTTCCAGAGTCCAAGGCATTTAGACGTGGAGGAAATGTATAAAGGCTCTCTCTGTCTCTCTGTGCATAAGAGCAGAACCTTGAACATGGCCGACCACATGAGAGGTGGGGAAGGTGGAGATCGGAGGGGGGAGTAAAACCAACCGGGGTATAGTTTAATCTTCATCATCATAGCATGAAACAATGTTAATTATTTTGTCTTTAGTGGAACATCGGGGTCTGTGATGTTTGAATTGTTGAATTGAAAATGACCCCTGAGATACTTAAAGCTGTTTAGACCAATCATAGTTTAGACCAATCATAGTTTAGACCAATCATAGTTTAGACCAATCATAGTGGAGACCAATCATAGTTTAGACCAATCATAGTTTACACCAATCATAGTTTAGACCAATCATATTTTATTTATTTCACCTTTATTTAACCAGGTGGAGAACAAGTTCAATCACCTAGTTTAGACCAATCATGGAGTCAATAATACAGTAAAAAAACAAAAAAACAAAAAAACAAAAAACAAGTCTATAGTGGCAGACCAATCATAGTTTAGACCAATCATTTAGTCATAGGACCAATCATAGTTTAGACCAATCATAGTGGAGAGCAGATGTTTCAAAGGGCTTCATGGGAAACATGTTTACATTGCCATGTGAAATAGATAATAAACTACAAGGAAGAGAGAAAAAAACAAGGTAAATAATCGATAAAAAATTAACTGTAAACATTACACTGAAGTATTTAATAATATAGACATTTCAAATGTTATTGGATGCGTACAGTGTTGTAACAATGTGCAAAAGGGAAAATAAATCAACATAAATATGGGTTGTATTTACAATGGTGTTTGTTCTTCACTGGTTGCCCTTTTTCTTGTGGCAACAGGTCACAAATCTTGCTGCTGTGATGGCACACTGTGGTATTTCACCCAGTAGATATGGGAGTTTTTCAAAATTGGATTTGTTTTCTAAATCTGTGTGTAATTTGAGGGAAATATGTGTCTCTAATATGGTCATACATTTGGCAGGAGGTTAGGAAGTGCAGCTCAGTTTCCATCTCATTTTGTGGGCAGTGAGCACATAGCCTGTCTTCTCTTGAGAGCCAGGTCTGCCTACGGTGGCCTTTCTCAATAGCAAGGCTATGCTCACTGAGTCTGTACATAGTCAAAGCTTTCCTTAAGTTTGGGTCAGTCACAGGGGTCAGGTATTCTGCCACTGTGTACTCTCTGTTTAGGGCCAAATAGTATTGCAGTTTGCTCTGTTTTGTTGTTGATTCTTTCCAATTAAATAATATTTTCGTTTTCTCAATGATTAGTTTGGGTCTAATTGTGTTGCTGTCCTGGGGCTCTGTGTTTGCGAGCAGAGTCCCCGTACAAGCTGCCTGAGGGAACTCCTCTCTAGGTTCATCCCTCTGTAGGAGAGGGGCTTTGTTATATAATATGGAAGGAATCACATATTTTTCAGTGGTTTTAGAATTTAACAGCTCTTTTCTGGATTTTGATCATTAGCGGGAATCGTCCTAAATCTGCTCCGCATGGATCATTTGGTGTTTTACATTGTACACTGAGGACACCACCACCACGAGACGTAAGACAAAATGGATTCAAACCGAAAGAAAACCTTGAGTACAGAAAGGTTTACTTCATTGAAATACCCAGTATACATGTGAACAACAGTTTTCACACACCAAAGTCTAAAGTTATTACAAACATCAAAACAACTGCAATCTCTGTTCAAACACCCTCAAAAACACACTTCCAACACCCTCAATAACACACTTACAACTACAGAGGTAGTGTGACAGCGGTCTCAAATCCTAACATCATGTGACAGGGGTCCTAAGTCCTAAGATCATGTGACAGGGGTCCTGAGTCTTAACATCATGTGACAGGGGTCCTGAGTCTTAACATCATGTGACAGGGGTCCTGAGTCTTAACATCATGTGACAGCGGTCTCAAATCCCAACATCATGTGACAGGGGTCCTAAGTCTTAACATCATGTGACAGGAGTCCTAAGTCTTAACATCATGTGACAGGGGTCCTGAGTCTTAACATCATGTGACAGGGGTCCTGAGTCCTAACATCATGTGACAGGGGTCCTGAGTCCTAACATCATGTGACAGGGGTCCTGAGTCTTAACATCATGTGACAGGGGTCCTGAGTCTTAACATCATGTGACAGGGGTCCTGAGTCTTAACATCATGTGACAGCGGTCTCAAATCCCAACATCATGTGACAGGGGTCCTAAGTCTTAACATCATGTGACAGGGGTCCTGAGTCTTAACATCATGTGACAGGGGTCCTGAGTCTTAACATCATGTGACAGGGGTCCTGAGTCCTAACATCATGTGACAGGGGTCCTGAGTCCTAACATCATGTGACAGGGGTCCTGAGTCTTAACATCATGTGACAGGGGTCCTGAGTCTTAACATCATGTGACAGGGGTCCTGAGTCTTAACATCATGTGACAGCGGTCTCAAATCCCAACATAATGTGACAGGGGTCCTAAGTCTTAACATCATGTGACAGGGGTCCTGAGTCTTAACATCATGTGCCAGGGGTCCTGAGTCTTAACATCATGTGACAGGGGTCCTGAGTCTTAACATCATGTGACAGGGGTCCTGAGTCTTAACATCATGTGACAGGGGTCCTGAGTGTTAACATCATGAGTCCTAACCATCTTAGGGTGAAAAGTCCCCATTGTGCCACCCGTTTTGTCCAAAGCCCCATATACTGTATGTTTTGTTTACTCCATGTGTAACTCTGTGTTGTTGTCTGTTCACACTGCTATGCTTTATCTTGGCCAGGTCACAGTTGTAAATGAGAACTTGTTCTCAACTAGTCTACCTGGTTAAATAAAGGTGAAATAAAATGTTAAAAATTGGAGTAGGTTAACCTGTGTCTCCTAGTCTGCCTCGAGGCAGCAGTAGGTTAACCTGTGTCTCCTAGTCTGCCTCGAGGCAGCAGTAGGTTAACCTGTGTCTCCTAGTCTGCCTCGAGGCAGCAGTAGGTTAACCTGTGTCTCCTAGTCTGCCTCGAGGCAGCAGTAGGTTAACCTGTGTCTCCTAGTCTGCCTCGAGGCAGCAGCAGTAGTAGTGACAGTAGGTTAACCTGTGTCTCCTAGTCTGCCTCGAGGCAGCAGTAGTAGTGACAGTAGGTTAACCTGTGTCTCCTAGACTGCCTCGAGGCAGCAGTAGGTTAACCTGTGTCTCCTACTCTGCCTCGAGGCAGCAGCAGTAGTAGTGACAGTAGGTTAACCTGTGTCTCCTAGACTGCCTCGAGGCAGCAGTAGGTTAACCTGTGTCTCCTAGTCTGCCTCGAGGCAGCAGCAGTAGTAGTGACAGTAGGTTAACCTGTGTCTCCTAGTCTGCCTCGAGGCAGCAGTAGGTTAACCTGTGTCTCCTAGTCTGCCTCGAGGCAGCAGCAGTAGTAGTGACAGTAGGTTAACCTGTGTCTCCTAGTCTGCCTCGAGGCAGCAGTAGGTTAACCTGTGTCTCCTAGTCTGCCTCGAGGCAGCAGTAGTAGTGACAGTAGGTTAACCTGTGTCTCCTAGTCTGCCTCGAGGCAGCAGCAGGTTAACCTGTGTCTCCTAGTCTGCCTCGAGGCAGCAGCAGGTTAACCTGTGTCTCCTAGTCTGCCTCGAGGCAGCAGTAGTAGTGACAGTAGGTTAACCTGTGTCTCCTAGTCTGCCTCGAGGCAGCAGTAGGTTAACCTGTCTCCTAGTCTGCCTCGAGGCAGCAGTAGTAGTGACAGTAGGTTAACCTGTGTCTCCTAGTCTGCCTCGAGGCAGCAGTAGGTTAACCTGTGTCTCCTAGTCTGCCTCGAGGCAGCAGTAGGTTAACCTGTGTCTCCTAGTCTGCCTCGAGGCAGCAGCAGTAGTAGTGACAGTAGGTTAACCTGTGTCTCCTAGTCTGCCTCGGGGCAGCAGTAGGTTAACCTGTGTCTCCTAGTCTGCCTCGAGGCAGCAGCAGTAGTAGTGATAGTAGGTTAACCTGTGTCTCCTAGTCTGCCTCGAGGCAGCAGTAGGTTAACCTGTGTCACCTAGTCTGCCTCGAGGCAGCAGTAGGTTAACCTGTGTCTCCTAGTCTGCCTCGAGGCAGCAGTAGTAGTGACAGTAGGTTAACCTGTGTCTCCTAGTCTGCCTCGAGGCAGCAGTAGGTTAACCTGTGTCTCCTAGTCTGCCTAGGAGCGTCTCCATTACTGATGACTTTGAATCAGAAATGCTAGCTGTGAACCTTGGGGGAGACGCGAGAACGGTTTAAATACAGACAAACATTAACACAGCTGCATAGGAATAATTGTGCGTGTGTGTGTGACTGCTTGTGCGTCACAGGCGGCCTGTAGCACATTAATTAAGGAGGATAGGCTCATAGTAATGGCTGGAATGGAATATATTGGATCGTATCAAACAAATAAAAAACATGGGTTTGATTCCATTCCGCTCAGCAGCCCCCTGTGGAGTAAATGGGCGCCACAGGCTGCATCAGTCGTGGGGAGGGAGTGAATGCATAATATGATTGTTTGTTGTATATGAGTTAATGTACGGATGGAGCCAGCTAAGAGCATGCTACGCTATGCTAGTTCAATATGAGTTAATGTACGGATGGAGCCAGCTGAGAGCATGCTACGCTATGCTAGTTCAATATGAGTTAATGTACGGATGGAGCCAGCTGAGAGCATGCTACGCTATGCTAGTTCAATATGAGTTAATGTTAATGTACGGATGGAACCAGCTGAGAGCATGCTAAGCTATGCTAGTTCAATATGAGTTAATGTACGGATGGAGCCAGCTGAGAGCATGCTACGCTATGCTAGTTCAATATGAGTTAATGTACGGATGGAGCCAGCTGAGAGCTTGCTAAGCTATGCTAATTCTATACGAGTTAATGTACGGATGGAGCCAGCTGAGAGCATGCTAAGCTATGCTAGTTCTTTATGTTGCATGTTTAACGCCTGAGGCTGAAAACAAGTTACCTCATCTGCAAGCACAGGGGTATATAAAGGTAGTACCCTAGTGTGAACAGAAGAGTTGATCTACCTTCATGCTATTCTAGTTACACACATGTAGTGCATGTTGAATGGGCAAGACTGTAATGTTAACATCTGTCAAACCTTTAGGTCAAATAATAGGATTCTACAGATGAATGTTGATGTCTACTCCACCCTGTCATGACCTGACAGCAGTTCACTAAAGGCAGTAGCACTTCTCCTATTTACAGAGTGACAGAGAGCAGTCTATTAGTCCCTGTAGTAAAATTCACAGAGTGATCAGTTAGTTGGATAAAACACGTGGTGAGATTGACCTTTCAGAGAGACGTCTCCCAAGTTTCACACTCACACAGCAGTGGAGTTGATGATATGAGAGAAGAGACAGAGAAAGAGAGACAGATAAAGAGAGAGAGGGAGACAGACAGACAGAGGGAGACAGACAGACAGACAGACAGACGGGGAGACAGACAGACAGAGGGAGACAGACAGACAGACAGACAGACAGACAGACAGACAGACGGAGAGACGGGGAGACAGACAGACAGACAGACAGACAGACAGACAGACAGACAGACAGACAGACAGACAGACAGACAGACAGACGGGAGACAGACAGACAGACAGACAGACAGACAGACAGACAGACAGACAGACAGACAGACAGACAGACAGACAGACAGACAGAAAAACAGACAGACAGACAGACAGACAGACAGACAGACAGACAGACAGACAGACAGACAGACGGAGAGACGGGGAGACAGACAGACAGACAGACAGACAGACAGACAGACAGACAGACAGACAGACGGGAGACAGACAGAAAGACAGACAGACAGACAAACAGACAGACAGACAGACAGACAGACAGACAGACAGACAGACAGACAGACAGACAGACAGACAGACAGACAGACAGACAGACAGACAGACAGACAGACAGAGAGAGAGGAGAGGCAGAGCATAAGCAAGAGCGAGAGAAAGGGTCAGAGACAGAGAGGAGCTTCACTATGCTGCTATGTTCCCTTTTATTCCAAATGGGACCCTATTCCCTATATAGTGCACTACTTTACTTTAGACCAGAACACTATGGGACATTATTCCCTATATAGTGCACTACTTTAGACCAGAACACTATGGGACATTATTCCCTATATAGTGCACTACTTTAGACCAGAACCCTATGGCACATTATTCCCTATATAGTGCACTACTTTAGACCATAACCCTATGGCACAATATTCCCTATATTTTGTATTATTTCCCCTTTATTTAACCAGGTAGGGCTAGTTGAGAACATGTTCTCATTTGCAACCTGGCCAAGATTAAGCAAAGGAGTGCGACAAAAACAACAACACAGAGTTACACATGGAGTAAAACAAACACACAGTCAATAACACAATAGAAACATCTGTATACAGTGTGTGCAAATGTAGAAGAGAAAGGGAGGTAAGGTAATAAATAGGCCATAGAGGCGAAATAATTACAATTTAGCATTAATACTGGAGTGATAGATGTGCAGATGATGATGTGCAAGTAGAGATACTGGGATGCAAAAGAGCAAGAGGGTAAGTAATAATATGGGGATGAGGTAGTTAGGTGGGCTATTTACGGATTGGCTGTGTGCAGGTATAATGATCGGTAGGCTGCTCTGACAGCTGGTGCTTAAAGTTAGAGAGGGAGATATGAGTCTCCAGCTTCAGTGATTATTGCAATTTGTTCCAGTCATTGGCAGCAGAGAACTGGAAGGAAAGGCGACCAAAGGAAGTGTTGGCTTTGGGGGTGACCAATGAAATATACCTGCTGGAGCACGTGCTACGGGTGGGTGTTGCTATGGTGACCAGTGAAATATACCTGCTGGAGCACCTGCTACGGGTGGGTGTTGCTATGGTGACCAGTGAGCTGAGATAAGGCAGGGCTTTACCTAGCAGAGACTTCTAGATGACCTGGAGTCAGTGGATTTGGCGATGAATATGAAGCGAGGGCCAGCCGACTAGAGCATACAGGTCGCAGTGGTGGGTGGTATAAGGTGCTTTGGTAACAAAACAGATGACACTGTGATAGACTGCATCCAGTTTGCTGAGTAGAGTGTTGGAGGCTATTTTGTAAATTACGTCGCCAGAGTCAAGGATAGGAAGGATAGTTCGTTTTACTAGGGTAAATTTGACAGCATGAGTGAAGGAGGCTTTGTTGCGAAATACGAAGCCAATTCTAGATTTAATTTTGGATTGGAGATGCTTAATGTGAGTCTGGAGGGAGAGTTTACAGTCTAGTAACCAGAACTGTCCAGAGTAGTAATGCTAGTCGGGCGGGAGGGTGCGGGCAGCAATCGGTTGAAGAGCATGCACTTAGTTTTACAAGCATTTAAGAGCAGCTGGAGGCCACGGAAGAAGGGTTGTATGGCGTTGAAGCTCGTTTGGAGGTTTGTTAGCACAGTGTCCAAAGAAGATCCATAAGAATACAGAATGGTGTCGTCTGCGTAGAGGTGGATCAGAGAATCACCAGCAGCAAGAGCGACATCATTGATGTATACAGAGAAAAGAGATGGCCCAAGAATTGAACCCTGTGGCACCCCATTGAGACTGCCAGAGGTCCGGACAACAGGCTCTCCGATTTGACACAATGAACTCTATCTGAGAACTAGTTGGTGAACCAAGTGAGGCAATCATTTGAGAAGCCAAGATTTTTTGAGTCTGCCGATAAGAATACGGTGATTGACAGAGTCAAAAGCCTTGGTCAGGTCGATGAAGACGGCTGCACAGTACTGTCTTTTATCGATGGCGGTTATGATATCGTTTAGTACCTTGAGCGTGACTGAGGTGCACCCATGACCAGCTCGGGAAACCAGAAGGGAGAAGGTACGGTGGGATTCAAAATGATCGTTGATCTGTTTGTTAACTTGGCTTTCGAAGATTTTAGAAAGGCAGAGCAGGATGGATGTAGGTCTGTAACAGTTTGGGTCTAGAATGTCTCCCCTTTAAAGAGGGGGATGACCGCGGTACTTTTCCAATCTTTGGAGATCTCAGACATTAAGAAATATAGGTTGAGTACTCTAGTAATAGGGGTTGCAAAAATTTCGGGCGGATAATTTTAGAAAGAGAGGGTCCAGATTGTCTAGCCCAGCTGATTTTCAGGGATCCAGATTATTGCACTACTTTAGAACAGGACCCTATGGCACCCTATTCCCTATATAGTACACTACTTTAAAACAGGACCCTATGGCACCCTATTCCCTATATAGTGCACTACTTTAGACGAGAGCCCAATACGGTGCCATTTGGAGGTATCCCAGTAATCCGGTTTGAGATGTGTTGTCACGACGATACTGTAAACCAAGGTCTTAGAACTCTACACTGACAGGAAGGAGAATAGAGGGGCTCAGAGACATGTCTATATTATTACCTGGTAACTACAGAGGAGGATTGTGTTTTTTTTTAATGTTCAGGAAATGTAGAAACAATAATACACCGATTTGACTAAATCCCCCCCCCCCCAACTAGCTAATGACTGGTCCCCCCCAACTAGCTAATGACTGGTCCCCCCACACTAACTAATGACTGGTCCCCCAACTAGCTAATGACTGGTCCCCCCACACTAACTAATGACTGGTCACCCCCAACTAGCTAATGACTGGTCCCCCCACACTAACTAATGACTGGTCCCCCCAACTAGCTAATGACTGGTCCCCCCACACTAACTAATGACTGGTCCCCCAACTAGCTAATGACTGGTCCCCCCACACTAACTAATGACTGGTCCCCCCACACTAACTAATGACTGGTCCCCCCACACTAACTAATGACTGGTCCCCCCAACTAGCTAATTACTGGTCCCCCCCACACTAACTAATGACTGGTCCCCCCAACTAGCTAATGACTGGTCCCCCAACTAGCTAATGACTGGTCCCCCCACACTAACTAATGACTGGTCCCCCCAACTAGCTAATGACTGGTCCCCCCACACTAACTAATGACTGGTCCCCCCACACTAACTAATGACTGGTCCCCCCCAACTAGCTAATGACTGGTCCCCCCACACTAACTAATGACTCCCCCAACTAGCTAATGACTGGTCCCCCCCACACTAACTAATGACTGGTCCCCCGCCCCCAACACTAATGACTGGTCCCCCCAACACTAATGACTGGTCCCCCCAACACTAATGACTGGTTCACCCCCACAATAACTAATGACTGGGCCCCCCCAACAATAACTATTGACTCGTCCCCCAACAATAACTAATGACTCGTCCCCCCAACTAGCTAATGACTGGTCCAACCCCAACTTACTAATGACTCCCCCCCACACTAACTAATGACTGGTCCCCCGCCCCCAACACTAATGACTGGTCCCCCGCCCCCCAACACTAACGACTGGTCCACTCCCAACACTAACTAATGACTGGTCCCCCAACACTAATGACTGGTCCCCCAACACTAATGACTGGTCCCCCCCAACACTAATGACTGGTCCCCCTCCCCAACACTAATGACTGGTCCCCCTCCCCAACACTAATGACTGGTCCCCCAACACTAATGACTGGTCCCCCAACACTAATGACTGGTCCCCCCAACACTAATGACTGGTCCCCCAACACTAATGACTGGTCCCCCAACACTAATGACTGGTCCCCCCCTACACTAATGACTGGTCCCCCCCCAACACTAATGACTGGTCCACTCCCAACACTAATGACTGGTCCCCCAACACTAATGACTGGTCCCCCCAACACTAATGACTGGTCCCCCAACACTAATGACTGGTCCCCCCAACACTAATGACTGGTCCCCACCCAACACTAATGACTGGTCCCCCCCAACACTAATGACTGGTCCCCCCCAACACTAATGACTGGTCCCCCAACACTAATGACTGGTCCCCCAACACTAATGACTGGTCCCCCAACACTAATGACTGGTCCCCCAACACTAATGACTGGTCCCCCAACACTAATGAATGGTCCACTCCCAACACTAACTAATGACTGGTCCCCCTTCCCCAACACTAATGACTGGTCCCCCCAACACTAACTAATGACTGGTCCCCCAACACTAATGACTGGTCCACTCCCAACACTAACTAATGACTGGTCCCCCTCCCCAACACTAATGACTGGTCCCCCTCCCCAACACTAATGACAGGTCCCCCCCAACACTAATGACTGGTCCCCCCAACATTAACTACTGACTGGTCCCCCCCAACACTAACTAATGACTGCCCCCCAACACTAATGACTGGTCTCCCCCAACACTAACTAATGACTGGTCCCCCAACACTAACTAATGACTTGTCCCCCAAAACTAATGAATGGTCCCCCCAACACTAACTAATGACTGGTCCCCCTCCCCAACACTAATGACTGGTCCCCCCCAACACTAACTAATGACTGCTCCCCCAACACTAATGACTGGTCCCCCAACACTAACTAATGACTGGTCCCCCAAAACTAATGACTGGTCCCCCCAACAATACCTAATGACTGGTCCCCCCAACATTAACTACTGACTGGTCCCCCCAAAACTAACTAATGACTGTCTCCCCCCCAACACTAATGACTGGTCCACTCCAACACTAATGACTGGTCACCCCCAACACTAACTAATGACTGGTCCCCCTCACCAACACTAATGACTGGTCCCCCTCCCCAACACTAATGACTGGTCCCCCAACACTAATGACTGGTCCCCCAACACTAATGACTGGTCCCCCCAACACTAATGACTGGTCCCCCAACACTAATGACTGGTCCCCCAACACTAATGACTGGTCCCCCAACACTAATGACTGGTCCCCCCAACACTAATGACTGGTCCCCCCAACACTAATGACTGGTCCCCCTCCCCAACGACTGGTCCCCCCAACACTAATGACTGGTCCCCCCAACACTAACTAATGACTGGTCCACCCCCAACACTAACTAATGACTGGTCCCCCTCCCCAACACTAATGACTGGTCCACCCTCCCCAACACTAACTAATGACTGGTGCCCCCTCCCCAACACTAACTAATGACTGGTCCCCCAACACTAATGACTGGTCCCCCAACACTAACTAATGACTGGTCCACCCCCAACACTAACTAATGACTGGTCCCCACTCCCCAACACTAATGACTGGTCCCCCTCCCCAACACTAATGACTGGTCCACCCTCCCCAACACTAACTAATGACTGGTGCCCCCAACACTAATGACTGGTCCCCCTCCCCAACACTAATGACTGGTCCCCCTTCCCCAACACTAATGACTGGTCCCCCTCACCAACACTAATGACTGGTCCCCCTCCCCAACACTAATGACTGGTACCCCCTCCCCAACACTAACTAATGACTGGTCCCCCCAACACTAATGACTGGTCCCCCTCCCCAACACTAACTAATGACTGGTCCCCACTCCCCTACACTAATGACTGGTCCCCACTCCCCAACACTAATGACTGGTCCCCCTCCCCAACACTAATGACTGGTCCCCCTCCCCAACACTAACTAATGACTGGTCCCCCTCCCCAACACTAACTAATGACTGGTCCCCACTCCCTACACTAATGACTGGTCCCCCTCCCCAACACTAACTAATGACTGGTCCCCACTCCCTACACTAATGACTGGTCCCCACTCCCCTACACTAATGACTGGTCCCCCTCCCCAACACTAATGACTGGTCCCCCTCCCCAACACTAATGACTGGTCCCCACTCCCCTACACTAATGACTGGTCCCCCTCCGCAACACTAATGACTGGTCCCCACTCCCCTACACTAATCACTGGTCCCCCTCCCCAACACTAATGACTGGTCCCCCTCCCCAACACTAATGACTGGTCCCCCTCCGCAACACTAATGACTGGTCCCCACTCCCCTACACTAATCACTGGTCCCCCTCCCCAACACTAATGACTGGTCCCCCTCCCCAACACTAATGACTGGTCCCCCTCCCCAACACTAATGACTGGTCCCCCTCCCCAACACTAATGACTGGTCCCCCTCCCCAACACTAATGACTGGTCCCCACTCCCCAACACTAACTAATGACTGGTCCCCCTCCCCAACACTAATGACTGGTTCCCCCAACACTAATGACTGGTCCCCACTCCCCTACACTAATGACTGGTCCCCCTCCCCAACACTAATGACTGGTCCCCCTCCCCAACACTAATGACTGGTCCCCCCTCCCCAACACTAACTAATGACTGGTCCCCCAACACTAATGACTGGTCCCCCTCCCCAACACTAACTAATGACTGGTCCCCACTCCCCTACACTAATGACTGGTCCCCACTCCCCTACACTAATGACTGGTCCCCCTCCCCAACACTAACTAATGACTGGTCCCCCTCCCCAACACTAATGACTGGTCCCCACTCCCCTACATTAACTAATGACTGGTCCCCACTCCCCTACACTAATGACTGGTCCCCCTCCCCAACACTAATGACTGGTCCCCCTCCCCAACACTAATGACTGGTCCCCCAACACTAACTAATGACTGGTCCCCACTCCCCTACACTAATGACTGGTCCCCCTCCCCTACACTAATGACTGGTCCCCACTCCCCAACACTAATGACTGGTCCCCCAACACTAACTAATGACTGGTCCCCCTCCCCAACACTAATGACTGGTCCCCACTCCCCTACACTAATGACTGGTCCCCACTCCCCAACACTAATGACTGGTCCCCCTCCCCAACACTAATGACTGGTCCCCCTCCCCAACACTAACTAATGACTGGTCCCCCTCCCCAACACTAACTAATGACTGGTCCCCCTCCCCAACACTAATGACTGGTCCCCCTCCCCAACACTAACTAATGACTGGTCCCCCCTCCCCAACACTAACTAATGACTGGTCCCCACTCCCCTACACTAATGACTGGTCCCCCTCCCCAACACTAACTAATGACTGGTCCCCACTCCCCTACACTAATGACTGGTCCCCACTCCCCTACACTAATGACTGGTCCCCACTCCCCTACACTAACTAATGACTGGTCCCCACTCCCCTACACTAATGACTGGTCCCCCTCCGCAACACTAATGACTGGTCCCCCTCCCCAACACTAATCACTGGTCCCCCTCCCCAACACTAATGACTGGTCCCCCTCCCCAACACTAACTAATGACTGGTCCCCACTCCCTACACTAATGACTGGTCCCCCTCCGCAACACTAATGACTGGTCCCCACTCCCCTACACTAATCACTGGTCCCCCTCCCCAACACTAATGACTGGTCCCCCTCCCCAACACTAATGACTGGTCCCCCTCCCCAACACTAATGACTGGTCCCCCTCCCCAACACTAATGACTGGTCCCCCTCCCCAACACTAATGACTGGTCCCCACTCCCCAACACTAACTAATGACTGGTCCCCCTCCCCAACACTAATGACTGGGTCCCCCAACACTAATGACTGGTCCCCACTCCCCTACACTAATGACTGGTCCCCCTCCCCAACACTAATGACTGGTCCCCCTCCCCAACACTAATGACTGGTCCCCCTCCCCAACACTAACTAATGACTGGTCCCCCCAACACTAATGACTGGTCCCCCTCCCCAACACTAACTAATGACTGGTCCCCACTCCCCTACACTAATGACTGGTCCCCACTCCCTACACTAATGACTGGTCCCCCTCCCCAACACTAACTAATGACTGGTCCCCCTCCCCAACACTAACTAATGACTGGTCCCCACTCCCCTACACTAATGACTGGTCCCCCTCCCCAACACTAACTAATGACTGGTCCCCACTCCCCTACACTAATGACTGGTCCCCACTCCCTACACTAATGACTGTTCCCCCTCCCCAACACTAATGACTGGTCCCCCTCCCCAACACTAATGACTGGTCCCCACTCCCCTACACTAATGACTGGTCCCCACTCCGCAACACTAATGACTGGTCCCCCTCCCCAACACTAATCACTGGTCCCCCTCCCCAACACTAATGACTGGTCCCCCTCCCCAACACTAACTAATGACTGGTCCCCACTCCCCTACACTAATGACTGGTCCCCACTCCCCTACACTAATGACTGGTCCCCCTCCCCAACACTAACTAATGACTGGTCCCCCTCCCCAACACTAACTAATGACTGGTCCCCACTCCCCTACACTAATGACTGGTCCCCCTCCCCAACACTAACTAATGACTGGTCCCCACTCCCCTACACTAATGACTGGTCCCCACTCCCTACACTAATGACTGTTCCCCCTCCCCAACACTAATGACTGGTCCCCCTCCCCAACACTAATGACTGGTCCCCACTCCCTACACTAATGACTGGTCCCCCTCCGCAACACTAATGACTGGTCCCCCTCCCCAACACTAATCACTGGTCCCCCTCCCCAACACTAATGACTGTTCCCCCTCCCCAACACTAACTAATGACTTGTCCCCACTCCCCTACACTAATGACTGGTCCCCCTCCGCAACACTAATGACTGGTCCCCACTCCCCTACACTAATGACTGGTCCCCCTCCCCACCACTAATGACTGGTCCCCCTCCCCAACACTAATGACTGGTCCCCCTCCCCAACACTAATGACTGGTCCCCCTCCCCAACACTAATGACTGGTCCCCACTCCCCAACACTAACTAATGACTGGTCCCCCTCCCCAACACTAATGCCTGGGTCCCCCCCAACACTAATGACTGGTCCCCACTCCCTACACTAATGACTGGTCCCCCTCCCCAACACTAATGACTGGTCCCCCTCCCCAACACTAATGACTGGTCCCCCTCCCCAACACTAATGACTGGTCCCCCTCCCCAACACTAACTAATGACTGGTCCCCCAACACTAATGACTGGTCCCCCTCCCCAACACTAACTAATGACTGGTCCCCACTCCCCTACACTAATGACTGGTCCCCCTCCCCAACACTAACTAATGACTGGTCCCCCTCCCCAACACTAATGACTGGTCCCCACTCCCCTACACTAACTAATGACTGGTCCCCACTCCCCTACACTAATGACTGGTCCCCCTCCCCAACACTAATGACTGGTACCCCCTCCCCAACACTAACTAATGACTGGTCCCCCAACACTAATGACTGGTCCCCACTCCCCTACACTAATGACTGGTCCCCCTCCCTACACTAATGACTGGTCCCCCTCCCCAACACTAATGACTGGTCCCCCTCCCCAACACTAATGACTGGTACCCCCTCCCCAACACTAACTAATTACTGGTCCCCCAACACTAATGACTGGTCCCCACTCCCCAACACTAATGACTGGTCCACCCCCAACACTAACTAATGACTGGTCCCCCTCCCCTACACTAATGACTGGTCCCCACTCCCCAACACTAATGACTGGTCCCAACTCCCCAACACTAATGACTGGTACCCCCTCCCCAACACTAACTAATGACTGGTCCCCCCCCAACACTAACTAATGACTGGTCCCCCTCCCCAACACTAATGACTGGTCCCCCTCCCCAACACTAATGCCTGGGTCCCCCAACACTAATGACTGGTCCCCACTCCCCTACACTAATGACTGGTCCCCCTCCCCAACACTAATGACTGGTCCCCCTCCCCAACACTAATGACTGGTCCCCCTCCCCAACACTAACTAATGACTGGTCCCCCAACACTAATGACTGGTCCCCCTCCCCAACACTAACTAATGACTGGTCCCCACTCCCTACACTAATGACTGGTCCCCACTCCCCTACACTAATGACTGGTCCCCCTCCCCAACACTAACTAATGACTGGTCCCCCTCCCCAACACTAATGACTGGTCCCCACTCCCCTACACTAACTAATGACTGGTCCCCACTCCCCTACACTAATGACTGGTCCCCCTCCCCAACACTAATGACTGGTACCCCCTCCCCAACACTAACTAATGACTGGTCCCCCAACACTAATGACTGGTCCCCACTCCCCTACACTAATGACTGGTCCCCCTCCCTACACTAATGACTGGTCCCCCTCCCCAACACTAATGACTGGTCCCCCTCCCCAACACTAATGACTGGTACCCCCTCCCCAACACTAACTAATTACTGGTCCACCCCAACACTAATGACTGGTCCCCACTCCCCAACACTAATGACTGGTCCCCACTCCCCTACACTAATGACTGGTCCACCCCCCAACACTAACTAATGACTGGTCCCCCTCCCTACACTAATGACTGGTCCCCACTCCCCAACACTAATGACTGGTCCCCACTCCCCAACACTAATGACTGGTACCCCCTCCCCAACACTAACTAATGACTGGTCCCCCAACACTAACTAATGACTGGTCCCCCTCCCCAACACTAATGACTGGTCCCCACTCCCCTACACTAATGACTGGTCCCCCTCCCCAACACTAATGACTGGTCCCCCTCCCCAACACTAATGACTGGTACCCCCTCCCCAACACTAACTAATTACTGGTCCACCCCAACACTAATGACTGGTCCCCACTCCCCAACACTAATGACTGGTCCCCACTCCCCTACACTAATGACTGGTCCCCCTCCGCAACACTAATGACTGGTCCCCCTCCCCAACACTAATCACTGGTCCCCCTCCCCAACACTAATGACTGTTCCCCCTCCCCAACACTAACTAATGACTTGTCCCCACTCCCCTACACTAATGACTGGTCCCCCTCCGCAACACTAATGACTGGTCCCCACTCCCCTACACTAATGACTGGTCCCCCTCCCCACCACTAATGACTGGTCCCCCTCCCCAACACTAATGACTGGTCCCCCTCCCCAACACTAATGACTGGTCCCCCTCCCCAACACTAATGACTGGTCCCCACTCCCCAACACTAACTAATGACTGGTCCCCCTCCCCAACACTAATGCCTGGGTCCCCCAACACTAATGACTGGTCCCCACTCCCCTACACTAATGACTGGTCCCCCTCCCCAACACTAATGACTGGTCCCCCTCCCCAACACTAATGACTGGTCCCCCTCCCCAACACTAACTAATGACTGGTCCCCCCCAACACTAATGACTGGTCCCCCTCCCCAACACTAACTAATGACTGGTCCCCACTCCCCTACACTAATGACTGGTCCCCACTCCCTACACTAATGACTGGTCCCCCTCCCCAACACTAACTAATGACTGGTCCCCCTCCCCAACACTAATGACTGGTCCCCACTCCCCTACACTAATGACTGGTCCCCCTCCCCAACACTAATGACTGGTACCCCCTCCCCAACACTAACTAATGACTGGTCCCCCCCAACACTAATGACTGGTCCCCACTCCCCTACACTAATGACTGGTCCCCCTCCCCTACACTAATGACTGGTCCCCCTCCCCAACACTAATGACTGGTCCCCCTCCCCAACACTAATGACTGGTACCCCCTCCCCAACACTAACTAATTACTGGTCCCCCAACACTAATGACTGGTCCCCACTCCCCAACACTAATGACTGGTCCACCCCCAACACTAACTAATGACTGGTCCCCCTCCCCTACACTAATGACTGGTCCCCACTCCCCAACACTAATGACTGGTCCCCACTCCCCAACACTCTGGTACCCCCTCCCAACACTAACTAATGACTGGTCCCCCCCAACACTAACTAATGACTGGTCCCCCTCCCCAACACTAATGACTGGTCCCCACTCCCCTACACTAATGACTGGTCCCCCTCCCCAACACTAATGACTGGTCCCCCTCCCCAACACTAATGACTGGTACCCCCTCCCCAACACTAACTAATTACTGGTCCCCCAACACTAATGACTGGTCCCCACTCCCCAACACTAATGACTGGTCCACCCCCAACACTAACTAATGACTGGTCCCCCTCCCTACACTAATGACTGGTCCCCACTCCCCAACACTAATGACTGGTCCCCACTCCCCAACACTAATGACTGGTCCCCACTCCCCTACACTAATGACTGGTCCCCCCCTCCCCAACACTAATGACTGGTCCCCCTCCCCAACACTAATGACTGGTCCCCCCAACACTAACTAATGACTGTTCCCCCTCCCCAACACTAATGACTGGTCCCCACTCCCTACACTAATGACTGGTCCCCCTCCCCAACACTAATGACTGGTCCCCCCAACACTAACACTAACTAATGACTGGTCCCCCTCCCCAACACTAATGACTGGTCCCCACTCCCCTACACTAATGACTGGTCCCCCTCCCCAACACTAATGACTGGTCCCCCTCCCCAACACTAATGACTGGTCCCCACTCCCCTACACTAATGACTGGTCCCCCCAACACTAACTAATGACTGGTCCCCCTCCCCAACAACACTAATAATGACTGGTCCCCACTCCCCAACACTAATGACTGGTCCCCCTCCCCAACACTAACTAATGACTGGTCCCCCACTCCCCCCTCCCCTACACTAATGACTGGTCCCCCTCCCCAACACTAATGACTGGTCCCCCTCCCCAACACTAACTAATGACTGGTCCCCACTCCCCAACACTAATGACTGGTCCCCACTCCCCAACACTAACTAATGACTGGTCCCACCTCCCCAACACTAATGACTGGTGCCCCCAACACTAACTAATGACTGGTCCCCACTCCCCAACACTAATGACTGGTCCCCACTCCCCCCTACACTAATGACTGGTCCCCCTCCCCAACACTAACTAATGACTGGTCCCCTCCCCAACACTAATGACCCCCCTCCCCAACACTAATGACTTGTCCCCCTCCCCAACACTAACTAATGACTGGTCCCCCTCCCCAACACTAATGACTGGGTCCCCCCCAACACTAATGACTGGTCCCCCTCCCCAACACTAATGACTGGTCCCCCAACACTAATGACTGGTCCCCACTCCCCTACACTAATGACTGGTCCCCACTCCCTACACTAATGACTGGTCCCCACTCCCCAACACTAATGACTGGTCCCCCTCCCCTACACTAATGACTGGTCCCCCTCCCCAACACTAATGACTGGTCCCCACTCCCCTACACTAATGACTGGTCCCCCTCCCCTACACTAATGACTGGTCCCCCTCCCCAACACTAACTAATGACTGGTCCCCACTCCCCAACACTAACTTAGTACTGGTCCCCACTCCCCAACACTAACTAATGACTGGTCCCCACTCCCCTACACTAATGACTGGTCCCCACTCCCCTACACTAATGACTGGTACCCCTCCCCAACACTAATGACTGGTCCCCCTCCCCAACACTAACTAATGACTGGTCCCCACTCCCCTACACTAATGACTGGTCCCCACTCCCCTACACTAATGACTGGTCCCCACTCCCCAACACTAACTAATGACTGGTCCCCCTCCCCAACACTAATGACTGGTCCCCCTCCCCTACACTAATGACTGGTCCCCCTCCCCTACACTAATGACTGGTCCCCCTCCCCAACACTAATGACTGGTCCCCACTCCCCAACACTAATGACTGGTCCCCCTCCCCAACACTAATGACTGGTCCCCCTCCCCAACACTAACTAATGACTGGTCCCCACTCCCCTACACTAATGACTGGTCCCCACTCCCCTACACTAATGACTGCTCCCCACTCCCCAACACTAACTAATGACTGGTCCCCCTCCCCAACACTAATGACTGGTCCCCCTCCCCTACACTAATGACTGGTCCCCCTCCCCAACACTAATGACTGGTCCCCACTCCCCAACACTAATGACTGGTCCCCCTCCCTACACTAATGACTGGTCTCCCTCCCCAACACTAATGACTGGTCCCCCTCCCCAACACTAATGACTGGTCCCCACTCCCCTACACTAATGACTGGTCCCCACTCCCCAACACTAATGACTGGTCCCCCTCCCCAACACTAATGACTGGTCCCCCTCCCCAACACTAATGACTGGTCCCCACTCCCCAAAACTAATGACTGGTCCCCCTCCCCTACACTAATGACTGGTCCCCCTCCCCAACACTAATGACTGGTCCCCCTCCCCAACACTAATGACTGGTCCCCACTCCCCTACACTAATGACTGGTCCCCCTCCCCTACACTAATGACAGGTCCCCACTCCCCAACACTAATGACTGGTCCCCCTCCCCAACACTAATGACTGGTCCCCACTCCCCAACACTAATAACTGGTCCCCACTCCCCAACACTAACTAATGACTGGTCCCCCTCCCCAACACTAACTAATGACTGGTCCCCACTCCCCAACAGTAACTAATGACTGGTCCCTCCTCCCCAACACTAACTAATGACTGGTCCCCCTCCCCAACACTAACTAATGACTGGTCCCCCTCCCCAACACTAACTAATGACTGGTCCCCACTCCCCAACACTAACTAATGACTGGTCCCCACTCCCCTACACTAATGACTGGTCCACTCCCCAACACTAATGACTGGTCCCCACTCCCCTACACTAATGACTGGTCCCCCTCCCCAACACTAATGACTGGTCCCCCTCCCCAACACTAATGACTGGTCCCCCAACACTAACTAATGACTGGTCCCCCTCCCCAACACTAATGACTGGTCCCCCAACACTAACTAATGACTGCCCCCAACACTAACTAATGACTGATACCCCCTCAACACTAACTAATGACTGATACCCCCTCAACACTAACATACCTTAAGGGAACATTTTGACATTTGCCATATGGTTAGTGAGAAAGTCCACATTTCAAATGTACGGTCCCTTACTAGACGTCCGCCAACGTTTCTAAAATTCGCGGACGGCGTCGGGCCGTGTGGCAGGGCTGGATCTTCCAGGAAGTCATCAAACGAACTCTCTCGGACATTCGGTTTCCGTTTGATAAAAGTTTCAAATTTTGGTCATTTTTGGGATGAGGAGGTAGAAAGAGAGATATAAGGTGTTTGTGCGACCAATTCTTGTTGAGTACGATTGGGTTTGTTCCACAAAATGAGCGCCTTCTGCGTCCTTTTGATGTTTTAAGTTTGTGCACAAATACTGTGTATAATTTAAAAATCCTGTTATATGTAATTAAGTGCCGTTTCACATAGAACAGTGGGTTAACTGGTCTGGGAACAGTGGGTTAACTGGTCTGGGAACAGTGGGTTAACTGGTCTGGGAACAGTGGGTTAACTGGTCTAGGAACAGTGGGTTAACTGGTCTAGGAACAGTGGGGTTAACTGGTCTAGGAACAGTGGGTTAACTGGTCTAGGAACAGTGGGTTAACTGGCCTAGGAACAGTGGGTTAACTGGTCTAGGAACAGTGGGTTAACTGGTCTAGGAACAGTGGGTTAACTGGTCTAGGAACAGTGGGTTAACTGGTCTAGGAACAGTGGGTTCAAAATGCGTTTTTTGGCAGAAATGTCTTCTGGAACATTTGAAAATTCATGTGCCACAATAACAAATGTGTATGTCATCTACAAATATGAATACAACTGTTAAATTACGAGCCTAGTTGATTTAGCCACGGAAAAAAGACCAGGAACCTTCCCATGATTGGCTGAGATAATGTATGGGCCGGACATGCCGAGAGATGAGTTCGGATTGGTCTGCCATGTAGCAACACTTCTGTCTATAACATGAGCATGAGCTGCTGAGCTGCTCAGCTTGTGTAGGTAATAGTTTTTTTGAAAGATATCGTAAACAACTACAAAAGTGTTGCTAATGCTCTCTCCACTTTCTGGAGGATGATCGTGCCATGCTGACTTGTGAAGAGTGTGAAGGCAAAAGAGATTGAGAAAATTCTGGTGTTTGATTACAAAACTGCGGATGAAGTCAAAAAAAGAGAACACAGACGGCTGTTGTATAAAACACCTGTCTCCGGATTACATCTTCAAACGAAGGGTAACCATGGCATCCGTGACAGCGAGGGAGAAGCGTCCATCCATATATACAGGTAAGAGAGTCTAGCTAGCTACATTTTCAGATATTATACATTTCTAATTTTGTCAGAAAGTTGTTTTCAGTGCAAGTGAAAGCATAACGTTATCTGGCATGCTTGCTAGCTAATATTACGTGTACGATCTATGTGGTACTATTATTCGTATGTCATAAATCCATTTGCATTGCTAGTTATCTAGCTAGCTAACATTGAACCTAGTTGGTTATCTTTAGCTACCTGTAGATTCATGCATCTTAGTAATGCTATGAGATGGGATTATGGTTAATTGTTTAGCTAGCTAGCTAGCTATCTCAACAAAATACTCCACAATGCAACCAACCATTTCACTGTACTGTTTACAACTTCCTGTATCCTGTGACAAGTACACTTTGATTTCATATGGTGTGTTTACCAGAGACGGTAATGTGAAGAACAACATGACTTGCACCAAAGTTAAATTATGATATAACGGATATAATTCGGATATAACGTAAAAGAGACCGTGTCCAAGTACGTTCTCCACTAAAATGCCTTTTATTTCCTCCGTTATTTTCTGTAATTAGCTTACCATTAACTTGTAAATAATGATCTTGTTTTTATTTTCCTGTGATATTTAATAAAAATGAGCTAAAGTTAAGACATGATATGATATGATATAGTCATTATTTGAACTGGCTAGCCAGCTAACTTAATGTTAGCTAACTAGTTAACCTCTTCAGTCGACCCTCTACTTTTTTGAACATTCTGTTAAAAATCGCGCAACATTTCAGCGCCCTGCTACTCATGCCAGGAATATAGTATATGCATTTGCTTAGTCTGTGTGGATAGAAAACACACAGACGTTTAAAAAACTGGTTAAATCACTGCTGTGGCTTTACCAGAACGGCATTTACATCGAAAAGCACAGGAAAAACTGATCACTGAAAATGGGGAAAATATATCCATGCGCTACTTGAACCCATTGATAAACGTGAACCACAATTAATTGACTGAGGTTGCAGTACCTACAGCTTCCACAGGGTGTCTAGAGTCTTGTCATTTCCCTTCGAGTTTTTTCTTGGTCAAACACATACAGGACACCGTATCTAATCCGGTCTAGGACCGGATATTTTCGTTGAGTTTCTAGCCGGACATTTTTCCAGACGGACAGCTAATGATCTTTACATCGCCTCCTGATGAATTTTATCGCTTATTAACGTTTACTAATACCTAGAGTTGCATTACAAACGTATTTCGAAGTGTTTTGTGAAAGTTTATCGTCGACTTTTTGAATTTAAAAAAATGACGTTACGTTTTGAAACAATGTTTTTTTCGTTTATCACACAGTCTACATATAACGATATCTAGGCTTTATATGGACCGATTTAATCGAAATAAAGACCCAAATAGTGTTTATGGGACATCTAGGAGTGCCAACAAAGAAGATGGTGAAAGGTAATGAATGTTTTCTATTTTATTGTGCGGTTTGTGTAACGCCGAAATGCTAATTATTTTGTTTACGTCCCCTGTGGGTCTTTTGGGGTGTTGCATGCTATCAGATAATAGCTTCTCATGCTTTCGCCGAAAAGCATTTTAAAAATCTGACTTGTTGCCTGGATTCACAACGAGTGTAGCTTTAATTCGATACCCTGCATGTGTATTTTAATGAACTTTTGAGTTTTAACTAATACTATTAGCATTTAGCGTAGCGCATTTGCATTTCCAGAGCTCTAGTTGGGACGCAAGCGTCCCGAGTAGAAGCAACAGGTTAACAAGCTAGCCTCTTAGTCCGTCCCATCCCGCATGCGGTATCGTTACTACAGCCTCAAGCTCATTAGCATAACGCAACGTTAGCGATTTTTAAAAATCGCAAATGAAACAAAATAAATATGCTTGTTCTCAAGCTTATCCTTTTCTTAACAATCCTGTCGTCTCAGATTTTCAAAATATGCTTTAGAACCAGAGAAAATCACTAATTTGTGTAAGAGTGGTGATAGCTAGCTTAGCGTTAGCATTAGCATTTAGCACGCAACATATTCACAAAAACCAGCCAAGGAATCAAATAAAATAATTTACCTTTGAAGAACTTCAGATGTTTCAATGAGGAGACTCTCAGTTACATAGCAGATGTCCAGTTTTTCCTGAAAGATTCTTGTGTAGGACACATCGTTCCCTTTTGTTACTATGCATATGGCTACCGAAACTAACCGAAAATTCAGTCACCTACATGTCGAACTTTTTTCCGAATTAACTCCATAATATCGACTGAAACATGGAAAACGTTGTTTGAATCAATCCTGAAGGTGGTTTGTCATATTTCTCTCCATTGAAAGCACCGTCCTTGTAGCCTGGTTTGTTCTGAGATTTGAATGGAAAAATACCGGGACCTGACTTTTGCGCACCAATTGCCACGCAGACACCTAGCGGGACACCTGGTAAATGTAGTCTCTTATGGTCAATCTTCCAATGATATGCCTACAAATACGTCACAATGCTGCAGAGACCTTGGGGAAACAAGAGAAAGAGTCCG
>NC_088402.1:4547694-4577694 GCF_034236695.1 Oncorhynchus nerka
CACAGGAAGCGGCGCAGGTCCTAATCCAGGCACTTGTCATCTCCCGTCTGGATTACTGCAACTCGCTGTTGGCTGGGCTCCCTGCCTGTGCCATTAAACCCCTACAACTCATCCAGAACGCCGCAGCCCGTCTGGTGTTCAACCTTCCCAAGTTCTCTCACGTCACCCCGCTCCTCCGCTCCCTCCACTGGCTTCCAGTTGAAGCTCGCATCCGCTACAAGACCATGGTGCTTGCCTACGGAGCTGTGAGGGAACGGCACCTCAGTACCTCCAGGCTCTGATCAGGCCCTACACCCAAACAAGGGCACTGCGTTCATCCACCTCTGGCCTGCTCGCCTCCCTACCACTGAGGAAGTACAGTTCCCGCTCAGCCCAGTCAAAACTGTTCGCTGCTCTGGCCCCCCAATGGTGGAACAAACTCCCTCACGACGCCAGGACAGCGGAGTCAATCACCACCTTCCGGAGACACCTGAAACCCCACCTCTTTAAGGAATACCTAGGATAGGATAAAGTAATCCCTCTCACCCCCCCTCCCCCTGAAAAGATTTAGATGCACTACTGTTCCACTGGAGGTCATAAGGTGAATGCACCAATTTGTAAGTCGCTCTGGATAAGAGTGTCTGCTAAATGACTTAAATGTAAATGTAAAGAGAGACAGAGAGAGAGAGACAGAGACAGAGAGAGAGAGACAGAGACAGAGACACAGAGAGAGAGACAGAGAGAGACAGAGAGAGAGACAGAGAGAGAGACACAGAGAGAGACAGAGAGAGAGAGGGACAGAGACAGAGACAGAGACACAGAGAGAGAGAGAGAGAGACAGAGAGAGACAGAGAGACAGAGAGAGAGACAGAGATTTAGCTGGAATGCTCTATCCGTTGTGCTCTATCCGTTGTGCTCTATCCGTTGTGCTCTATCCGTTGTGCTCTATCCGCTGTGCTCTATCCGCTGTGCTCTATCCGTTGTGCTCTATCCGTTGTGCTCTATCCGTTGTGCTCTATCCGTTGTGCTCTATCCGTTGTGCTCTATCCGTTGTGCTCTATCCGCTGTGCTCTATCCGTTGTGCTCTATCCGTTGTGCTCTATCCGTTGTGCTCTACGACCCACAAGAGTCTTGGAACTTGTCTGAAGGCGATCTGGCAACTTTTGTCTGTATGTTCAAACAGTTTTGGCTACACATATATAGGTATATATATATATATATAGATATAGGACATCCACAAACCTGAAATGGGCCATTCACACAGACAGTATGGTGAGGCTGAAGAAATGTGGCTTTGGCCCCTAAGAACCTCACCAACTTCTACAGATGACAGCTTCCTGTCAGGCTGTATTGCCTCCTGGTACAGCAAGGCCCTCCAGTGGGTGGTACGGTCACCTGTTCACCCAACTACCATCTAGAAGGTCACCTGTACACCCAACTACCATCTAGAAGGTCACCTGTTCACCCAACTACCATCTAGAAGGTGACCTGTTCACCCAACTACCATCTAGAAGGTCACCTGTTCACCCAACTACCATCTAGAAGGTCACCTGTTCACCCAACTACCATCTAGAAGGTCACCTGTTCACCCAACTACCATCTAGAAGGTCACCTGTTCACCCAACCAGCATCTAGAAGGCAGAGACAGTACAGGTGTATCAAAGCTGTGACTGAGAGACTGGAAAAACAGCTTGAGCTAACTAGGCTAATGTGGCTTTAGCATGCGGTTGAAAGTAACAAGAAAAAATCCCAGGACATAGACATATCTGATATTGGCAGAAAGCTTAAATTCTTGTTAACCTGCACTGTCTAGTTTACAGTAGCTATTACAGTGAAATAATACCATGCTATTGTTTGAGAGGGTGGACAATTTGGAACATGAAAAGTTATTAATAAACAAATTAGGCACATTTGGGCAGTCTTGATACAACATTTTGAAACAGAAATGCAATGGTTCATTGGATCAGTCTAAAACTTTGCACAGTCACTGCTGCCACCTAGTGGCCAAAATCTAAATTGCACCTGGGCTGGAATAATACATTATGGCTTTTCTCTTGCAGTTCATAGATGCAAAAGAACAATAGATTTTTTTTCTTTGTATTATCTTTTACCAGATATATTGTGTTATATTCTACGACACTCCTTTCACATTTCCACAAACTTCAAAGTGTTTCCTTTCAAATGGTAAGAATATGCATATCCTTGCTTCAGGGCCTGAGCTAAAGGCAGTTAGATTTAGGTACGTCATTTTAGGTGAAAATTGGGGGAAAAAAGGGAAAGATCGATAACAAAATTACAAAAATGAAAGAGACTTGCAAACAATATTTGAACAATATTTGCGACCGGTTCGATTTGGTTCGATTTGGTCTTATTTAGTAACAATTGAAATAGTATTTTTTACATTGGATAAAAGAAACTCAGAGCTAGAAATATGATATATCATACGGTACAGTTTTGAAAGTCAATAAACTTGTAAACTTTTGAGAAAATGGTGTGGGAGAAACAATACTTAGTCTGGAGGATTTCATGGTGGAGGTAAGGAAGGTGTTCGATTCTCCGGTGTCCGGAAGCTACTTCGGCTGCGTCAAAACCTCAAAAACTTCAAAATCATTTTTTGCACAAGAACCTGGAGTCCCTTTTCGACCCTTCACAGATTATCGGAGAGAATTAAAGCCCGGTAGCTGCCCATGGACCTCCTCCTCCAGAGCCCATGGACCTCCTCCTCCAGAGCCCATGGACCTCCTCCTCCGGAGCCCATGGACCTCCTCCTCCGCAGCCCATGGACCTCCTCCTCCGCAGCCCATGGACCTCCTCCTCCAGAGCCCATGGACCTCCTCCTCCGGAGCCCATGGACCTCCTCCTCCGGAGCCCATGGACCTCCTCCTCCGGTACCCATGGACCTCCTGCTCCGGAGCAAGTGGGCAGCTCTAGATTGTCTCCTGAGGCACGTTTACACAGACTGGGACTTTTGGTTCCAATCGAGGTCTTTGTGAGACGCAGAGTAGGTGAATGGATGATCTCCGCATGTGTGGTTCCTAACATGAAGCATGGAGGAGGAGGTGTGATGGTGTGGGGGTGCTTTGCTGGTGACACTGTCAGTGATTTATTTAGAATTCACGGCACAACTAACCAGCATGACTACCACAACATTCCACAGTGATACAACATAACATCCGGTTTGCGTTTAGTGGGACTATCATTTGTTTTTCAACAGGACAATGACCCAACACACCTACAGGCTGTGTAAGGGAAAATTGACCAAGAAGGAGAGTGATTGAGTGCTGCCTCCACAATCACCCGACCTCAACCAATTTGAGATGGTTTGGGAGAAGTTGGACCACAGATAGAAAGGAAAATCAGCCAAAAAGTGCTCAGCATATGTGACATATGTGATATCTTTCAAGACTGTTGGAAAAGCATTCCAGGTGAAGCTGGTTGAGAGACTGGCATAGAGAGTGCAACGCTTTCATCAAGGCAAAAGGTGGTAACTTTGAATAATCTGAGAGAGAGAGGGAGGGAGAGGGAGAGGGAGAGAGAGAGAGAGAGAGAGAGAGAGAGAGAGAGAGAGAGAGAGAGAGAGAGAGAGACAGAGAGAGACAGAGAGAGACAGAGAGAGAGAACCAGTTGGCTAACTGAAACTTCACTACAGAATTAGAACAGTGATTCCACCATCGTGTGTAATCTGCCCACGCAGATCACATATAGGAACCAGACACGTGGGATGGGGTGAGTGTGTGCGCGCGCCTCCTCAGTGTGTCCGTGTGCATGTACGTGCGTGTGTCCATGTGTGTGGTGCAGTTGTCAAGGCTAAAAGCAGTGATTTGATAGTTGCAGCTGCAGCTTGGATATCCCCTGCATTTCAATGAGCTCCTCACTGCCCTCCAACTCCCTGGGAGAATCTCAATTGCGAAACCTCGCCTCCTCTCTCCTCACCTCCTTATCAAAACCCGTTGGATGAGAAAGCCAGAGGTCCCTCCCCTCTGACCTCGTCCAATGGGGTTTGAAAAAAAAAGAATCTCTCTTTCTCTTTCTTAGGCAGATTCCCCTCCTCCCCCTAGTCTTGATCCTTGTGCTCAGTTGGCAGTCTCTTTCTTTCTTCTCCAGCTTTCTAAACTCTCCCTCTCCCTCTCCCTCTCTCTCTCTCTCTCTCCTTAACTCTCCCCCACCTCTCTCTCTCTCCTTATCTCTCCCCCACCTCTCTCTCTCCTTTCCCCTCCCTCCCTCCCTCCCTCCCTCCCTCCCCCTCCCTCCACCCCCCCCTTCCCTCACTGTTTCCTCTAGGGCCTCTTTGCTCCTCTGATTCTTATTGAAAAATCTCTTTCATTCAAGTACTCACATTCTCTCATACTTCTCTCTCTTCTCTCCCTCCTATCCTCTCTATCCCCCACTCCTCTCAATTTAATTTCAATTTATATTGAAGGGGCTTTATTAGCATGGGAAACATATGTTTGAAATAGATAACAAAAGTGAAAATAAACAATAAAACAGTAAACATTACACTCACAGAAACCCCAAAATAATAAAGACATTTCAAATGTCATATTATGTGCAAATAGTTCAACTACAAAAGGGAAAATAAATACACATAAATATGGGTTGTATTTACAATGGTGTTTGTTCTTCACTGGTTGCCCCTTTTCTTGTGGCAACAGGTCACACATCTTGCTGCTGTAATACTGTGGTATTTCACCCAGTAGATGTGGGAGTTTATCAAAATTGGGTTTGTTTTCTAATTCTCTGTGGATCTGTGTAATCTGAGGGAAATATGTGTCTCTAATATGGTCATACATCTCTCCCTCTCTCTCTCTCTCTCCTTACCTCTCCCCCACCTCTCTCTCTCCCCTTCCCTCTTCCCCACCTCTCTCTCTCTCCCCTTCCCTCTTCCCCACCTCTCTCTCTCTCTCTCTCTCTCCTTCCCTCTCCCCCACCTCTCTCTCTCTCCTTCCCTCTCCCTCTCTCTCCTTCCCTCTTCCCCACCTCTCTCTCTCCCACCTCTCTCTCTTTCTCTTCCCTCCCCCACCTCTCTCTCTCTCCTTCCCTTTCCCCCACCTCTCTCTCTCTCTCTCTCCTTCCCTCTCCCCACCTCTCTCTCTCTCCTTCCCTCTTCCCCACCTCTCTCTCTCTCTCCTTCCCTCTCCCCCACCTCTCTCTCTCTCCTTCCCTCTCCCTCTCTCTCCTTCCCTCTTCCCCACCTCTCTCTCTCTCCCACCTCTCTCTCTCTCTCCTTCCCTCTCCCCACCTCTCTCTCTCTCCTTCCCTTTCCCCCACCTCTCTCTCTCTCTCTCTCCCTTACCTCTCCCCCACCTCTCTCTCTCCCCTTCCCTCTTCCCCACCTCTCTCTCTCTCCCCCTTCCCTCTTCCCCACCTCTCTCTCTCTCTCTCTCTCTCTCTCTCCTTCCCTCTCCCCCACCTCTCTCTCTCTCCTTCCCTCTCCCTCTCTCTCCTTCCCTCTTCCCCACCTCTCTCTCTCTCCTTCCCTTTCCCCCACCTCTCTCTCTCTCTCTCTCTTCCCTCTCCCCACCTCTCTCTCTCTCCTTCCCTTTCCCCCACCTCTCTCTCTCTCTCTCTCTTCCCTCTCTCCCACCTCTCTCTCTCTCTCCTTCCCTCTCCCCACCTCTCTCTCTCTCCTTCCCTTTCCCCCACCTCTCTCTCTCTCTCTCTCCTTCCCTCTCCCCCACCTCTCTCTCTCTCCTTCCCTCTTCCCCACCTCTCTCTCTCTCCCACCTCTCTCTCTCTCTCCTTCCCTCTCCCCACCTCTCTCTCTCTCCTTCCCTTTCCCCACCTCTCTCTCTCTCTCTTCCCTCTCCCCACCTCCTCTCCCCCACCTCTCTCTCTCTCCTTCCTTCTCCCAAACCTCTCTCTGAGTGACAGGTTGTGGACTGTGTCAACTGGAACTGTTGGCCCTGGGTATAAAGGTTCCTTCACCACAGGGGAAACTATTAGCAGGCCAGATGAATGACAACATGAAGGGTGAGGAGGCACAAGCCTTTTGCCGCACAGTCTGCTCCATCTCTCAGTTTCTGTCCCACTCTCTCTGTCCCACTCTCTCTGTCCCACTCTCTCTGTCCCACTCTCTCTGTCCCACGCTCTCTGTCCCACTCTCTCTGTCCCACTCTCTCTGTCCCACTCTCTCTGTCCCACTCTCTCTGTCCCACTCTCTCTGTCCCACGCTCTCTGTCCCACTCTCTCTGTCCCACTCTCTCTGTCCCACTCTCTCTGTCCCACTCTCCCTGTTTCTGTCCCACTCTCTCTGTCCCACTCTCTCTGTTTCTGTCCCACTCTCTCTGTCCCACTCTCTCAGTTTCTGTCCCACTCTTTCAGTTTCTGTCCCACTCTGTCTCACTCTTTCAGTTTCTGTCCCACTCTCTCAGTTTCTGTCCCACTCTTTCAGTTTCTGTCCCACTCTTTCAGTTTCTGTCCCACTCTCTCTGTTTCTGTCCCACTCTCTCTGTTTCTGTCCCACTCTCTCTGTTTCTGTCCCACTCTCTCAGTTTCTGTCCCACTCTCTCAGTTTCTGTCCCACTCTCTCTGTTTCTGTCCCACTCTTTCAGTTTCTGTCCCACTCTCTCTGTTTCTGTCCCACTCTTTCAGTTTCTGTCCCACTCTCTCTGTTTCTGTCCCACTCTCTCAGTTTCTGTCCCACTCTCTCAGTTTCTGTCCCACTCTTTCTGCTACCTCTCTCAGTTTCTGTCCCACTCTCTCAGTTTCTGTCCCACTCTCTGTAACAGCTTTCTAGGTGTGGTGAAGGAGAGTCGGACCAAAACGCAGCGTGTAGATTGCGATCCATGTTTATTCAAACAAACGTAAACACGAAAATAACACAAACACTACAAAAACAATAAACGTAACGAAAACCGAAACAGCCCTATCTGGTGCAAACACTAAGACAGGAACAATCACCCACAAAATACACAGTGAAACCCAGGCTACCTAAATATGGTTCCCAATCAGAGACAACGAGAATCACCTGACTCTGATTGAGAACCGCCTCAGGCAGCCAAGCCTACTCTAGACACCCCTACTCAGCCGCAATCCCAATACCTACTAAACATCAATACAAAACACACCACAACACAATAAACGCATGTCACACCCTGGCCTGAACAAGCAATTAAAGAAAACACAAAATACTAAGACCAAGGCGTGACACTCTCAGTTTCTGTCCCACTCTCTCAGTTTCTGTCCCACTCTCTCACTTTCTGTCCCACTCTCTCAGTTTCTGTCCCACTCTCTCAGTTTCTGTCCCACTGTCTCTCTGTTTCCGTCCCACTCTCTCTGTTTCTGTCCCACTCTCTCTGTTTCTTTCCCACTCTCTCTCCCTCTCTCGTAATTTCTTTCTCTCACCATCCATTCTCTTATGCCTAATTCCCACATGCTGAGTGCATTTGCATTTTCTCCAGATTAACATGAATTTAATGAATGATACATATACCGTGTTTCATGAGGTTTTTATAACAGCTGAAATCCTACTGGTGATGTGAGGGGAGGGAGAACAGAAGAGATACAGTCCGGAAAGTATTTATAAAAGAAAACATGACTTTTACATAAGTATTCAGACCCTTTACTCAGTACTTTGTTGAAGTACCTTCGGCAGCGATGACGGCCTCGAGTTTTCCTGGGTATGAGTCCGGGATCTGGTTGGACCACTCAAGAATATTCAGAGACTTGTCCTGAAGCCACTCTTGCATTGTCTTGGCTGTGTGCTTAGGGTCGTTGTCCTGTTGGAAGGTGAACCTTCGCCCAAGTCAGATCCTGAGCAGGTTTTCATCAATAATCTCTCTGTACTTTGCTCCGTTCATGTTTCCCTCGATCCTGACTAGTCTCCCAGTCCCTGCCGCTGAAAAACAGCCCCACACCTTGATGCTGCCACCACCATGCTTCACCATAGGGATGGTGCCAGGTGTCCTCCCTGGTGTCCTCACTCTTGTCATTCAGGCCAAAGAGTTCAAACTTGGTTTAATCAGACCAGAGAATCTTGTTTCTCATGGCTTGAGAATACTTTAGGTGCTGTCAAGCTCTAGGAAGAGTCTTGGTGGTTCCAAACTTCTTCCATTTAAGAATTTTTTAAATATTTTTTTTATTTCACCTTTATTTAACCAGGTAGGCAAGTTGAGAACAAGTTCTCATTTACAACTGTGACCTGGCCAAGATAAAGCATAGGAGCGTGAACAGACAACACAGAGTTACACATGGAGTAAACAATTAACAAGTCAATAACACAGTAGAAAAAAAAGAGAGTCTATATACATTGTGTGCAAAAGGCATGAGGAGGTAGGCGAATAATTACAATTTAGCAGATTAACACTGGAGTGATAAATGAGCAGATGGTCATGTGCAGGTAGAGATACTGGTGTGCAAAATAACAGAAACGTAAATCAATATAAACAGTATGGGCATAAGCTAGGTAGATTGGATGGGCTATTTACAGATGGACTATGTACAGCTATGTACAGCTGCAGCGATTGGGTCGGAACCATTCAGGGTGGTGATGCTAGTCGGACGGGTGCGGGCAGCGAACGGTTGAAAAGCATGCATTTGGTTTTACTAGCGTTTAAGAATGATGAAGGCCACTGTGTTCTTGGGGACCTTCGATGCTGAAGAAATATTTTGGTACCCTTCCCCAGATGTGTGCCTCGACACAATCCTGTCTCGGAGCTCTACGGACAATTCCTTCGACCTCATGGTTTGGTTTTTGCTCTAACATACACTGTCAACTGTGGGACCTTATATAGACAGGTGTGTTATATAGACAGGTGTGTGCCTTTCCAAATCATGTCCAATCATTTGAATTTACCACAGGTGGAGTCCAATCAAATTGTAGAAACATCTCAAGGATGATCAAAGGAAACAGGATGCACCTGAGCTCAATTTCAAGTCTCATAGCAAAGGATCTGAATACTTACGTAAATTAGGTAGTTATATTTGAAACTTTTTATAAATGTGCCAACTTTTTAAATGTGCCAACATGGAAAAAGTCAAGAGGTCTGAGTACTTTCCGAATGCACTGTATATAGTGAGAGAGAGAGAGAGAGAGAGAGATCAGTGTTTGCCGAGAGACGGAGAGAGAGAATAGTGTCTGTCATTGAGCCACTGAGTGGGTCCCTGAGGAAGCATTCTCCCCATTATCACACCTTAGTATTGTAGGAACAAGGCTATCATCGGGTCCTTGGGGAGGTTGACTTTACGGCTTTACGACGTGTATGACAACTCAACAGTCTCGTGGGACACAACAGCACAGCACACAGAGAGAGAGAGAGAGAGAGAGAGAGCTTCCCTATCAAATCTAAAAATCTCAAATAGAAAACCGAAAAAAATGAACAATAATGACAAATGGTTTGATGAAGAATGCAAAAATCTAAGAAAGAAATTGAGAAACCTGTCCAACCAAAAACATAGAGACCCGGAAAACCTGAGTCTACGCCTTCACTATGGTGAATCACTAAAACAATACAGAAATACACTACGGAAAAAGAAGGAACAGCACGTCAGAAATCAGCTCAATGTAATTGAAGAATCCATAGACTCTAACCACTTCTGGGATAATTGGAAAACTCTAAACAAACAACACAAAGAGTTATCTATCCAAAATGGAGATGTGTGAATAAACCACTTCTCCAATCTTTTTGCTTCTATAACAAAGAACAAAGAGCAAAAACATATACATGATCAAATACAGATCTTAGAATCAACTATTAAAGACTACCAGAACCCACTGGATTCTCCAATTACATTGAATGAGTTACAGGACAAAATAAAAACCCTTCAACCCAAAAAGGCCTGTGGTGTCGATGGTATCCTCAATGAAATGATCAAATATACAGACAACAAATTCCAATTGGCTATACTAAAACTCTTTAACATCATACTTAGCTCTGGCATCTTCCCCAATATTTGGAACCAAGGACTGATCACCCCAATCCACAAAAGTGGAGACAAATTTGACCCCAATAACTACCGTGGAATATGTGTCAACAGTAACCTTGGGAAAATCCTCTGCATTATTATTAACAGCAGACTCGTACATTTCCTCAATGAAAACAATGTACTGAGCAAATGTCAAATTGGCTTTTTACCAAATTACCGTACAACAGACCATGTATTCACCCTGCACACCCTAATTGACAACCAAACAAACCAAAACAAAGGCAAAGTCTTCTCATGCTTTGTTGATTTCATAAAAGCCTTCGACTCAACCTGGCATGAGGGTCTGCTATACAAACTGATGGAAAGTGGTGTTGGGGGTAAAACATACGACATTATAAAATCCATGTACACAAACAACAAGTGTGCGGTTAAAATTGGCAAAAAACACACACATTTCTTCACACAGGGTCGTGGGGTTAGACAGGGATGCAGCTTAAGCCCCACCCTCTTCAACATATATATCAACGAATTGGCGCGGGCACTAGAAAAGTCTGCAGCACCCGGCCTCCCCCTGCTAGAATCCGAAGTCAAATGTCTACTGTTTGCTGATGATCTGGTGCTTCTGTCACCAACCAAGGAGGGCCTACAGCAGCACCTAGATCTTATGCACAGATTCTGTCAGACCTGGGCCCTGACAGTAAATCTCAGTAAGACCAAAATAATGGTGTTCCAAAAAAGGTCCAGTCACCAGGACCACAAATACAAATTCCATCTAGACACTGTTGCCCTAGAGCACACAAAAAAAAATACATACCTTGGCCTAAACATCAGCGCCACAGGTAACTTCCACAAAGCTGTGAACGATCTGAGAGACAAGGCAAGAAGGGCATTCTATGCCATCAAAAGAAACATAAATTTCAACATACCAATTAGGATTTGGCTAAAAATACTTGAATCAGTCATAGAGCCTATTGCCCTTTATGGTTGTGAGGTCTGGGGTCCGCTCACCAACCAAGACTTCACAAAATGGGACAAACACCAAATTGAGACTCTGCACGCAGAATTCTGCAAAAATATCCTCCGTGTACAACGTAAAACACCAAATAATGCCTGCAGAGCAGAATTAGGCCGATACCCACTAATTATCAAAATCCAGAAAAGAGCCGTTAAATTCTACAACCACCTAAAAGGAAGCGATTCACAAACCTTCCATTACAAAGCCATCACCTACAGAGAGATGAACCTGGAGAAGAGTCCCCTAAGCAAGCTGGTCCTGGGGCTCTGTTCACAAACACAAACACACCCTACAGAGCCCCAGGACAACAGCACAATTAGACCCAACCAAATCATGAGAAAACAAAAAGATAATTACTTAACACATTGGAAAGAATTAACCAAAAAACAGAGCAAACTAGAATGCTATTTGGCCCTACACAGAGAGTACACAGCGGCAGAATACCTGACCACTGTGACTGACCCAAAATTAAGGAAAGCTTTGACTATGTACAGACTCAGTGAGCATAGCCTTGCTATTGAGAAAGGCCGCCGTAGGCAGACATGGCTCTCAAGAGAAGACAGGCTATGTGCTCACTGCCCACAAAATGAGGTGGAAACTGAGCTGCACTTCCTAACCTCCTGCCCAATGTATGACCATATTAGAGAGACATATTTCCCCCAGATTACACAGATCCACAAAGAATTCGAAAACAAATCCAATTTTGAAAAACTCCCATATCTTTTGGGTGAAATTCCACAGTGTGCCATCACAGCAGCAATATTTGTGACTTGTTGCCACGAGAAAAGGGCAACCAGTGAAGAACAAACACCATTGTAAATACAACCCATATTTATGCTTATTCATTTTATCTTGTGTCCTTTAACTATTTGTACATTGTATATATATATATAATATGACATTTGTAATGTCTTTACTGTTTTGAAACTTCTGTATGTGTAATGTTTACTGTTACTTTTTGTTGTTTTTCACTTTATATATTCACTTTGTATGTTGTCTACCTCACTTGCTTTGGCAATGTTAATTAACACATGTTTCCCATGCCAATAAAGCCCTTGAATTGAATTGAGAGAGAGAGAGAGTGAGAGAGAGAGAGCACATGTGTGTGTGTGAGAGAGAGAGAGAGAGAAATGTTTACTGTTCATTTTTATTGTGTATTTCACTTGTGTATATTAGCTACTCCACTTGTTTGGCAATGTTAACATTTGTTTCCCATGCCAATAAAGCCCATTTAAAAGAGACAGCAAGTGTTATGAGAGAGAGAGAGAGAGAGAGAGAGAGAGAGAGAGAGAGAGAGAGAGAGAGAGAGAGAGAGAGAGAGAGAGAGAGAGAGAGAGCACATGTGTGTGTGTGAGAGAGAGAGAGAGAGAGAGAGAGAGAGAGACAGAGAGAGAGAGAGAGAGAGAGAGCACATGTGTGTGTGTGAGAGGGAGAGAGAGAGAGAGAGAGAGAGAGAGAGAGAGAGAGAGAGAGAGAGAGAGAGCATTGTAAGGTTTTTATGAGACAGTTTAAGATGGGGTCAGGTGTGATGGATTGGTGCTCTTTGATCCCCCTGCACAGTGAGATCTTCCATCCAAATGTTCCATGTACATCAATGAAATATTTATTTGCAGTTAAAATGCAGGACACATGGGTACCAATGGGAAACTACATATATATATTATGTCAGGAATTATGACAATATGTGTCTTCTGGAGAAAAATATATGTAGTGATGTAAAAACACCTTGAAGTGAAGGGGCTAATCTAGGATCAGGTCACCCCTGTCCAGGTAATCTTGTTAATTGATCTAGAATCAGGTCACCCCTGTCCAGGTAATCTTGTTAATAATCTAGGATCAGGTCACCCCTGTCCAGGTAATCTTGTTAATTGATCTAGGATCAGGTCACCCCTGTCCAGGTAATCTTGTTAATTGATCTAGGATCAGGTCACCCCTGTCCAGGTAATATTGTTAATTGATCTAGAATCATGTCACCCCTGTCCAGGTAATCTTGTTAATTGATCTAGAATCAGGTCACCCCTGTCCAGGTAATCCTGTTAATTGATCTAGAATCAGGTCACCCCTGTCCAGGTAATCTTGTTAATTGATCTAGAATCAGGTCACCCCTGTCCAGGTAATATTGTTAATTGATCTAGGAACAGGTCACCCCTGTCCAGGTAATATTGTTAATTGATCTAGGATCAGGTCACCCCTGTCCAGGTAATCTTGTTAATTGATCTAGAATCAGGTTACCCCTGTCCAGGTAATCTTGTTAATTGATCTAGAATCAGGTCACCCCTGTCCAGGTAATCTTGTTAATTGATCTAGAATCAGGTCACCCCTGTCCAGGTAATCTTGTTAATTGATCTAGAATCAGGTCACCCCTGTCCAGGTAATCTTGTTAATTGATCTAGAATCATGTCACCCCTGTCCAGGTAATCTTGTTAATTGATCTAGAATCAGGTCACCCCTGTCCAGGTAATCTTGTTAAATTATCTAGGATCAGGTCACCCCTGTCCAGGTAATCTTGTGAATTGATCTAGAATCAGGTAACCCCTGTCCAGGTAATCTTGTTAATTGATCTAGAATCAGGTCACCCCTGTCCAGGTAATCTTGTTAATTGATCTAGAATCAGGTCACCCCTGCCCAGGTAATCTTGTTAATTTATCAAGAATCAGGTCACTCCTGTCCAGGTAATCCTGTTAATTGATCTAGATTCAGGTCACCCCTGTCCAGGTAATCTTGTTAATTGATCTAGAATCAGGTCACCCCTGTCCAGGTAATCCTGTTAATTGATCTAGAATCAGGTCACCCCTGTCCAGGTAATCCTGTTAATTGATCTAGAATCAGGTCACCCCTGTCCAGGTAATCCTGTTAATTGATCTAGAATCAGGTCACCCCTGTCCAGGTAATCCTGTTAATTGATCTAGAATCAGGTCACCCCTGTCCAGGTAATCCTGTTAATTGATCTAGAATCAGGTCACCCCTGTCCAGGTAATCTTGTTAATTGATCTTATTAATCAGGAAAAGTCCTCTTACCTTCACAGGAGGGTGGAGGTCCCTGAAACTCCAGGTGAGTCCCCAGACGACAGGTCAGAATGTTGTTCCCACTCAACTGGTACCCTGGTAGACACCTGTAACGCACTATGTCACCTGGAGGAGGGAGGGAGGGAGGGAGGGAGGGAGGGAGGGGGGGAGGGAGGGAGGGAGGGGGGGAGGGGAGGGAGGGTGGGAAGGAGGAGGGAGGGAGGGAGGGAGGAGGGAGGGAGGGAGATAGGGGGGGGTGATAGAGAGAGTAAGTAACGTGCATTTTTCTTCATTATTTCATCCACACAAACTGAAAAGGAGGAACATCCCAAATCCATAATGTGAGACCATCTTGTATCTGTCTCTCTCAATGTCTACATAGGGCTCTAGTCTAAAGTAGTGTACTATATAGGGAATAGGGTGCCATAGGGCTCTGTTCTAAAGTAGTGCACTATATAGGGAATAGGGTGCCATAGGGCCCTGGTCTAAAGTAGTGCACTACATAGGGAATAGGGTGCCATAGGGCCCTGGTCTAAAGTAGTGCACTACATAGGGAATAGGGTGCCATAGGGCCCTGGTCTAAAGTAGTGCACTACATAGGGAATAGGGTGCCATAGGGCCCTGGTCTAAAGTAGTGCACTATATAGGGAATAGAGTTTCATTTGGGATGCAGGCTAAATGTGATCTGTCATTTCAAATGCAACATAATCTCCTCTTGCTCTGTTTGGGTCAACATTATTAATTTCCTGTTCACCCATGGCCCTCTGGGTACTGTAGTTTGGCAGTGAATCAGCCATGGCTCAATTGAATGTCTAGTCCTTGCTATGGAGGAGCCGTTTCTCCTCAACGCTGTGTGTGTGTGTGTGTGTGTGTGTGTGTGTGTGTGTGTGTGTGTGTGTGTGTGTGAGTGTATGCATGTTGACTTACCAATTTTAAATTCCTTGCTGGCCATCAAGATGTCAGCATTGGGTATAATAGGGGGAGGCAGGCAGAACTGGAGTGTGTATGCTAGAGAGATAGAGAGAGAGAAAGAACAAACACTATTGTAAATTACAACCCATATTTATGATAATTTTAAATTCCCTTTGGGACTTAATTACAACACTTACTATGACATTTGAAATGTCTTAATTTTGTGATGTGAAATATTTTTTAAATGTATTTTATCCTGACCAACTTGCCCTCGAAATAAACCTTTGCTGTTTTCAATCAAGATCTCAGTGATCCAAATACTGCCTCATTGCCTGCATCCGCTATGGGTCCACGGTCAAACGACCACCCCTCATCACTGTCAAACGTTCCAGCGAGCAGGCCTTTCTAATCGCCCTGGCCCGGGAATCCTGGAAGGATATTGACCTCATCCCGTCAGTAGAGGATGCCTGGTCACTCTTTAAAAGTAATTTCCTCAACATCTTAAATATGCATTCCCCTTTCAAAAAATGAAGAACTAAGAACAGATATAGCCCTTGGTTCACTCCAGACCTGACTGCCCTCGACCAGCACAAAAACATCCTGTGGCGTACTGCATTAGCATCAAATAGTCCCCGCGATATGCAACTTTTCAGGGAAGTCAGGAACCAGTACACACAGTCAGTTAGGAAATCAAAGGCTAGCTTTTCCAAGCTTTTTTTGTAAAGTCCATGAAGAATAAGAGCACCTCCTCCAAGCTGCCAACTGCACTGAGGATAGGTAACACTGTCACCACCGATAAATCCACGATAATTGAGAATTACGGCTTTCCTCCTGGCTACCGCAACCCCGGCCAACAGCTCTGCACCCCCCGCAGCAACTTGCCCAAGCCTCCCCAGCTGCCCCTTCACCCAAATCCAGATAGCAGAAGTTCTGAAATAGTTGCAAAACCTGGACCCCTACAAATCAGCTGGGCTAGACAGTCTGGACCCTCTCTTTCTAAAATGATCCGCAACCCCTATTACTGGGTACTGGATTTCCTGACGGGCCGCCCCCAGGTGGTGAGGGTAGGCAACAACATCTCCACCCCGCTATAACAACACCCACCCGTAGCACGCTCTCCAGCAGGTATATCTCACTGGTCACCATAACAACACCCACCCGTAGCACGCGCTCCAGCAGGTATATCTCACTGGTCACTATAACAACACCCACCCGTAGCACGCGCTCCAGCAGGTATATCTCACTGGTCACTATAACAACACCCACCCGTAGCACGCTCTCCAGCAGGTATATCTCACTGGTCACTATAACAACACCCACCCGTAGCACGCTCTCCAGCAGGTATATCTCACTGGTCACCATAACAACACCCACCCGTAGCACGCTCTCCAGCAGGTATATCTCACTGGTCACGATAACAACACCCACCCGTAGCACGCGCTCCAGCAGGTATATCTCACTGGTCACGCGCTCCAGCAGGTATATCTCACTGGTCACGATAACAACACCCACCCGTAGCACGCTCTCCAGCAGGTATATCTCACTGGTCACTATAACAACACCCACCCGTAGCACAAGCTCCAGCAGGTATATCTCACCGGTCACTATAACAACACCCACCCGTAGCACGCGCTCCAGCAGGTATATCTCACCGGTCACCATAACAACACCCACCAGTAGCACGCGCTCCAGCAGGTATATCTCACTGGTCACCATAACAACACCCACCCGTAGCACGCTCTCCAGCAGGTATATCTCACTGGTCACCATAACAACACCCACCCGTAGCACGCGCTCCAGCAGGTATATCTCACTGGTCACTATAACAACACCCACCCGTAGCACGCGCTCCAGCAGGTATATCTCACCGGTCACCATAACAACACCCACCCGTAGCACGCGCTCCAGCAGGTATATCTCACCGGTCACCATAACAACACCCACCCGTAGCACGCGCTCCAGCAGGTATATCTCACTGGTCACCATAACAACACCCACCCGTAGCACGCTCTCCAGCAGGTATATCTCACTGGTCACCATAACAACACCCAACCGTAGCACGCTCTCCAGCAGGTATATCTCACTGGTCACCATAACAACACGCACCCGTAGCACGCTCTCCAGCAGGTATATCTCACTGGTCACCATAACAACACCCACCCGTAGCACGCTCTCCAGCAGGTATATCTCACTGGTCACCATAACAACACCCACCCGTAGCACGCGCTCCAGCAGGTATATCTCACTGGTCACGATAACAATACCCACCCGTAGCACGCTCTCCAGCAGGTATATCTCACTGGTCATGATAACAATACCCACCCGTAGCACGCGCTCCAGCAGGTATATCTCACTGGTCACCATAACAACACCCACCCGTAGCACGCTCTCCAGCAGGTATATCTCACTGGTCACCATAACAATACCCACCCGTAGCACGCTCTCCAGCAGGTATATCTCACTGGTCATGATAACAATACCCACCCGTAGCACGCTCTCCAGCAGGTATATCTCACTGGTCACGATAACAATACCCACCCGTAGCACGCGCTCCAGCAGGTATATCTCACTGGTCACCATAACAACACCCACCCGTAGCACGCTCTCCAGCAGGTATATCTCACTGGTCACCATAACAACACCCACCCGTAGCACGCGCTCCAGCATGTATATCTCACTGGTCACGATAACAATACCCACCCGTAGCACGCTCTCCAGCAGGTATATCTCACTGGTCATGATAACAATACCCACCCGTAGCACGCGCTCCAGCAGGTATATCTCACTGGTCACCATAACAACACCCACCCGTAGCACGCTCTCCAGCAGGTATATCTCACTGGTCACCATAACAATACCCACCCGTAGCACGCTCTCCAGCAGGTATATCTCACTGGTCATGATAACAATACCCACCCGTAGCACGCGCTCCAGCAGGTATATCTCACTGGTCACCATAACAACACCCACCCGTAGCACGCTCTCCAGCAGGTATATCTCACTGGTCACCATAACAATACCCACCCGTAGCACGCGCTCCAGCAGGTATATCTCACTGGTCACTATAACAACACCCACCCGTAGCACGCTCTCCAGCAGGTATATCTCACTGGTCACTATAACAACACCCACCCGTAGCACGCTCTCCAGCAGGTATATCTCACTGGTCACCATAACAACACCCACCCGTAGCACGCACTCCAGCAGGTATATCTCACTGGTCACCATAACAACACCCACCCGTAGCACGCGCTCCAGCAGGTATATCTCACTGGTCACTATAACAACACCCACCCGTAGCACGCTCTCCAGCAGGTATATCTCACTGGTCACTATAACAACACCCACCCGTAGCACGCTCTCCAGTAGGTATATCTCACTGGTCACGATAACAACACCCACCCGTAGCACGCTCTCCAGCAATCCAACACCTCCTTTGGCCGCCTTGCCTTCCAGTCTTCTGCTGCCAATGACTGGAACAAATTGCAAAAATCGCTGAAGCTGGAGACTTATATTTCCATCACTACCTACCTCATAGCCCATCTGTAAATCGCCCACCCAATCTACCTACCTCATAGCCCATCTGTAAATAGCCCACCCAATCTACCTACCTCATAGCCCATCTGTAAATAGCCCACCCAATCTACCTACCTCATAGCCCATCTGTAAATAGCCCACCCAATCTACCTACCTCATAGCCCATATTGTTTTTATTTACTTTCTGCTCTTTTGCACACCAGTATTTCTACTTGCACATCATCACCTGCTTATCATTCCAGTGTTAATCTGCTAAATTGTAATTATTTCGCTAATACGGCCTATTTATTGCCTTACCTGCTCACGCCATTTGCAGACACTGTATATAGACTTTCTTTTTTCCTACTGTGTTATTGACTTGTTTATTGTTTACTCCATGTGTAACTCTGTGTTGTTTTATGTGGCGAACTGCTTTGCTTTATCTTGGCCAGGTCGCAATTGCAAATAAGAACTTGTTCTCAACTGGCCCTACCTGGTTAATTAAATAAAGGTGAAATAAAATAAATAAAGAATAATCTACCTCACTTGCTTTGGCAATGTTAACAAATGTTTCACATGCCAATAAAGCCCTTCAAATAAAATTGAAATGAGTGACAGAGGGTGAGTGAGAGAGATACTCTACATACCTTGATAGTTGATTCGGAACAATCCGCCTTTCTCAGTGTTGCTACGGAAACGAACTAGGATCTGATTGGACGTGCTGCTTGCGGGTTCGTTGGGCTCACCATCCGTAAACACACCTAGCTTCCTGGCTGTCTCCTGGGGGCCGTCCCTGAAGGGTGACAGGTGAGGGGTCAGAGTTTAAAAGGGGTCCTTGGTAACATGGCAACAGGGTAACATGGTAACAGGGTAACAGGGTAACATGGTAGCAGGGTAACAGGGTAACAGGGTAACAGGGTAACAGGGTAACATGGTAGCAGGGTAACAGGGTAACAGGGTAACAGGGTAACATGGTAGCAGGGTAACAGGGTAACATGGTAACAGGGTAACATGGTAACAGGGTAACATGGTAACATGGTAGCAGGGTAACAGGGTAACAGGGTAACATGGTAACATGGTAGCAGGGTAACAGGGTAACAGGGTAACATGGTAACATGGTAGCAGGGTAACAGGGTAACAGGGTAACATTGTAACATGGTAGCAGGGTAACATGGTAACAGGGTAACAGGGTAACAGGGTAACATGGTAGCAGGGTAACAGGGTAACATGGTAGCAGGGTAACAGGGTAACAGAGTAACATGGTAACATGGTAGCAGGGTAACATGGTAACAGGGTAACATGGTAACATGGTAACAGGGTAACAGGGTAACATGGTAGCAGGGTAACATGGTAACATGGTAACAGGGTAACATGGTAGCAGGGTAACATGGTAACAGGGTAACATGGTAGCAGGGTAACATGGTAGCAGGGTAACATGGTAACAGGGTAACAGGGTAACAGGGTAACATGGTAACAGGGTAACATGGTAACATGGTAGCAGGGGAACATGGTAGCAGGGTAACATGGTAACAGGGTAACATGGTAACAGGGTAACATGGTAGCAGGGTAACATGGTAACATGGTAACATGGTAACATGGTAGCAGAGTAACATGGTAACATGGTAGCAGGGTAACATGGTAACATGGTAGCAGGGTAACATGGTAGCAGGGTAACATGGTAGCAGGGTAACATGGTAGCAGGGTAACATGGTAGCAGGGTAACATGGTAACAGGGTAACAGGGTAACAGGGTAACATGGTAACAGGGTAACATGGTAACATGGTAGCAGGGGAACATGGTAGCAGGGTAACATGGTAACAGGGTAACATGTTAACAGGGTAACATGGTAGCAGGGTAAGATGGTAACATGGTAACATGGTAACATGGTAGCAGGGTAACATGGTAACATGGTAGCAGGGTAACATGGTAACATGGTAACATCGTAACATGATAACAGGGTAACATGGTAACATGGTAGCATGGTAACATGGTAGTAGGGTAACATGGTAGCAGGGTAACATGGTAACAGGGTAACAGGGTAACAGGGTAACATGGTAACATGGTAACAGGGTACCATGGTAGCAGGGTAACAGGGTAACATGGTAACATGGTAACAGGGTAACATGGTAGCAGGGTAACATGGTAGCAGGGTAACAGGGTAACATGGTAACATGGTAGCAGGGTAACATGGTAGCAGGGTAACATGGTAGCAGGGTAACATGGTAGCAGGGTAACATGGTAACAGGGTAACATGGTAGCAGGGTAACAGGGTAACATGGTAACATGGTAGCAGGGTAACATGGTAACATGGTAGCAGGGTAACATGGTAGCAGGGTAACATGGTAACATGGTAGCAGGGTAACATGGTAACATGGTAGCAGGGTAACATGGTAGCAGGGTAACATGGTAACATGGTAGCAGGGTAACATGGTAGCAGGGTAACATGGTAACATGGTAACATGGTAGCAGGGTAACATGGTAACATGGTAGCAGGGTAACATGGTAGCAGGGTAACATGGTAACATGGTAACATGGTAGCAGGGTAACATGGTAGCAGGGTAACAGGGATGTGATGCTCGACCCGCTCAGTTTTTCCACCACAAAACACTAGATTTGTTTTGAATTGAGTTTTTATTTATTCAAATATAACAGTTTCACCATGTTGAAACAAGAGTCCAGGCACTTAAAAGGGTTGTCCTTCAATGACGGACAAACGTAAATGAAAGATTCATAAGAAATATTATAATACAGCATCAGCTTCAGACTTTGTCAAACCAACAATGATGTTTGGGTTAAATTGTCCTCATAATACACCTGTGTGCTCCGGGTCAAACCGGCCTTGACTAAACCCCCAATGAGCACATGTGTGACAGTATGCATGTGCACAGCCTTTGCAGATATATTTCTTACACCTGCAGCACACAGTATGTGTTTTAGAGTCCTTCTTTGGTGGGCAGATCTGACACCTCTTCCTCTTACTTGCTGTGGCAGTGGCTGGGGCAGTGGATAGGGCAGTGGCTAGGGCAGTGGCTGGGGCAGTGGCTGGGGCAGTGGCTAGGGCAGTGGATAGGGCCGTGGCTGGGGCAGTGGCTAGGGCAGTGGCTAGGGCAGTGGCTGGGGCAGTGGCTGGGGCAGTGGCTAGGGCAGTGGCTGGGGCAGTGGCTAGGGCAGTGGCTGGGGCAGTGGCTAGGGCAGTGGCTAGGGCAGTGGCTGGGGCAGTGGCTAGGGCAGTGGCTAGGGCAGTGGCTGGGGCAGTGGCTAGGGCAGTGGCTAGGGCAGTGGCTGGGGCAGTGGCTAGGGCAGTGGCTAGGGCAGTGGCTGGGGCAGTGGCTAGGGCAGTGGCTAGGGCAGTGGCTGGGGCAGTGGCTGGGGCAGTGGCTAGGGCAGTGGCTAGGGCAGTGGCTGGGGCAGTGGCTGGGGCAGTGGCTAGTGGCTCCTCAGGTTGATGATGAGATCTAGCCCTCTGAACAGCTTTCACAACTGCTGCAGATGCGTCTGTGCGGGGGAGACGCTCCCTTCTTTCTATGAATGGAGTTACAAGTGCCTTTCCCAGCAGCTCCAGGAACACCCTCCTTGGGCTTACAAGGCATCCAGCTGGTCTCTCTCCATATCACAAAGGCATTGTAGGAGGAAACATCAATGATGTTGTGGAAGATGACCAGGGGCCAGCGGACAGTCATCATTCTGCAGCTGTACGTTCCAATCACCTTATCTAGGTTGTCCACACCTCCTTCGTTGCAGTTGTAGTCTAGGATCATGGCTGGCTTCCTCTCCTGGCGATGGCTAATTTCAGCCTCTGTGGGCAGTATGCTCAGAAGTAACACATTCTTGTTTTTTTATTTGGGAGGTAGACAACTAGAGTGGTGGTGAAGGCAAACTTTGATGAGAAGACCTCTCTTTCCTTTGACGCAAGCAGTGCAGGTGGACAGACTCAGACTTGTCCTCTAGGTTACAGAGAGCTGGTAGTCCCATCCACCACACTACCAGGTGGGTGGTATAGAGGATACAGACCCAATGGTTGTCCCCTAGGTTACAGAGAGCTGGTAGTCCCATCCACCACACTACCAGGTGGGTGGCCCACCATGGTGACGTTCAGGAGCTGCCGTCCGAGTTCATAAGAAGTGAAGTCACGTGACCTCAAGTCCCTCTGTCCCTCTGTCACCTCAAGCACAACCCACATCCCCTGGTTCTTCTCCGGGCCTCCATTGGTCAGCTTCCCGGTGTAGACTTGCATCTTCCAAGCGTAGCTGGATTTGGCGTCACAGACCACTCATGACTTGATCCCATATTTTGCTGGCTTGCTGGGCATATACTGCCGGAAAGGACAACGACCTTTTGGCAAGAAGAGATTAGCATCATCGGTAATTATTAGTATCGGTGTCACACAGAAACAGTCACAGAAGTCAGTGGTGAAAATCACTTATATATATATATATATATATATATAACCAGTGGCTCATCCACTGTCACGTCAGGCCCTGGGTTGTAGAAGTAGAGCACTACTTGTCCCAGACATCTCTTATGGCTGCCAGTTTGCCTTTCGCATGTCTTGCAGGTCTTGACTCACGGTCATCAAATCGTAGCAGTCTTGAGGAAGTGTGAAAGAGTTTAAGTGGCATGGTGGCACGGAAAATGGCCCTTCCACTCTCGACATCCCATAGACTAGCTGCAGCCTTGCCTCGGGACCTGTATACACCTGCTGAGATTAGCAGCCCTAAGGAAGGCATGGAGGACAGTCTCATCCCTTTCCAGCTGTCTCCAGATTTTCGAAAACCCCTCCAGATTTGTCATGTCCAGGATGATTTTTTGGGTGTGATGAACACGTAGAATGTTGAGGTCATGTCATGGGCATGGGAAACGGTATACGTCGTGGGTCCTGGGGTCATCTACATGACCTTATGTTCTGACATCCTTCCCTGGTAGTGATATGCCACTGAGGACCATTTGATTTGGCCATTTTTGACAGGAGAGCTTTCAGCTTGAGGGATTTCTTCCTCTTCTTCTGAGGATGACGTATCATATATTTATCTTCTGACACATCCTCCACTTCCTCTTCAGAATCAGAGTAGTCTTGCTGGACATGTGAAAAAATCTGTTCTGGAACCTGTTCAGCAGTGAAACACACAATCATGGCTTCAGCACCTTGGACAAGACCACATGTCTGGACATGTCCGGATACGTACCCATGACAATATTAGTATCTGTTGTTTTTTCGTACGTGTTTCGATACGTGAAAAAAGGCAACATTTCACTTTTGTAATATTAGGGTCAGTCTAGGACAAGTCATCAAATTTCAAGTTGCATAATATCATGGAGGTGATTGTTTTCACTGCTGTGGTGTCGGGTCAAAATGACCCGAGGACAGCGAGAGGGTTAAGTGGGCTGAAATATTTCTAGAAGTCACAGAGGGGACATGGAGGGAAGTCACAGAGGAGACATGGAGGGAAGTTACAGAGGAGACATGGAGGGAAGTCACAGAGGGGACATGGAGGGAAGTCACAGAGGGGACATGGAGGGAAGTCACAGAGGGGACATGGAGGGAAGTCACAGAGGAGACATGGAGGGAAGTTACAGAGGAGACATGGAGGGAAGTCACAGAGGGGACATGGAGGGAAGTCACAGAGGGGACATGGAGGGAAGTCACAGAGGGGACATGGAGGGAAGTCATAGAGGGGACATGGAGGGAAGTCACAGAGGGGACATGGAGGGAAGTCATAGAGGGGACATGGAGGGAAGTCACAGATGGACATGGACGGAAGTCACAGAGGGGACATGGAGGGAAGTCACAGAGGGAATAGCTACACTGTTTGTATTCGGTCATGTTCCCAGTCGCCTTGCCATGATTAAAAGTGGTTGTTCGCGCTTTCAGTTTTACGCAAATGCTGCCATCAATCCATGGATTCTGGTTAGGAAATGTTTTCATAGTCACAGTGGGTACAACATCACCAATGCACTTGCTTATAAACTTGCTAATAAACTCGCTCTCCGAGTCAGTGTATATCTCAATGTTGTTTTCTGAGTTTGCCCAGAAGATTGGTCAGGCTAGCGTTGGATAGACCTGAGCATGGCGTCTCCTGTTTCGGTTTTTGTCTATAGGCTGGGATCAACAAAATGGAGTTATGGTCCGATTTGCCAAAGGGAGGGAGGGGGAGGGCTTTGTATGAATCGCGAAAGTTAGAGTATCAATGGTCCAGAATGATACGAGCTTGTGTTGCGCATTCGATATGATACTAGATTTTAGGGAGCCTTATTCTCAGATTAGCTTTGTTTAAAATCCCCAGCTACAATAAATTCAGCCTCAGGATATATGGTTTCCAGTGAAGTCCAGTTCTTTCAGGGCCATCGAGGGATCTGCTTGGGGGGTGATATACACGGCTGTGACTATAGCCTAAAATAATTATATTGGTAGAGAATGTGGTCGGCATTTGATTGTAAGAAATTGTAGGTCAGGTGAACAAAAGGACTTCAGTTCCTGTATGTTGTTATGATTACACCATGAGTTGTTAATCATAAGGCATACACCCCCACCCCTCTTCTTACCAGAGAGATCTTTATTTTCTGTCGGCATGATGCAACAGGGTACCGACTCTGACAACATATCCCGAGTGAGCCATGTTTCCGTGAAACAGAGAACGTTACAATCTCTGATGTCTCTCTGGAAATCAACTCGTGCCCGAATTTCATCCACCTTGTTGTCTAGAGATTGGACATTGGCGAGTAATATGCTCGGGTGGATGGTGTGCTCGTCTTCTGAGTCTGACAAGTAGGCCGCTCCGTCTGCCCCTCCTGTAGCCTCTCCGTTGTTATGGGTTGAGATCCAAACAACGGATCCGCTTCTGGAAAGCCGTATTCCGTATTCCTGGTCGTAATGTTGGTAAATGTTATACCGTATTCCGTATTCCTGGTCGTAATGTTGGTAATGTTGGTAAATGTTATACCGTATTCCGTATTCCTGGTCGTAGTGTTGGTAATGTTGGTAAATGTTATACCGTATTCCGTATTCCTGGTCGTAATGTTGGTAATGTTGGTAAATGTTATACCGTATTCCGTATTCCTGGTCGTAATGTTGGTAATGTTGGTAAATGTTATACCGTATACCGTATTCCTGGTCGTAATGTTGGTAATGTTGGTAAATGTTATACCGTATTCCGTATTCCTGGTCGTAATGTTGGTAATGTTGGTAAATGTTATACCGTATTCCGTATTCCTGGTCGTAATGTTGGTAATGTTGGTAAATGTTATACCGTATTCCGTATTCCTGGTCGTAATGTTGGTAATGTTGGTAAATGTTATACCGTATTCCGTATTCCTGGTCGTAATGTTGGTAATGTTGGTAAATGTTATACCGTATTCCGTATTCCTGGTCGTAATGTTGGTAAATGTTATACCGTATTCCGTATTCCTGGTCGTAATGTTGGTAATGTTGGTAAATGTTATACCGTATTCCGTATTCCTGGTCGTAGTGTTGGTAATGTTGGTAAATGTTATACCGTATTCCGTATTCCTGGTCGTAATGTTGGTAATGTTGGTAAATGTTATACCGTATTCCGTATTCCTGGTCGTAATGTTGGTAATGTTGGTAAATGTTATACCGTATTCCGTATTCCTGGTCGTAATGTTGGTAATGTTGGTAAATGCTATACCGTATTCCGTATTCCTGGTCGTAATGTTGGTAAATGTTATACCGTATTCAGTATTCCTGGTCGTAATGTTGGTAATGTTGGTAAATGTTATACCGTATTCAGTATTCCTGGTCGTAATGTTGGTAATGTTGGTAAATGTTATACCGTATTCAGTATTCCTGGTCGTAATGTTGGTAATGTTGTAAATGTTATACCGTATTCCGTATTCCTGGTCGTAATGTTGGTAATGTTGGTAAATGTTATACCGTATTCAGTATTCCTGGTCGTAATGTTGGTAATGTTGGTAAATGTTATACCGTATTCAGTATTCCTGGTCGTAATGTTGGTAATGTTGGTAAATGTTATACCGTATTCCGTATTCCTGGTCGTAATGTTGGTAAATGTTATACCGTATTCAGTATTCCTGGTCGTAATGTTGGTAATGTTGGTAAATGTTATACCATATTCCGTATTCCTGGTCGTAATGTTGGTAATGTTGGTAAATGTTATACCGTATTCCGTATTCCTGGTCGTAATGTTGGTAATGTTGGTAAATGTTATACCGTATTCCGTATTCCTGGTCGTAATGTTGGTAATGTTGGTAAATGTTATACCGTATTCCGTATTCCTGGTCGTAATGTTGGTAATGTTGGTAAATGTTATACCGTATTCCGTATTCCTGGTCGTAATGTTGGTAATGTTGGTAAATGTTATACCGTATTCCTGGTCGTAGTGTTGGTAATGTTGGTAAATGTTATACCGTATTCCTGGTCGTAGTGTTGGTAATGTTGGTAAATGTTATACCGTATTCCTGGTCGTAGTGTTGGTAATGTTGGTAAATGTTATACCGTATTCCTGGTCGTAGTGTTGGTAATGTTGGTAAATGTTATACCGTATTCCTGGTCGTAGTGTTGGTAATGTTGGTAAATGTTACACCGTATTCCTGGTCGTAGTGTTGGTAATGTTGGTAAATGTTACACCGTATTCCTGGTCGTAGTGTTGGTAATGTTGGTAAATGTTACACCGTATTCGTAGTGTTGGTAAATGTTATACTGGTCGTAGTGTTGGTAAAATGTTATACCGTATTCCTGGTCGTAGTGTTGGTAATGTTGGTAAATGTTATACCGTATTCCTGGTCGTAGTGTTGGTAATGTTTGGTAGGTAAATGTTATACCGTATTCCTGGTCGTAGTGTTGGTAATGTTGGTAAATGTTATTCCGTATTCCTGGTCGTAGTGTTGGTAATGTTGGTAAATGTTATACCGTATTCCTGGTCGTAGTGTTGGTAATGTTGGTAAATGTTATACCGTATTCCTGGTCGTAGTGTTGGTAATGTTGGTAAATGTTATTCCGTATTCCTGGTCGTAGTGTTGGTAATGTTGGTAAATGTTACACCGTATTCCTGGTCGTAATGTTGGTAATGTTGGTAAATGTTATACCGTATTCCTGGTCGTAGTGTTGGTAATGTTGGTAAATGTTATACCGTATTCCTGGTCGTAGTGTTGGTAATGTTGGTAAATGTTATACCGTATTCCTGGTCGTAGTGTTGGTAATGTTGGTAAATGTTATACCGTATTCCTGGTCGTAGTGTTGGTAATGTTGGTAAATGTTATACCGTATTCCTGGTCGTAGTGTTGGTAATGTTGGTAAATGTTATACCGTATTCCTGGTCGTAGTGTTGGTAATGTTGGTAAATGTTATACCGTATTCCTGGTCGTAGTGTTGGTAATGTTGGTAAATGTTATACCGTATTCCTGGTCGTAGTGTTGGTAATGTTGGTAAATGTTATACCGTATTCCTGGTCGTAGTGTTGGTAATGTTGGTAAATGTTATACCGTATTCCTGGTCGTAGTGTTGGTAATGTTGGTAAATGTTATACCGTATTCCTGGTCGTAGTGTTGGTAATGTTGGTAAATGTTATACCGTATTCTGGTCGTAGTGTTGGTAATGTTGGTAAATGTTATACCGTATTCCTGGTCGTAGTGTTGGTAATGTTGGTAAATGTTACACCGTATTCCTGGTCGTAGTGTTGGTAATGTTGGTAAATGTTATTCCGTATTCCTGGTCGTAGTGTTGGTAATGTTGGTAAATGTTATACCGTATTCCTGGTCGTAGTGTTGGTAATGTTGGTAAATGTTATACCGTATTCCTGGTCGTAGTGTTGGTAATGTTGGTAAATGTTATACCGTATTCCTGGTCGTAGTGTTGGTAATGTTGGTAAATGTTATACCGTATTCCTGGTCGTAGTGTTGGTAATGTTGGTAAATGTTATACCGTATTCCTGGTCGTAGTGTTGGTAATGTTGGTAAATGTTATACCGTATTCCTGGTCGTAGTGTTGGTAATGTTGGTAAATGTTATACCGTATTCCTGGTCGTAGTGTTGGTAATGTTGGTAAATGTTACACCGTATTCCTGGTCGTAGTGTTGGTAATGTTGGTAAATGTTATACCGTATTCCTGGTCGTAGTGTTGGTAATGTTGGTAAATGTTATACCGTATTCCTGGTCGTAGTGTTGGTAATGTTGGTAAATGTTATACCGTATTCCTGGTCGTAGTGTTGGTAATGTTGGTAAATGTTATACCGTATTCCTGGTCGTAGTGTTGGTAATGTTGGTAAATGTTACACCGTATTCCTGGTCGTAGTGTTGGTAATGTTGGTAAATGTTATTCCGTATTCCTGGTCGTAGTGTTGGTAATGTTGGTAAATGTTATACCGTATTCCTGGTCGTAGTGTTGGTAATGTTGGTAAATGTTATACCGTATTCCTGGTCGTAGTGTTGGTAATGTTGGTAAATGTTATACCCAGTAGTTCTTCTCGGCTAACAATATAAGAAATAATACATTTGAAAAAAAATGACTGACTAGTTTCTTAACCTCTTCAGTCGACCCTCTACTTTTTTGAACATTCTGTTAAAAATCGCGCAACATTTCAGCGCCCTGCTACTCATGCCAGGAATATAGTATATGCATTTGCTTAGTCTGTGTGGATAGAAAACACTCAGACGTTTATAAAACTGGTTAAATCACTGCTGTGGCTTTACCAGAACGGCATTTACATCGAAAAGCACAGGAAAAACTGATCACTGAAAATGGGAAAATATATCCATGCGCTACTTGAACCCATTGATAAAGGTGAACCACAATTAATTGACTGAGGTTGCAGTACCTACAGCTTCCACACGGTGTCTAGAGTCTTGTCATTTCCCTTCGAGTTTTTTCTTGGTCAAACACATGCAGGGCACCGTATCTCCTCAGGTGTAGGACCGGATATTTTCGTTGAGTTTCTAGCCGGACATTTTTCCAGACGGACAGCTAATGATCTTTACATCGCCTCCTGATGAATTGTATCGCTTATTAACGTTTACTAATACCTAAAGTTGCATTACAAACGTATTTCGAAGTGTTTTGTGAAAGTTTATCGTCGACTTTTTGAATTTTAAAAAATGACGTTACGTTTTGAAACAATGTTTTTTTCGTTTATCACACAGTCTACATATAACGATATCTAGGCTTTATATGGACCGATTTAATCGAAATAAAGACCCAAATAGTGTTTATGGGACATCTAGGAGTGCCAACAAAGAAGATGGTGAAAGGTAATGAATGTTTTCTATTTTATTGTGCGTTTTGTGTAACGCCGAAATGCTAATTATTTTGTTTACGTCCCCTGTGGGTCTTTTGGGGTGTTACATGCTATCAGATAATAGCTTCTCATGCTTTCGCCGAAAAGCATTTTAAAAATCTGACTTGTTGCCTGGATTCACAACGAGTGTAGCTTTAATTCGATACCCTGCATGTGTATTTTAATGAACTTTTGAGTTTTAACTAATACTATTAGCATTTAGCGTAGCGCATTTGCATTTCCAGAGCTCTAGTTGGGACGCAAGCGTCCCGAGTAGAAGCAAGAGGTTAAGGACCTGAAACGAGGCGACCATCTCTGTCGGCGCAATTATGTATGGACCCTGGTCAAAAGTAGTGCACTACATAGGGAATAGGGTGCCATAGGGCTCTGGTATAAAGTACTGCACTACATAGGGAATAGGGTGCCATTTGAGAGATAGCCATAGATGTACAGAACATGTCCTAA